>NC_080379.1:132442306-132767605 GCF_014773155.1 Arachis stenosperma
ACTGAGATTTACAAGGTGACCATAGCTTGCTTCATACCAACAATCTCCGTGGGATCGACCCTTACTCGCGTAAGGTTTATTACTTGAACGACCCAGTGCACTTGCTGGTTAGTTGTGCGAAGTTATGAAATTATGTTTAGACCATGGTATTGAGCACCAAGTTTTTGGAGCCATTACCGGGGACTGTTTGAGTTGTGAAAAGAATGAATCAGAATTTCGTGCACCAATCTCTTCCACCAAAGAGTCAATAATATCAGTGCTCATGTAGTCATTTGATGTGTCTGGATGCTGCATAGCTTTGACAGCATTTAACTTGAACTCATCCTCATTGACTCTCAAGGTTACTTCCCCTTTTTGTACATCAATAAGAGTTCGTCCAGTTGCTAGGAAAGGTCTTCCTAGGATGAGAGTTGCACTCTTGTGCTCCTCCATTTCCAGCACTACAAAGTCAGTTGGAAAGGCGAATGACCCAACCTTGACAATCATGTCCTCAATTATGCCTAATGGATATTTAATGGAGCCATCAGCAAGTTGGAGACATATCCGGGTTGGTTTGACTTATTCAGTCAACCCAAGCTTTCTGATAGTGGATGCGGGTATTAGATTGATACTTGCTCCAAGGTCACATAGGGCTGTCTTGGTACAAGCACCTTCTAATGGGCATGGTATCATAAAGCTTCCTGGATCTTAAAGCTTTTCTGGTAAGCTTTTCAGAATGACTGCACTGCATTCTTCAGTGAGAAACACTTTTTCAGTTTCTCTCCAATCCTTCTTATGACTTAAGATCTCTTTCATGAACTTAGCATAAGAAGGTATTTGCTCAAGTGCCTCTGCAAACGGAATCTTTATTTCAAAAGTCCTTAGATAGTCTGCAAAGTGGGCAAATTGTTTATCCTGTTCCGCTTGGCGGAGTTTCTGAGGATAAGGCATCTTGGCTTTATATTCTTCAACCTTAGTTGCTGCAGGTTTATTCCCTACAGAGGTGGTTGGAGAAGCCTTTTTAGAGGGGTTACTATCAGCACTCTCAGGTGTCTGATTCCTCATTGGCGTTTGAACGCCAGGATTGGGTGAGGAATGGGCATTTAATGCTAACTTTTCCCCCCTTTCTGGCGTTTGAACGCCAGAACTGGGCAAGGAATAGGTGTTTAACGCCAACGTTTCCCCCCTTTCTGGTGTTTGAACGCCAGGAGTATTCCTCTCTGGGCTTTTACTGTCCTCAGAAGGATTTTGGACAGTGGTTTGGTTATCTTCTGTCAGTTGTTCCTTTCTTGGCTTTTTGCCACTTTGAGCAGTGTTATTCAATGTCTTCCCACTCCTCAGTTGAACTGCTTGGCATTTTTCTGTTATCTGTTTAGATAACTGCTGTTTTGTCTGATTCAACTGTGATTCTATGTTCTTGTTAGCAATTTTAGTTTCTTGGAGGATCTCTTTAAATTCTGCTAACTGTTTTGTCATCAGGTGTAATTGCTGATTAAGCTCAACAATCTGTTCTTGAGGATTAGGATCAGTAGCTACTGTCATAGCTTCTTCTTTTGTAGAGGACTCATTGCTAGAGTACAAATGTTGATTTCTAGCAACAGTGTCTATGAGTTCTTGAGCCTCTTCAATTTTTTTTCCTCATGTGTATAGATCCACCAGCTGAGTGGTCTAAAGACATCTGAGCTTTTTCTGTAAGCCCATAGTAGAAGATGTCTAACTGTACCCACTCTGAAAACATTTCAGAGGGGCATTTCCTTAGCATACCTCTATACCTCTCCCAGGCATTATAAAGGGATTCATTATCCTCTTGTTTAAAGCCTTGGATGTCCAGCCTTAGCTGTGTCATCCTTTTTGGAGGGTAAAATTGATTCAGGAATTTGTCTGATAACTGTCTCCATGTTTTTATGCTTGCTGTGGGTTGGTTATTCAACCACCTCTTAGCTTGATCTTTTACAGCAAATGGAAACATAACAATCTGTAGACATCCTGATCCACCTCTTTATCACGTACTGTGTCAGCAATTTGTAAGAACTGTACCAGAAACTCAGTAGCTTCTTCCTGTGGAAGACCGGAATACTGGCAATTTTGCTGCACCATGATAATGAGTTGAGGATTTAGCTCAAAGCTGCTTGCTTTAATGGGAGGTATACAGATGCTACTCCCATATGCAGCTGTATTGGGGTTAGCGTATGACCCCAGAGTCCTTCTGGACTGCTCAATTCCACTTAGGTCCATGATGGAGAAAGGGAAATGATATGGATTCACAAGTAAAGTAAATTTTTTTTTAATTAAGAATGACCGAAAATAATAAAATAAAATAGAAAAGAAAATAAAATAAATTGTGAAAACTAAAAGAAAATAAAATCAAAGCAAATTGAAAACTAAATTAATTAAAAAGATTTTGGAATTAGCAATTAGAAAGATATGATTGAAACTTATTTTGAAAAAGATATGATTGAAAAGATATAATTTTGAAAATTAATGCAAAATTCCGAAGATTTAAAGGAAAATACACAGAAGACACCAAACTTAGAAATTTTTAGAAAATCACACACAAATTTTCGAAAACCTAAAGGAAAACACAAAGAAGACACCAAACTTATAATTTTTAAAGATCAACAAAGGACTAAGAATATGCAAATTCGAGAAATTAAAGGAAAACAAAAGCATGCAATTGACACCAAACTTAAAATATGAAACTAAACTCAAATAAAAGACTCTAAACCAACAAAAAATAAAACAATCCTAATCTAAGCAACAAGATAAACCGTCAGTTGTTCAAACTCGAACAATCCCCGGCAACGGTGCCAAAAACTTGGTGCACGAAATTGCAATCACACTTTTGCAATTCCGCACAACTAACCAGCAAGTGCACTGGGTCGTCCAAGTAATACCTTACGTGAGTAAGGGTCGATCCCACGGAGATTGTCGACTTGAAGCAAGCTATGGTTATCTTGTAACTCTTAGTCAGGAGATCAATAATTCTCAAGTTTAATTGTGAAAAGTAGAAGAACATGAAATAAATACTTGTTTTGCAGTAATAGAGAACAGGTTGAGGTTTTGGAGATGCTCTATCTTCTGAATCTCTGCTTTCCTACTGTCTTCTTCTTCACACACGCAAGGCTCCTTCCATGGCAAGCTGTATGTAGGGTTTCACTATTGTCAATGGCTACCTCCCATCCTCTCAGTGAAAATGTTCAACGCGCTCTGTCACAGCACGACTATTCATCTGTCGGTTCTTGATCATGTCGGAATAGAATCCAGTGATTCTTTTGCGTCTGTCACTAATGCCCCACAATCGTGAGTTTGAAGCTCATCACAGTCATTCAATCCATGAATCCTACTCAGAATACCACAGACAAGGTTTAGACCTTCCGGATTCTCTTGAATGCCGCAATCAATTCTAGCTTATACCACGAAGATTCTGATTAAGGAATCCAAGAGATATCTACTCAATCTAAGGTAGAACGGAGGTGGTTGTCAGGCACACGTTCATAGGTGAGAATGATGATGAGTGTCACGGATCATCACATTCATCAAGTTTAGAAACAAGTGATATCTTATAATGGAAGCAAGCGTGATTGAATCAAAAATAGTAGCAATTGCATTAATCCATCAAGACACAGCAGAGCTCCTCACCCCCAACCATGGGGTTTAGAGACTCATGCCGTAGAAGATACAATAAGAAACGTGTAATGTGTCATGAGGTTTTGATACAATATCAAAAGGTCCTATTAATAGTGAACTAGTAACCTAGGATATACAGAAATGAGTAAATGACGTAAAAATCCACTTCCGGGGTCCACTTGGTGTGTGCTTAGTGATGAGCGGATAATTTGTACCCTTTTTGGCATTGTTTTTAGTATGTTTTTAGTAGGATTTAGTTAGTTTTTAGTATATTTTTATTAGTTTTTAGCTAAAATTCACTTTTCTGGACTTTACTATGAGTTTGTGTGTTTTTCTGTGATTTCAGGTATTTTCTGGCTGAAATTGAGGGTTCTGAGCAAAAATCTGATTCAGAGACTGAAAAGGACTGCAGATGCTGTTGGATTCTGACCTCCCTGAACTCGAAGTGGATTTTCTGGAGTTACAGAAGCCCAATTGGTGCGCTCTCAACGGCGTTGGAAAGTAGACATCCTGGGCTTTCCAGCAATATATGATAGTCCATACTTTGCCCAAGATTTGATGGCCCAAACCGGCGTGGCAAATCAGCCTCAGAAATTCCAGCGTTTAACGCTTGAACTGGCATAAAACTTGGAGTTAAACGCCCAAAATGGCATGAAAGCTGGCGTTTAACTCCAGAAAAGGTCTCTACACGAAAATGCTTCACTGCTCAGCCCAAGCACACACTAAGTGGACCCAGAAGTGGATTTTTACGTCATTTACTCATTTCTGTACACCCTAGGTTACTAGTCTACTATTAATAGGATCTTTTGACATTGTATCTGTACCTCATGACATTTTTACACTTTTCATTGTATACCTTCCACGGCATGAGTCTCTAAACCCCATGGTTGGGGGTGAGGAGCTCTGCTGTGTCTTGATGGATTAATGCAATTACTACTGTTTCTTATTCAATCATGCTTGCTTCCATTCTAAGATATCACTTGCTCTTAACCCGGATGAATGTGATGATCCGTGACACTCATCATCATTCTCAACTATGAACATGTGCCTGACAACCACCCCTGTTCTACTTTAGATTGAGTAGATATCTCTTGGATTCCTTAACCAGAATCTTCGTGGTATAAGCTAGAACTGATGGCGGCATTCAAGAGAATCCGGAAGGTCTAAACCTTGTCTGTGGTATTCTGAGTAGGATTCAATGACTGAATGACTGTGACGTGCTTCAAACTCCTAGCAGGCGGGGCGTTAGTGACAGACGCAAAAGAATCAATGGATTCTATTCCGGCCTGACCGAGAACCGACAGATGATTAGCCATGCTGTGACAGAGCATAGGAACATTTTCACTGAGAGGATGGGAGGTAGCCACTGACAATGGTGAAACCCTACATACAGCTTGCCATGGAAGGAGCCTTGCGTGTTTGATGAAGAAGACAGTAGGAAAGCAGAGATTCGGAAGATGGAGCATCTCCAAAGCCTCAACCTATTCTCCATTACTGCAAAACAAGTACCTATTTCATGTTCTTTTGCTTTTCACAATCAATCCTGATAATTTCTGATATCCTGACTAAGATTTACAAGATAACCATAGCTTGCTTCAAGCCGACAATCTCCGTGGGATCGACCCTTGCTCACGCAAGGTATTACTTGGACGACCCAGTGCACTTGCTGGTTAGTTGTGCGGGATTGCAAAAGTGTGATTGCAATTTCGTGCACCAAGTTTTTGGCGCCGTTGCCGGGGATTGTTCGAGTTTGGACAACTGACGGCTTATCTTGTTGCTTAGATTAGGACTGTTTTATTTTTGTTGGTTTAGAGTCTTTTAGTTGAGTCTAGTTTCATATTTTAAGTTTGGTGTCAATTGCATGCTTTTGTTTTCCTTTTAATTTTTCGAATTTGCATGTCTTTAGTCTCTTTTTGATTCATAAAAATTCTAAGTTTGGTGTCCTCTTTGTGTTTTTCCTTTAAAATTTTCGAAAATTAGTGTTTGATTTTCTAAAAATTTTAAGTTTGGTGTCTTTTTGTTTTTTTTCTCTTTCCTCTTTTCAAAAATAAAATCTTTTTCATAAAAATTTTTCAATCATATCTTTTTAATTGCTATTTTCAAAATCTTTTTAATTAACCAATTGATTCAGTTCTCAATTTGCTTTGATTTTGTTTTCTTTTTGATTTTCGAATTTTTTTTATTTTAATTTCCTTTTGTTTTATTTTATTTTTTTCGGTTAATTCAAAAAAAAAACAAAAAAAAACAAAATTTATCCATTTGCAATCATTATCATTTCCCTTTTGTCCATTATGGACCTAAGAGGGATTGATCAGTCCAAAAGGACTCTGGGGTCATATGCTAACCCCATTACAGCTGCATATGGGAGTAGCATCTGTACACCTCCCATCAAAGCAAGCAGCTTTGAGCTAAATCCTCAACTCATTATCATAGTGCAGCAAAACTGCCAGTATTTCGGTCTTCCACAGGAAGAACCTACTGAGTTTCTGGCACAGTTCTTACAAATTGCTGACACAGTACATGATAAAGAGGTAGATCAGGATGTCTACAGACTATTACTGTTTCCATTTGCTGTAAAAGATCAAGCTAAAAGGTGGTTGAATAACCAACCTACAGCAAGCATAAAGACATGGAAACAGTTGTCAGACAAATTTCTGAATCATTTTTACCCTCCAAAGAGGATGACACAGCTAAGGCTGGACATCCAAGGCTTTAAACAAGAGGATAATGAATCCCTTTATAATGCCTGGGAGAGGTATAGAGGTATGCTTAGAAAATGCCCCTCTGAAATGTTTTCAGAGTGGGTACAGTTAGACATCTTCTACTATGGGCTCACAGAAAAAGCTCAGATGTCTTTAGACCACTCAGCTGGTGGATCTATACACATGAAGAAGACAATTGAAGAAGCTCAAGAGCTTATAGACACTGTTGCTAGAAACCAATACTTATATTCTAGCAATAAGTTCGTTCCAAAAGAGGAAGTCATGGCATTAGTCACTGATCCTAATCCTCAAGAACAGATGAATGAGCTTAATCAACAATTGCTCCTGATGACAGAACAATTAGCAGAATTTAAAGAAATGCTCCATGATACTAAGGTTGCTAACAAGAACATAGAACTGCAGTTGAATCAAGCAAAACAGCAAATATCTAAACAGATAACAGAAGAATGTCAAGCAGTTCAACTGAGGAGTGGGAGAACACTGAATACCACTGCTCAAAAGAGCAAAAAGCCAAACAAGGAACAATTGACAGAGGATAACCAAACCAATGTTCAAAATCCCTCTGAGGACAGTAAGAGCCCAGAGAGGAATGTTATTGGCGTTCAAACGCCAGAAAGGGAAGGAAAGCTGGCGTTAAACGCCCATTCCTTGCCCAGTTCTGGCGTTCAAACGCCAGAAAAGGGGGAAAAGTTGGCGTTAAACGCCCATTTTCCACCCAATCCTGGCGTTCAGACGCCAAGGGGAGATCAGACACCTGAGAGTGCTGACAGTAATCCCTCTCACAAGGCTTCTTCAACCACTTCTGTAAGAAATAAACCTGCAGCATCTAAGGTTGAAGAATATCAAGCCAAGATGCCTTATCCTCAGAAACTCCGCAAAGCGGAACAGGATAAGCAATTTGCCCGCTTTGCAGACTATCTAAGGACTCTTGAAATAAAGATTCCGTTTGCAGAGGCACTTGAGCAAATACCTTCCTATGCTAAGTTCATGAAAGAGATCTTAAGTCATAAGAAGGATTGGAGAGAAACTGAAAAAGTGTTTCTCACTGAAGAATGCAGTGCAGTCATTCTGAAAAGCTTACCAGAAAGCTTCAAGATCCTGGAAGCTTTATGATACCATGCACATTAGAGGGCGCTTGCACCAAGACAGCCCTATGTGATCTTGGAGCAAGCATCAATCTAATACCTGCATCCACTATCAGAAAGCTTGGGTTGACTGGAGAAGTCAAACCAACCAGGATATGCCTCCAACTTGCTGATGGCTCCATTAAACACCCATCAGGCATAATAGAGGACATGATTGTCAAGGTTGGGCCCTTTGCCTTTCCAACTGAATTTGTGGTGCTGGAAATGGAGGAGCACAAGAGTGCAACTCTCATTCTAGGAAGACCTTTCCTAGCAACTGGACGAACTCTCATTGATGTACAAAGAGGGGAAGTAACCCTGAGAGTCAATAAGGATGAGTTCAAGTTGAATGCTGTAAAAGCTATGCAGCATCCAGACACACCAAATGACTGCATGGGCGCTGACATTATTGACTCTCTGGTAGAAGAGATCAATATGGCTGAAAACCTAGAATCAGAGCTTGAAGACATCTTCAAGGATGCTCAGCCTGATCAAGAAGAACCACAGAAAACAAAGGAATTTTCGAAAATTCCTCAGGAGGAGGATAAGCCTCCCAAACCTGAACTCAAACCACTACCACCATCCCTGAAATATGCATTTCTGGGAGGGGGTGAAACTTTTCCAGTGATTATAAGCTCTGCTTTAAATCCACAGGAAGAGGAAGCACTGATTCATGTGCTGAGGACACACAAGACAGCTCTTGGGTGGTCCATAAGTGATCTTAAGGGCATTAGCCCAGCTAGATGCATGCACAAGATCCTGTTGGAGGACAATGCCAAACCAGTGGTCCAACCACAAAGGAGGCTAAATCCAGCCATGAAGGAGGTGGTGCAGAAAGAGGTCACTAAATTACTAGAGGCTGGGATTATTTATCCTATTTCTGATAGCCCCTGGGTGAGCCCTGTCCAAGTTGTCCCCAAAAAAGGAGGCATGACAGTGGTTCATAATGAAAAAAATGAACTGGTTCCTACAAGGACAGTCACAGGGTGGCGTATGTGTATTGACTACAGAAGGCTCAATACAGCCACCAGAAAGGATCATTTTCCTTTACCATTCATAGACCAAATGCTAGAAAGACTAGCTGGTCATGATTATTACTGCTTTTTGGATGGCTATTCAGGCTACAACCAAATTGCAGTAGATCCTCAGGACCAAGAGAAAACGGCATTTACCTGTCCTTCTGGCGTGTTTGCCTACAGAAGGATGCCTTTTGGTCTGTGCAATGCACCTGCAACCTTTCAGAGGTGCATGCTCTCTATCTTCTCAGATATGGTAGAGAAATTTCTGGAAGTCTTCATGGATGACTTCTCAGTATATGGAGACTCATTCAGCTCCTGTCTTAATCACCTAGCACTTGTCCTGAAAAGGTGCCAAGAGACTAACCTGGTTTTGAACTGGGAGAAATGTCACTTTATGGTGACTGAAGGAATTGTCCTTGGGCACAAAATTTCAAGCAGGGGAATAGAGGTAGATAAGGCAAAGGTAGAGGTGATTGAAAAATTACCACCACCTGCCAATGTTAAGGCAATCAGAAGCTTTCTGGGGCATGCAGGATTCTACAGAAGGTTCATAAAGGATTTTTCGAAAATTGCCAAACCTCTGAGTAATCTGCTAGCTGCTGACACACCATTTGTGTTTGACACACAATGTCTGCAGGCGTTTGAGACCCTGAAAGCTAAGCTGGTCACAGCACCAGTCATCTCTGCACCAGATTGGACATTGCCATTTGAATTAATGTGTGATGCCAGTGATCATGCCATTGGTGCAGTGTTGGGACAGAGGCATAACAAACTTCTGCATGTCATTTCTTATGCTAGCCGTGTTCTAAATGATGCACAGAAGAATTACACAACCACAGAAAAAGAATTACTTGCAGTGGTCTATGCCATTGACAAGTTTAGATCCTATCTAGTGGGATCCAAAGTGATTGTGTACACTGACCATGCTGCTCTTAAATACTTACTCACAAAGCAGGATTCAAAACCCAGGCTTATAAGATGGGTGTTGCTTCTGCAGGAGTTTGATATAGAAATGAGAGACAGAAAAGGGACAGAAAACCAAGTAGCTGATCATCTGTCCCGAATAGAACCAGTAGCTGGGGCGTCCCTCCCTTCTACTGAGATCTCTGAGACTTTCCCAGATGAGCAACTCTTTGCCATTCAGGAAGCTCCATGGTTTGCAGATATTGCAAATTATAAAGCTGTGAGGTTCATACCCAAGGAGTACAGCAGTGTGCAAAGAAAGAAATTAATTTTAGATGCCAAGTACTACCTCTGGGATGAACCATATCTCTTTAAGAGATGTGCTGACGGAGTGATCCGCAGATGTGTACCCAGAGAAGAAGCACAAAAGATCCTATGGCATTGCCATGGATCACAGTATGGAGGACATTTTGGAAGTGAGCGAACAGCCACTAAAGTCCTCCAGTGTGGCTTCTACTGGCCTACCCTCTATAAAGATTTCCGAGAGTTTGTGCGTAACTGTGACAGTTGCCAAAGAGCTGGTAACCTGCCTCACGGATATGCCATGCCTTAACAAGGGATACTAGAGATAGAATTGTTTGATGTATGGGGAATTGACTTCATGGGGCCATTCCCACCATCATACTCAAACACTTACATTCTGGTGGCAGTGGACTATGTATCTAAGTGGGTAGAAGCGATTGCTACACCCACTAATGATACCAAGACCGTGCTAAAATTCCTCCAGAAACACATCTTCAGCAGATTTGGTGTTCCCAGAGTACTAATCAGTGATGGGGGCTCTCATTTCTGCAACAGACAGCTATACTCTGCTATGGTTAGATATGGAATTAGCCATAAAGTGGCAACTCCGTATCATCCACAGACAAATGGGCAAGCTGAAGTCTCTAACAGAGAGCTAAAAAGAATCCTAGAACGGACTGTGATAGCCCGGAGAAAGGATTGGGCAAAGAGCTTGGATGATGCTCTGTGGGCATACAGAACAGCATTCAAGACTCCTATAGGAACCTCTCCATACCAACTGGTGTATGGGAAGGCCTGTCATCTGCCCGTGGAACTGGAACATAAAGCCTACTGGGCAACCAGATTCCTAAACATGGATGCTCAGTTAGCTGGTGAAAAAAGATTGCTCCAGTTAAATGAGCTAGAGGAGTTCAGACTCAATGCCTTTGAAAATGCAAAAATTTATAAGGAAAAGGCAAAGAAGTGGCATGACAAGAAGTTGTCAACCAGAGTCTTTGAGCCAGGACAAAAAGTTCTGCTCTTCAACTCCAAGCTCAAATTGTTTCCAGGAAAACTCAAATCCCGATGGAGGGGTCCGTATGTGATCACAGGAGTGTCACCATATGGATATGTTGAGCTTCAGGATATTGATTCTGACAAAAAGTTCATTGTTAATGGACAGAGAATCAAGCATTATCTTGAAAGCAATTTTGAGCAGGAATGCTCAAAACTGAGACTTGAGTGAGTCTTAGTAAAGGTCCAGCTAAAGACAGTAAAGAAGTGCTTGCTGGGAGGCAACCCAGTCATTAGGAGGCTATATGATTTGTTCTTACAGAGGCAAGTATCAAAAATGAAGGAATTCACAGAGTTACAGAAGGATTCAGCTCAAAAAGCAGAGAAAAAGAGCTTACTGGCGAAAAAACGCCAGTAAGGGGCGTTTTGGGCGTTAAACGCCAGAATGGGTACCATTCTGGGCGTTTAACGCCAGGAATGGTGCCATTTTGGGCGTTAAACGCCAGAATGGGCACCATTCTGGGCGTTTAACGCCAGGTGTGCAGAATCCTGGGCGTTTAGAAAAACGCCCAGTGATAAAGGCTTTCTGGCGTTTAACGCCAGCCAGGGCACCTGGCTGGGCGTTAAACGCCCAAAAGGGGCATCAAATGGGCGTTAAACGCCAGAATGGGTGCCATTCTGGGCGTTTAACGCCAGAAAGGTGGGGGGACCACAATTTCGTTTTCAACTCAAATTTTTCAAACTTTCCTTTTTTTACCCATACTCTTCTACATAAATGCACTTCAACCTTTCATCATTCACTCTCAAATCTTCACAAATCAAAACCATTCTTCAAATCTATCTCAAATTAATCCCAAATCTTCTTCAAAAACTCACTTTTTTTCAAATTCTCTCCATATCTTCTCAAATCTCTTCTTATTTTTTTTCAAAATCTCCTTCCTCCCCCCCTTATAAGAACACGTTCGGCCCCTCATTGCCCACACCATTCGAATTTGCTCCTCTCTCTCTCTTCTTTCCTTTCTTTTGCTTGGGGACAAGCAAACCTCTAAGTTTGGTGTGCTTTTCCGTGATCACTAAGCCAAGATTCATCAATATCATGGCTCCTAAGGGAAAACAAACCAATTTAAGAGGCAAGAAAGAGAATAATCCAAAGAATCTTTGGAATCAAGAGAAGTTCTTAACCAAAGAACATGAAGACCATTATCACAAAATAATGGGTCTGAGGTCAGCGATCCCGGAAGTAAAATTTGATCTGAAAGAAGATGAATATCCGGGGATCCAAGAGCAAATTCGAAACAGAGGATGGGAAGTTCTAACCAATCCTGAGACAAAGGTTGGAAGGAACATGGTTCAGGAATTCTACTCAAATCTGTGGCTGACAGATAAGCAGAGAATGACTGGAACCGCTTACCATACGTACAGAACCATGGTCAGAGGGAAAGTTATGTACTTCCATCTGGACAAAATAAGAGAAATCTTCAAGTTACCTCAACTGCAAGATGATCCTGACTCCTTTAATAGGAGAATGGTGAGAGCAGATAAAGGGTTGGATCAAGTTCTAGAGGACATATGCCTCCCTGGAACTAAGTGGATAACCAATTCTAAGGGTATCCCAAACCAACTCAAGAGGGGAGACCTCAAACCAATTGCAAGAGGTTGGCTAGACTTTATTGGGCGTTCCATACTGCCCACTAGCAACCGTTCTGAGGTAACTATCAAGAGAGCAGTGATGATTCATTGCATTATGCTTGGAAAAGAAGTGGAGGTTCATCATGTGATTGCTTGTGAGATCTACACAATTGCAAATAAGAATTCCACTGAAGCCAAACTGGCTTACCCAAGCTTGATCTCCTTGCTCTGTAAAGAGGCTGGGGTAAAAATGGGAGTAGATGAATTCATACCCATTGAACACCCAATCACCAAGAAGTCAATGAAAGGACAAGTGCAAGACAACTCTATCAAAAGGAGGGCGCAGGAGTTCCTCCCTGAATTTCCTGAAATTGGCTACTGGGCCAGCCTAGAAGCATCTATCACCAAGTTGCAAGAGACTATGGAGCAACTTAAGGAAGAACAGCAGAATCAGAACTGCATGCTCTGCAAATTGCTGAAGGAACAAGAGAAGCAGGGGCGTGAACTCCAAGAGATGAAACGCCAAAAGCTCTCCTCTCAAGCTGAGGGAGCATCCACTTCTCAAAATCAAGGTTGTTGAGTCCTAACTCTGTGAAAACCTCTATCATTAGGAGCCTATGTTTTGCGTTTTTTTTTGTTTTGTCTTCTATTTCTAGTTTCATCTTATATTTATTTTCTGAGTCTTGTTCTTAATTCATAATTAATAAAATTTGAAGTTTATGCCTTAAAGCTATGAATGTCCTATGAATCCATCACCTCTCTTAAATGAAAAATGCTTTAATCACAAAAGAACAAGAAGTACAGTATTTCGAAATTTATCCTTGAAACTAGTTGAATTAGTTTGATGTGGTGACAATACTTTTTGTTTTATGAATGAATGCTTGAACAGTGCATATGTCTTTTGAATTTGTTGTTTTGAGAATGTTAAAATTGTTGGCTCTTGAAAGAATGAGGAGAAAGAGAACTGTTATTGAGGATCTGAAAAATCATCAAATTGATTCTTGAAGCAAGAAAAAGCAGTGAAAAAAAAATTTTTTTTTTCGAAAAAAAAAAAAGAAAAAGAAAGAAATAAAGTTGTGAACCAAGGCAAAAAGAGTGTGCTTAAGAACCTTGGACACCTCTAATTGGGGACTCTAGCAAAGCTGAGTCACAATCTAAAAAGGTTCACCCAATTATGTGTCTGTGGCATGTATGTATCCGGTGGTAATACTGGAAGACAGAGTGCTTTGGGCCACAGCCAAGACTCATACACTAGCTATGTTCAAGAATCATTACACTTAACTAGGAGAATCAATAACACTATCTGAGTTCTGAGTTCTCATAGATGCCAATCATTCTGAACTTCAAAGGATAGAGTGAGATGCCAAAACTGTTCGGAGGCAAAAAGCTACTAGTCCCGCTCATCTAATTGGAATTATGTTTCTTTGATATTTTGGAGTCTATAGTATATTTTCTTCTTTTTATCCTATTTGATTTTCAGTTGCTTGGGGACAAGCAACAATTTAAGTTTGGTGTTGTGATGAGCGGATAATTTGTACCCTTTTTGGCATTGTTTTTAGTATGTTTTTAGTAGGATTTAGTTAGTTTTTAGTATATTTTTATTAGTTTTTAGCTAAAATTCACTTTTCTGGACTTTACTATGAGTTTGTGTATTTTTCTGTGATTTCAGGTATTTTCTGGCTGAAATTGAGGGTTCTGAGCAAAAATCTGATTCAGAGACTGAAAAGGACTGCAGATGCTGTTGGATTCTGACCTCCCTGCACTCGAAGTGGATTTTCAGGAGCTACAGAAGCCCAATTGGCGCGCTCTCAACGGCGTTGGAAAGTAGACATCCTGGGCTTTCCAGCAATATATGATAGTCCATACTTTTCCCAAGATTTGATGGCCCAAACCGGCGTGGCAAATCAGCCTTAGAAATTCCAGCGTTTAACGCTGGAACTGGCATAAAACTTGGAGTTAAACACCCAAACTGGCATGAAAGCTGGCGTTTAACTCCAGAAAAGGTCTCTACACGAAAATGCTTCACTGCTCAGCCCAAGCACACACTAAGTGGACCCAGAAGTGGATTTTTACGTCATTTACTCATTTCTGTACACCCTAGGTTACTAGTCTACTATTAATAGGATCTTTTGACATTGTATCTGTACCTCATGACATTTTTACACTTTTCATTGTATACCTTCCACGGCATGAGTCTCTAAACCCCATGGTTGGGGGTGAGGAGCTCTGCTGTGTCTTGATGGATTAATGCAATTACTACTGTTTCTTATTCAATCATGCTTGCTTCCATTCTAAGATATCACTTGCTCTTAACCCGGATGAATGTGATGATCCGTGACACTCATCATCATTCTCAACTATGAACATGTGCCTGACAACCACCCCTGTTCTACTTTAGATTGAGTAGATATCTCTTGGATTCCTTAACCAGAATATTCGTGGTATAAGCTAGAACTGATGGCGGCATTCAAGAGAATCGGGAAGGTCTAAACCTTGTCTGTGGTATTCTGAGTAGGATTCAATGACTGAATGACTGTGACGTGCTTCAAACTCCTAGCAGGCGGGGCGTTAGTGACAGACGCAAAAGAATCAATGGATTCTATTCCGGCCTGACCGAGAACCGACAGATGATTAGCCATGCTGTGACAGAGCATAGGAACGTTTTCACTGAGAGGATAGGAGGTAGCCACTGACAACGGTGAAACCCTACATACAGCTTGCCATGGAAGGAGCCTTGCGTGTTTGATGAAGAAGACAGTAGGAAAGCAGAGATTCGGAAGATGGAGCATCTCCAAAGCCTCAACCTATTCTCCATTACTGCAAAACAAGTACCTATTTCATGTTCTTTTGCTTTTCACAATCAATCCTGATAATTTCTGATATCCTGACTAAGATTTACAAGATAACCATAGCTTGCTTCAAGCCGACAATCTCCGTGGGATCGACCCTTGCTCACGCAAGGTATTACTTGGACGACCCAGTGCACTTGCTGGTTAGTTGTGCGGGATTGCAAAAGTGTGATTGCAATTTCGTGCACCACTTAGGCTGAGCATTGAAGCTTTCATGTGTAGAGACTTTTTCTGGAGTTAAACGCCAGCTTTTGTGCCAGTTTGGGCGTTTAACTCCAATTTTTCTGCCAGTTCTGGCATTAAACGCCGGGAATTCTGAAGCTGATTTGCAACGCCAGTTTGGGCCATCAAATCTCGAGCAAAGTATGGACTATTATACATTGATGGAAAGCCCAAGATGTCTACTTTCCAACACTATTGAGAGCGTGCCAATTGGGTTTCTGTAGCTCCAGAAAAGCCACTTCGAGTGCAGGAAGGTCAGAATCCAACAACATCTACAGTCCTTTTCAGCCTCTGAATCAGATTTTTGCTCAGGTTCCTCAATTTCAGCCAGAAAATACCTGAAATCACAGAAAAACACACAAACTCATAGTAAAGCCCAGAAAAGTAAATTTTAACTAAAAACTAATAAAAATATAATAAAAACTAACTAAAATATACTAAAAACAATGCCAAAAAGCATATAAATTATCCGCTCATCAGCCAGCTTTCCTTCCTATTCTGGTGTCTAAATGCCTATTTATTACCCTATTCTGGCATTTAAACGCGAGTCTGGTGCCCTATTCTGGCATTTAAACGCCCAGAAAGGTGCCAGATTGGGCGTTTAAACGCCCATTTTGCTACCCTTACTAGCGTTTAAACGCCAGTAAGTCCTTCCTCCAGGGTGTGTTGTTTTCAATGCTATTTTTGATTTTTTTCTTTATTTTTGTAATTGTCTTTGTGACTTCACATGATCATCAACCTAAAGGAAAATAAAATAACATAGATAAAATTAAGATAAAATTGGGTTGCCTCCCAATATGTGCTTCTTTAATGTCAATAGCTTGACAGTGAGCTCTCATGGAGCCTCACAGATGATCAGAGTATGGTTGAGATCTCTCAACACCAAACTTAGAGTTTGGCTGTGGCCTCCCAACACCAAACTTAGAGTTTGAATGTGGGGGCTCTGTTTGACTCTATATTGGGAGAAGCTCTTCATGCTTATTCTCCATGGTTACATATGGAGAACCTTGAGTCTTTACTACAAGGCATTCTTCATTCACATGAAGGATCAACTCTCCTCTGTCAACATCAATTACAGCTCTTGCTGTGGTTAGGAAGGGTCTTCCAAGGATGATGGATTCATCCTCATCCCTCCTAGTGTCTAGGATTATGAAATCAGTAGGGAAGTAAAGGCCTTCAACCTTTACTAGCATGTCCTCTACTATTCCATAAGCCTTTTTCATAGATTTATCTGCCATCTCCAATGAGAATTTGGCAGCCTGTACCTCATAGATTTCCAGCCTCTCCATCACAGAGAGGGACATCAGGTTTATTCCTGACCCAAGGTCACACAGAGCTTTTTCAAAAGTCATGGTGCCTATGGTACATGGTATTAAGAATTTACCAGGATCCTATTTCTTTTGAGGTAAATTTTGTTGAACCAATGTATTCAGTTCATTGGTGAGCAAGGGAGGCTCTTCCTCCCAAGTCTCATTACCAAACAGCTTGGCATTCAGCTTTATGATTGCTTCTAAATATTGGGCAACTTGCCCTTCAACAATGTCTTCATCCTCTTCAGAAGACGAATAGTCATCAGAGCTCATGAATGGTATAAGGAGGTCCAAGGGAATCTCTATGGTCTCTGTATAAGCCCCAGATTCCTTTAGTTCCTTATTAGAGGATTCCGTACTAACCATTGGACGTCCCTTGAGGTCTTCCTCAATTGGATTCACGTCCTCCTCCTCCTCTAAGGTTTCGGCCATGTTGATTATATCAATGGCCTTGCACTCTCCTTTGGGATTCTCTTCTGTATTGCTTGGGAGAGTGCTAGGAGGAGTTTTAGTAACCTTTTTACTCAGCTGGCCCATTTGTGCCTCCAAATTTCTAATGGAGGATCTTATTTCAGTCATGAAACTAAGAGTGGCCTTAGATAGATCAGATACTATGTTTGCTAAGCTAGAAGAATTCTGCTCAGAATGCTCTGTTTGTTGCTGAGATGATGATGAGAAAGGTTTGCTATTGCTAAACCTGTTTCTTCCACCATTGTTATTATTGAAGCTTTGATTCTATTGATCCTTCCATAAAAAATTTGGATGATTTTTCCATGAAGGATTATAGGTGTTGCCAAAGGCTTCACCCATGTAATTCACCTCTGCCATTGCAGGGTTCTCAGGATCATAAGCTTCTTCTTCAGAAGATGCTTCTTTAGTACTGTTGGATGCATTTTGCAATCCATTCAGACTCTGAGAGATCATATTGACTTGTTGGGTCAATATTTTGTTCTGAGCCAGTATGGCATTTAGAGCATCAATTTTAAGGACTCGTCTCTTTTGAGGCATTCCATTACTCACAGGATTCCTCTCAGAGGTATACATGAACTGTTTATTTGTAACCATTTCAATAAGTTCCTGAGCTTCTGTAGGTGTTTTCTTGAGGTGAATGGATCCACCTGTAGAGTGGTCTAATGACATCTTGGAAAATTCAGACAGACCATCATAGAATATATCTAATGTGGTCCATTCTGAAAGCATATCAGAAGGACACTTTTTAGTCAGTTACTTGTATCTTTCCTAAGCTTCATAGAGGGACTCACCATCTTTTTGTCTGAAGGTTTGAACATCCGCTCTAAGCTTGCTCAGCTTTTGAGGAGAAAAAAACTTGGCTAAGAAAGTCGTGACAAGCTTATCCCAAGAGTCCAGGCTATCTCTAGGTTGTGAGTCCAACCATGTTCTAGCTTTGTCTCTTACAGCAAAAGGGAAAAGCATAAGCTTGTGGACTTCAGGATCAACTCCATTGGTTGTAACAATATCACAGATTTGGAAGAACTCAGTTAAAAACTGATAAGGGTCTTCTGATGGAAGTCCATGAAACTTGCAGTTTTGTTGCAGTAGAGAAACTAATTGAGGCTTTAGCTCAAAATTATTTGCTCCTATGGCAGGGATTGAGATGCTTCTTCCATAGAAGTTAGAAGTTGGTGTAGTAAAATTACCAAGCATCTTCCTTGCATTGTTGTTTGGTTCGGCCATAATTGTTTCTTTTGTTGTTTCCTTTTTGAAAATTTCAGTGAGGTCTTCTTCAAAGTTTTGTGCTTTAGTTGCTCTTAGCTTCCTCTTCATAGTCCTTTCAGGTTCAGGATCAGCTTCAACAAGTATGTCTTTATCTTTGTTCCTGCTCATATGAAAGAGAAGAAAACAAAGAAAATATGGAATCCTCTATGTCATAGTATAGAGATTCCTTGAGGTGTCAGAGGAAAACAAGAATGGAAGGATGAGGTAGGTAAGAAAGAATTCGAACACTCAAAGAGAGATGGAGTTCGAATTGACAATGGAGGAGGAATCTTAGTGTTTAAAAAGATAAGAGATGGGGGGAGAATTTTTGAAAATAAAGAGAATAAAATTTAAAATAAATTTTTTGAAAAATTGGTTGTGGTTTTAAAAAAGATAAAAAAAAATCAATTAGTTAGTTGAAAAAGATTTGAAAATTAATTTTGAAAAGATAGGAAGTTTATAAAAGATTTTTGAAATCAAATTTTTGAAAAAGATATGATTTGAAAAAGATATGATTAAAAAGATATGATTGAAATTTATTTTGAAAAAGATTTGATAAAGAAATTTTAAAAAGATTTGATTTTTGAAAAAGATATGATTGAAAATATTTGATTTGAAAAGGATTTGATTTTAAAAAAAAATATGAAGATTTGAAAAAGATTTGATTTGAAAACAAAATTCCTCTCCTTGTGTCATCCTGGCGTTAAATGCCCAGGAGCTGCATGTTTCGGGCGTTTAACGCCCAATTGCTGCATGGTTTGGGCGTTTAAACGCCCAGTCAGGTACCCTGGCTGGCGTTTAAATGCCAGTTTTCCTTCTTCACTGGGTGTTTTGAACGCCCAATTTTTTTTTTCTGTAATTCCTCTGCTTTATGTTCTTGGATCTCCATTTTGCTAAATCCTTTATTCAAGAAGAGATGTTTTCAATTTTGAAAAATAACAAAATGAGTCAAAACATATAATTCTTGGATCAAAACACAAAATATATGCAAGAACATTATGAACGTCAAGATGAACACCAAGAACAATCTTGAAGATCAAGATGAACATCAAGAACTCAGTTTTCTTAATGAAAGAAAATATGGAGGACACCAAACTTAGAACTTTCTCATGTTTGGGCCATATGAATGCAAGAATGCATATGTAGAACATCATGCAGTGCAAATCAATAAATCATGAAGATCAAACAAGGCAATTCATCAAGAACGACTTAAAGAACATCAAGAACACAATGTATGTGTTTCGAAAATTGCAAGACAATTAAAATCATGGAATTGACACCAAACTTAAAATTTGGCCCTAGATTCAAACAAGAACCATGAAATATTTTTGATTTTTTATGATTTTATGAATTTTTTTTATTTTTTTGAAAATTATTTTTTGAAAAACGAAAAAGAAAAAAATTCTTTGAAAGATTTTTGAAAACTTTTTGAAAAGAAAAAAAATTACCTAATCTGAGCAACAAGATGAACTGTCAGTTGTCCAAACTCGAACAATCCCCGGCAACAGTGCCAAAAACTTGGTGCACAAAATTGTGATACACAATGGCGCCAACAATTTGGTATGCACAATTGTAATCTCACTTTTTTTTACAACTACGCACAACTAACCAGCAAGTGCACTGGGTCGTCCAATTAATAAACCTTACGTGAGTAAGGGTCGATCCCACGGAGATTGTCGGCTTGAAGCAAGCTATGGTCACCTTGTAAATCTCAGTCAGGCGGATTCAAATGGGTTATAGAGTTTTAATGATTAAAAATATAAATAAAACATAAAATAAAGATAGAGATACTTATGTAATTCATTGGTGGAAATTTCAGATAAGCGTATGGAGATGCTTCATCCCTCTTGAATCTCTGCTTTCCTACTGCATTCATCCAATCCTTCATACTCTTTTCCATGGAAAGCTCTATGTTGGGTTTCACCAGCGTCAATGGCTACCTCCCGTCCTCTCAGTGAAAATGGTCCAAATGCGCTGTCACCGCACGGCTAATCAGCTGTTGGTTCTCGATCATGTTGGAATAGAATTCAGTGATCCTTTTGCGTCTGTCACTACGCCCAACACTCGCGAGTTTGAAGCTCGTCACAGTCATCCCTTTCCAGATCCTACTCAGAATACCACAGACAAGGTTTAGACTTTTCGGATCTCAGGAATGGCCGCCAATAATTCTAGCTTATACCACGAAGACTCCGATCTTTCAGAATGGAGGCTAAGAGATATACGCTCGATCTAAGGTAGAACGAAAGTGGTTGTCAGGCACGCGTTCATAGGTTGAGAATAATGATGAGTGTCACGGATCATCACATTCATCATGTTGAAGTGCAAGCGAATATCTTAGAATAGGAATAAGCTTGAATTGAATAAGAAGACAATAGTACTTTGCATTAATACTCGAGGAATAGCAGAGCTCCACACCTTAATCTATGGTGTGTAGAAACTCCACCGTTGAAAATACATAAGAACAAGGTCTAGGCATGGCCGAATGGCCAGCCTCCCCAATGTTTAAGATCGTATAAACTGATCAAAGATAGATATCAAGATACAATAGTAAAAGGTCCTATTTATAATGAAACTAGCTACTAGGGTTTACAGAAATAGGTAAATGATGCAGAAATCCACTTCCGGACCCACTTGGTGTGTGCTTGGACTGAGCATTGAGCTTCACACGTGTAGAGGCTTCTCTTGGAGTTAAACGCCAGCTTTTATGCCAGTTTGGGCATTTAACTCTAACTTTTATGCCAGTTCTGGTGTTTTGACGTCAGGAAAGGGCAAAAAGCTGGTGTTTTGACGCCATTTTACGTCATCAAAACTCGCGCAAAGTATAGACTATTATATATTTCTGGAAAGCCCTGGATGTCTACTTTTTAACGCAATTAAGAACGTGCCATTTGGAGTTTCTTATCTCCAGAAAATCCACTTCGAGTGCAGGGAGGTCAAAATCCAACAGCATCTGCAGTCCTTTGTCAGCCTCTGAATCAGATTTTTGCTTAGGTCCCTCAATTTCAGCCAGAAAATACCTTAAATCATAGAAAAACATACAAACTCATAGTAAAGTCCAGAAATGTGAATTTTACTTAAAAACTAATAAAAATATACTAAAAACTAACTAAATCATACTAAAAACTATATAAAAACAATGCCAAAAAGCGTATAAATTATCCGCTCATCAGCCATCTTTTTTAGTTTTAGAATTATTTACAGGTTTGTCCCAATGGAGAATCTAATTCTAGTCCAATGGAAATAATTTAAAAAATTTTTATTTAAAGAATAGAAGAATAATTGAAAGTCTAGGATGTGATTTGTATCTGAGTTTTTCTCTTGCAGTTTATGATTGTTTCTCAAATTATTCCAGCATTGCTTAACAAGTGGTCACCAAGATCCTATCCACGTCTAAGATTGTCACATAAAGTCAGTGACTCAACATCTTCTATGTCAAGTATATATTATTTAGAATCTTAAAATTTTGTTCATTGAAAACCTGGGATAAAAAATTGGCTTTGGAGTGCCTACAGGACTAATGTTCATATCTGCTCTGTTTCATCATCGGTTTGTCGTTGTATGTTAAAGTTAAACCAAGGAGCAGCTTACTTACTAGCTTTGTTCAAGTGGCTGTCGTCGCCATGAAGAATCAGAAACTCTGTGTTCCTGATTCAAACTTTGATCAGTATTATCAAGGCAATGATAAAGAGCTGGTGTTTTCAACGGATAGCCTAAGGTATTTTATTGATAATTTTTTCCTTCATAATTTCTCTTCTTTTCATTTCACGGTGAATGCTTCTTTCATTAAAGAAGATGCAAATTTTGTCTGCGTTCGATTAACTTTTTTTATTATATATTAATTAATGAAATCTTTTCCTAACATCTTCAAAGGCAATTTGTTAGTGCCTTAAGTGAAGGATCATTTTGACTTTTGAGATTGCAGCCAAATTCATATTAGTCCTCAACATTTCAAAAATAGCAATTCATTCTTTGAAGTTAAACTTTCTAATTTATGACCAAGATAAAAAGTCAAACTGAATCACACAAACCGATTTTCTTATTTCATTGTTTCCTTTAGAAAAATCTAAAACCACTTAGCTAAATGAAAACAGGTTGGCATTATTTAGTAAGAGTGCATATAAGAGAGATATCATTCAATTCAGTTCCTAGAATCACAAGTACATTACAGTGAATGGTTTTTCTCACATTTATGTGACTTTTCTATCTGATCTTGTATGAAATAATCTAATTGTGGCTGTGAAAGCTGAGGAAGTCACATATGTACTTAAAACTTAAAAGTAACTTGCATACTTCATTCATGAATATAAACTTCATGTTTTAATTTAAGGGTAATCTCAATGATTATTCAATTATTTGTTGGTGATATAAAATGAATTGCCTTGCATGCCAAGCTGACAAACTTAAAACTTTGTTTCAGGAATTGCTATATTGGAAGATCGTTATGATGACACGAACTTGTAGGCGAGGATAATCCGGTGAAGCAGGTGAATTGTGAATTTTGTGCACTGCTGTTGTTGTTACTGTATTTCAGTTTAAGACATAAGATGTTTGGTTTATCTAGAGCTAACTTGGAGTGCCTGTTTTGAAGATTCAGTCAGATATAGAGATAGAAGTTACATGGGAGAATGTTGAAGAGGAGAGAGTGGTCAGAGATAGAAAAGTTATCCTGCTGCAGAGTCGATTTGTTGATACCTCGATATTCATGGCCATCAAGGCAATACAGCATGTCATGGAATCTAATATAAAAAATGAATCAAATTCTCCAAGTTCAATTCTGCATGAAGAGCGCGTAGGAGACTTGTCAATTGTTGTCAAATGCGATATTCGCAATGGAAATAGAGTTTAAGTGCTATAAGTATTTTTTTTTCATTTTATTTGCATCATGAAGCAAACTTATACAATGATTATTAATAATTAATAAAAGAGTCTATAAAAAATTTATTTTGTGAATTTGTGAATTTAATGAAATATTTTATGTTGTAGTAATTAAATTTAGTATATTTATATTGTATAATATAAAATAAAAAATAGTATAATATAACTAAAAAAATATTACTAAAGATCTTTTGTAATTTTTTTAAGTGTTACAAAAAATATCTACGGTAACATTTTTTTAAGTGTTACAAAAAATATCTACGGTAATATTTTTTTAAATGTTACAAAAACTATCTATTGTAGCATTTCTCTAAGTGCTACCAAAAAATATATATTATAACATTTCTCAAAATATTACTATAGAATATTTTTGTAATATTTTTATTAAATATTATTAAATCTTTATTAGTAAAATTCTTTAGTAACATAGGATATATTTAATATTTGTTAAAATATTACTAATATACATAAGTGACATTTTAATATAATTTGATAATATTTTTAAATGTTAGTAAAAGTTAATTATATAGTAGGGTCTCTTCGTTTTCTTTCTTTTCTTTCTCCAAATGCATGTTCGGTGATGTATGAGGAACAAAACAAAAATGATTAGTGATGAATGGTGATTTGTGGTGTTTAGCCAGTTTAGGGATCACAACTAGAAAATGGATTAATACAGACAGATTTACAGACAGATTTAGTCTTTATTACAGACGGATTTTTGGTTACCGACGAAATTACCGACGGATTTTGTCCCTCTGTAAAAGCCCCGTCAGAAATTATTTACCGACAGATTTGTTTTCCGTCGAAAAATTACAGACGGATTTTTACCAGTTACCGACGAATTTTCCCTCTGTAAATTCTCCTTCCATTTTCCGAAGGCGACGAACTTACAGACGGATTTTCCGTCTGTAATTACAGACGGATTTTCAGACGGATTTTCCGTCTGTAATTACAGACGAATTTTCTGACGGATTTTCCGTCTCTAATTACAGATGGATTTTCCGACAGATTTTCCGTCTGTAATTTAAACTTTGGAAAATCATGATTACAGACAGAAAATCCGTCTGTAAGGTAAAATAGAAATTTTTTTACTTTTTCTAATTACAAAATAAACTTGTTTTCATACAAAATAAATATAAATTTAATACAAATTTTTATCTAATTTATATTCGAATATATATAATATTTCAAAAAATAAACAAATTCATTGTATTATCAAACTAAAAGAAAAGTACTATAAACAAGCAAGTCAATATAATTCAAAATATAAACAAAATGTATTGATCATCAACTATAATTCCTAGTATATTATTCAACCATGCTAAAACTATCAGCTATAGTCTTCAGTGTCATCTTCATCCTCATCATCATCATAGTCCTCATCCGAAGACATTGAGGGTGGCGGTGGTGGCAGTGGTAGTGAAACTGCACTAGAACTATTTGATGCTCTAACCTTCTCATAATAGCTAACATAAGCCTCATTCCATTTCTTTTGTTTCAGCTTTTCCTTCTTGGCCTTTCCAATTGCCCGTTCCAACTTTTCTAACTTCTTTTGAGTCTTTTCCAAATGAGCCAAGCGTGTATCTAACAACTTACTAATACGCTCATCTGTTTGTTGAGTAACACGCTAAAAAAGCTCTTCATTGAGATTATGAATCTGTTCTCGCAAATCAGGAACAAAATTTTGATTTCTTGGTGCTCTTCCAGATACAGAATTGGCAGAAGGGGTTCCAGACTTAATAGAGTTAGAAAAGAATGACCCTTTTCCGTAAACTCGATTCTTCTTTTGCCCACCACACACTTCCTCCCAAATCAAATCTTCATCAATTGGTTGTAGCTCCATTCCTTGTGCTTGAGCCTCGACATGTTGGGCCTGAACTTCTGCTAACTTTTTTATAAACTTCTCCTGTTGCACAATGGTTATATCAATTATATTATTATTATTAAAACAAATAGCCATGCATATCACAGTGCAGCAAATATATATATATATATATATATGCATAAGAGATACCAAAATAGAGTTGGTGAGTTGATTTTCAAGTTGATTTAAAGGTGGAAGTATAGCAGAGATGCAGAGACAAATCTAGAAGCATCTAAGTCCTGAGGCCAACGTGTTGATTTGTGAATATCTCAAACTCTAAAGGAAAGTAACTATCCAAGTTCCATATACAATATGGTCCCCAAAAAACCAAAGTTATTCTATTTCAATGCGCAGCGCAGTTGAATGTTGATGCATGAATCATGGCCCCCAAAAAACCTCTGTCAACTTGCATTTCCACACTTGATGCGTGACCAAATTATTATCACAATTTCTTACACAGTTAATGTTTCTTGCTACCACCAGCAATTGGCATCCAATGTTAGTTTATGGTCCATCAAATTTTAACTGGCCACCACATCTCTCAAGTAGAGACAAAAATCTTCAACACTAGAAACATTATTATAATTTGTCTATCTTATATATACATATACTCATCAAGAAGATGTGGGAATAATCAATTAATTCAATAAGACACAAGTATATAAATGCCTACAAGACAATTATCATCAGCATCGCTATTATGTTTTATCTTAAATTCAGATCAGATTGCATTGTGGTCCAAACTACAAACATTTCTAACCATATATATATGCATATCACAGTGCATACATTACTTGCTCACATTGAATGATGACAACAAAAACCAAAAACCGCATAGCAGCAATTATTATTACCCAATATACTACAAATTAATTAACTAGTACACTGTTAGTACTTACCATATACACATGACTAATAATTCATACTTATTATTAAAAAAACAGAAAGAGCAAAATGGAACAAGAAAGGAAAGAAGATAAAGGCACTGTAAAAAGAAAGGAAAACATGACCAGGTAAGTATAAATTAGGTAATTAGCTTCTCCTTTGTGACCTAATTAAATTAACCAATTGTGAGAGGGAAGTATAAACCGTGGAAAACATGACCAGAAAAACAAAAGGGCATATAAATATTCAAGTGGCAGCAAGTCATTAATTTAACATTTATGCTATATCTCACATGAGTGTCTTGAGAGCGCTTGTCCACCCATTTAGACTTGTCACTTTTAAGTGTGTGGGTTTCTTTGAAGACCTCCCCGTGGGTTGGTGTACGACCCAACTGCTTCTTCTGTTCCACATAAAATACAAAATAAGAAAAATTTTACATAAATAGATGTCTATTAAATAAGATCTAAAGCCACTTAAATTATGTTACCATCCTCTCTATAGTTGAGCTCAATGGAATAGAACCACCGCAATGGAAAGAACCACCTAAGAGTGACGCTCGATTCTCTCTTGCTTTTTTCCTTATATTTTTTCATTTCTCATCTGTTTCCCAATACCTTTTCAACACCTTTTTGTAAGCAGGAATTAGCCATTCGTGGGTTGTATCCACACCCTCACGGATATCTGACATCATTTGGCTAAATCGCTTACTTGTCCTATACTTGAAAGCCCTCCAGAAAAACTCATCATCATCATCATCAATAAGAAAGTGGCTCTGCACATACTCATCAAGTTGCTACTTATAAGATTCAAATCACATGAACAATATTCAATCCAAAATAATTTTATTCAATCCAAAACTTTTACCTTCCATTCCTTAAACCAAAGCTTCTTTGTCGGAAGAGGGACATCTCCAAACTTTTTGTACGATTTATCATATCGTTTCTTGATGATCTCTGTAATCTTCTGAGAACCAGGAGGGAAAGGTAACCAACTGATAATTTCATAAAGAATTGACAAGTTAGGAAACTAAAAAAATAGTTTTAAGTCATTAGCACTTTAATTTGAAATTAAAATATAGTAGTAAACACATTTAGATGCAGCCATATTGTACTATTGGTCATTTAGATGATAAGATTATGGTTAGAATAAGATGAATTGTAGGTGGTTTAATTACAAGACTAAAGACCTCGGTAAAATCTATTCCCTCAATTTGATGGTTTCCTAAAGCTACTAACCTGGCCTTATATCAGAGGACAGAACCATTTAGACTTTGCTTAATAGCAAACACCCATTTTGAGCCAATTACAAGAGAATTAGATGGTGTAGGAACCAATTGCCGTGTGTGATTCTTATCCAAGGAACCAATTACAAGAGAAATTTTACCTTGTTTTTCCATCGGGAACCAATCTTTCTTTTGTGACACTATTAGGAACCGATGCAGTCTCTGATGGAGGAGATGTACTAGAGCTTCCAGGTGTCTCTGAATCAACTAATAGATTGGAATTGCGAAGCGGAGGAGGAGGAATCGAAATTGGAGGAGGGGGTGGAGGAGGGGGACCCATACATCCTGGAGTAGGCCAACTTGGTGGAGGAAGACCCGTGTAGCCTGGATTAGGTACCATCAAATACGATTGCTGGCTAAGTGATCCTGACTAAAAATCTGGCACAACCGAAGTCCCAGAAGAGGTGGAGGTGGTTGAAATAGCGGCTGCGGCAGTGGTGCGAGAACTTCTATGACCCTTGACACCTTTACCCTTGACCCGAGGAGCCATGACCTACATATATATTAAATTACTATTATGCACAAAACTCAAAAGGTTGATAGAATACAATTGACAGCAAGATGATTCTGTTCTGAGAGGAAAATAAACTCATACCAGTGATACAAGATGAAAAGAAGAAAAGAAGTAAAAAAGCACAATGCAGATGCACCGGCTCACCTATATTCTCTTCTATGCGAAGAACAAACTATCTGCAGAATATAAGTAAAAATATTAAGCATAGAGAGGGTGCAGAGCATAGATACACTTGTTTAGAGAGGGTGCAGAGCAGATGGATGGGTACAAAAATCAAGCAAACAAAAAAGAGAATCAAACAAACCCACTTCATAATTGATCAGCAATCTACCAATCTGCTGCTTATCAAGTTAGACAGATTTTTTTATAGGCCTATAGTGTGTAAAATATTCTATTTTCCCATTAAAGATGTAAACATAATCATTTTGATAAGATATCATAAGTCAGAAATAAGAATATTCTGTTCCATTAATGGATTTTAAATTAGCCATGGAAAAATCCAGAACTGGAATTAGAGTAATTAAGATTAGGAAGAGGATTAATAACTGGGGTAGTGAGTAAAGGATGCAGAAGAAATTGTTTTTTTAGAGAGCACGCGGGGCACACAGATAGTGAGAGAGTGAGAGAGTGAGAGAAGGGGCTCACCTCATTCGTGCACTGCTACCTTTTTACCTTCCCAATGAATTTCCTTCACTACTACCACTGCAACAAAGAGAGAAATTCAATCTTCAAACCAAACTGTCTCAGAGAGAATTTCCTTCCTAATGAATGTCAGCTTAATGAGTGTGGGACAGAGTTATGCTTTAAATATATTGAATTTTTAAGACAACTAGATTAAGTTACATGACAACTAAGACATACAAATTAAGAACAATATATGTAAAGAACAATATATATAAGCTAAAACAATACAAGCTAAAAATGATTACCCTATTAAAAATCAATATCATCATCAAAGTCTGCAACATCATCATCTTCATTTTTATTAGCCCCAGAACTAGAGCCGATGGACAATTCGACAATGCGGTCCTCTCCAAATGGAGACTTAAGACTGATAGGAGGCTCGGTGTCAGAAATCCTAGAAGGATTGCTCTCATCCGCTTGATAAGCTACATCATTCTCTTCCTCATCCTCCTCTACATGTACATGATTGATTTCAATTCGACCTCTTGGTTTAGTGTTTACAACAACACGCCACATAGACTTGCAATTTCCAGGATAAGGTAAGAAGTAAACTTGTTTAGCTTTTTGGGCGACAATGAAAGGATCATAGTGGCGTTATCTTTTACTATGGTTGACTTCAGTTATTTTGTAGTCATTATGAATACGTGTTCCATTTGGACGACTTGGATCATACCATTGACATTTGAATAAAACAACTCGATTATAGTCACTACCAGTGTATTCAAGCTCGAGTATATCTTCTAATACTCCAAACCAATCACTTTCCCCGCTGCCTATATCACCTTTAACAAACACACCGGTGTTATCGGTTTTTTTTTTCCTTTTGACCTTGCAAGGGTATGAAATGTATATCCATTTACTTTATAAATTAGATAACTTGTTGCTTTGTTTGAAGGACCCCAAGAAAGTGATTGCAAACCAGGATCAACAATTTCATTACATTGATTTTGAACCTAGTTAGAAACATGCAACAAATTATTTAATAGAAGTGATATGTGATGCAAATCTTTAGTTAGAAACCTTTACAAAAAATGATATGAATTTATGCACTTACATATGATGCAAACCAAGGGGGAAATCGGTCATCGCTTTCTCCAGGACAAGTTTCTTTCCAAAACCTTGATGAAAGTAGGACTAGAGTTTATAAGCTATGGGATTCGTTAGTAGAACAAGTGTAATTAACTGTTTAATAAAAGATTTGGGCACTTACATATAGAAAGGGCTAACTTTGCTTTCATTGAGTAGAATATGCAAATGAGCTGCGGCCTTGTCTTGTTCATCTAACCAATGATCTTTAGCTTTACCAACCTTGCGACCAGGTCTATTAAATATTGATAAAGAGGCTTTAATTGTGTCTCCGCCGTCATCATTTCTTTCCACACGGGTTCGCCTCGATAAGATATGTGGTTCAAAGTAGAAAGAAACAAAACTTGAAGTCTCCTTTGCCAAGAAAGCCTCACAAATCGAACCTTCAACCCTTGCTCTATTTTTCACTGTTCGCTTGAATGCTCCTATCACCCGTTCAAACGGATACATCCACCTATATTGGACAGGTCCACACACACGTGCCTCATATGCTAGATGAATTGGCAAATGCTCCATCACATTAAAGAATCCCGGGGGAAATATCCTTTCTAACTTGCAAAGGATAATGAGAATATTCTGCTCCATAACCTCTAAATCATGAACCTTGAGAGTGGTTGAACACAATTCTTTGAAAAACTGGCTTAACTCGGTAAGAGGCTTCTATATATTTGTAGGTAGTTCTCTGAATGCAGTTGGAAGCAAGCACTGCATAAAAATGTGACAATCATGGCTCTTCATACCAATAAACCTCCCCTGGAAAAGACTTACACATCTAGCAAGGTTAGATGCATAACCATCTGGAAATCTAAGTTGTTGCACCCACCTATACATGTCTTGTTGTTGTTCAGAAGTTAAAGTATAAGCTGCCTTAGGTTTGGACCAACAATTATCACCGACATGCCGCAAATGTAAATCTGGACGCTTGCACAGTTCAGCCAGGTCTAACCTAGCCTTTTCATTGTCTTTAGTTCTATCAGTGTCCATAACAGTATTCATTATGTTATCAAGCACATTCTTCTCTATGTGCATTACATCAAGACAGTGACGAACCAAGTTATCCTTCCAATAAGGTAACTCCCAAAACACACTTTGCTTAGTCCAATTGTGAGTAATACCATACTCTCACGATTTGATCCACTTTCCATTATCTGATATCTTCCCAAGTCCTTTAACCCTTTGCCAAATCTCCAAACCACTTAATCTGGTAGGGGCCTCTTCACTTTCTATTTTATTCTTCCTGAAGTCATTCTTATTGCGCCTATAAGGGTGGTTTGTCGGCAAAAACCTCCGATGACAATCAAACCATGATGCCTTGCCTCCATGTGATAGTGTAAAAGACTTAGTACCCTCCATGCAAATAGGACATGACAATCTTCCTTGTGTCATCCACCCAGACAACATCCCATAAGCCAGGAAATCATTGATAGTCCACATCAATGCTGCCTTTAAGACGAAATTCTTCTTTTCTACAATATCATACGTCAAAATACCAGGATTCCACAACTCATTTAATTCATCAATCAAGGGTCCCAAGAATACATCAATGTTGGCTTTAGGGTTATTAGGACCAGGTATTAAGCAAGTCAAGAACAAATAAGGATCTTTCATACACATTCCAGGAGGTAGATTGTATGGAATTACAATTACGGGCCAACAAGAATAAGGCTTGCTAAATTGGATATTTGGGGTAAACCCATCAGAGCAAAGACCTAACCTAATGTTTCTAGGCTCCAAAGCAAAATCAGAGTGGATACGGTCAAAGCTTTTCCATGCCTCCCCATGTGACGGATGGGTCATCACACCATCATCACGTTGGTTTTTTATATGCCACGTCATGTGCGGAGCTGAACTCATTGACGCATAAAGCCTTCGAAGTCTAGGGATTAAGGGTAGGTAGTGCATCCGTCGGACAGGAACTCTCTTGGACTTACAACCACCATCGAAAATAGGCTTGAATCTAGGTGCTTCACAAAACTTGCAACTAGTTAGAGCAGCATCGTCTTTTCGATACAACATGCAATTGTTTGAGCAACAATCAATTTTGATTGCCTTCAATCCAAGCTTTTGCACTAACTTCTTAGCCTCATAGTAATCCCTAGGTATGGCACTACCCTCAGGAGCAATTTCCCTAATTAAGGTGGCCCACTGCTTAAATGACTCCTGTGATTGGTTTCCCTTGGCCTTAATGCATAACATTCTAACAGCTATCGATAGTTGAGAGTGCACACAACCTTCCCACAAAGGCTTTTGAGCTACCTCAAGAAGATCAAAAAAGTTTTTAGCCTCTACATGAGGATCCTCTGGACCAACAGAATCGAAAACCATTTCATGATACCTTCTGGAGTTATCTTCCCAGCTAATGTCATACATATCACATTCTTCCACATTTGCACCACTTCCTGAACCACCTTCCCCACAATTATTGAATCCCGTTTGATTAATCCTTATGTCGTCAATCTCTCCATGTTCTGTCCAAATCCAATAATTTGGCATAAACCCCTTTTCCCACAAATGCATCTTCATAATGTTCAGCTCTTTATAATTTGTGCATCTACACTTAACGCATGGGCATCTACACTTTCCTTCCGACTTCACAACATCTAACTTACTAATTATTTCTATAAACTCCTCAACCTTGTCATAAAACTCAGGTTTAATACCCCCTCTTATTGGATTCAACCTATCATACATCCACACTCGATGGTGCCAAGACATTTCTTACGAATTCGATATTTTTAGTACCTATAAATCATCCAACACAAGCAACATTTCATCTATCATACAACATTCTATCAATATTTAACCATATCAATGTTTTCAATGCAATACAAGCAAAAACACAACACAATCAATGAAGTTTATAACACAAGAATTGCACTAACCTTAACTCCAAGCAAAAAGTTGAAGAGATTGAGAGAGAGAGAGTGTGTGTGTGTGTTAGAGTATTATTTTTATAAAATCATTAGCGAGGGCAATTTGGTAATTTACTATGGCAAAATCACAATCAGAAGACCCAAGAAAAGACCTAATCCAGCCACTATAGATAAACAAATCACATATAATTTTTTGAGAATTAGGGTGTGCTTGCTAACCTCACTGACTGTCACTTAGAGCAGAGAGACAGCTGAATTCTAAGCCGTCGATCCTGTGGAGTAGTATTAAAAAAATTAATTAAGAAACTTAAATTTCAGCTACATTATTATCAATCTGTAAATTAAAAATAGATTTGGTAAATTAAAAAGTTTCCACACGCTTTGCCAAACTGGGATTTTGATTCATGTAAAATATTTAATATTGTAACATAATGCCATTATTCCAATTGCCATCACCTATCAACGGAAAAAGAAGAAAAAAAAAAGAGGTAGCAACCAACAAACAGATGATAATCTGATCTTCTCCATTTTTTTTATTTTTTCTTATCAATTTTTTAATCTTTTCTTTTATTTTTATCTTTTGTATGTGGCTGAAAGAGAATAAGAAATTGGGCAATTTAAAAGAAAAAAAGGTGAAATTATAATGTAAGATTTCTGTGAAAACTATTGCAATTTGCAGAAATAGTTTTATTCTCATTGATTTGGTTATTCAAATTCAAGTTAAAGAGATAGTTAATATTAATTATAATGACTCAATTAAATTTTTCAATAATCATAAAATATGTCATAAAAGGTAATAACTAATAAATTCTTTATTTAATAAAGAATTTCTTAGAAATGTCTTTTTATTTTTAACGTTTTCATTAAGGTGATAGACCCCACAAATGATTAAAAAATATCACTTTATTAGCACCTAATTAATTGTGATTTAATTAATGAGTTACAATTTCTATCCTCATCATGTTGGTATCTTACAGGAATCTAATGGGATTTGGGTACAAATTACATTATAATATCCATCATTAGAGTCATGGCTTTTAAGGACCCAGACATAGGGCTCTCTTCTTCAATATCCATCATTCCCCCAAGTTATCAAAGATATCAAATCCAACCATGCAAGCAAACAATTTTTACAAACACCCCTCTGAAATTCAGGATTATATTCGTTAGCCACAACCTCTATTCCAAGTTATAGATCTCGAATTTTACATGCACAAAAGAAAAACTAATATGAAGAAACAAAAACTTTATTTCTCAAATCATACATAGCTCTAACCATTTTAAGTAGCAATTGCCAACATGGAAAACTTCACAGAAAGATTTTGAACATAAAAGAAAAGAACGTGTCTGTTTTATGCAGCAGACTAAAAAATAACACAGAATTCGCTAAGTAATTCTTTAACCAAATTTTAAAATCAAAGAAGGAGGAGGAAGAGGAGATGGCATAACGTCCAAACTTATTTTAGAGATTGAGTTGATAAAATCATAAAATTGCATAGTGATTCAGATCTGAATACTTACGTGGATGCCAAGCTGAAACACAGTGTCGCAGATTCACTGTTCTGGCTCTTTGAACAAATAAGGAAGGATCATAACTTATAACCATTAAGACTTATCCAATTCATATGCACTGTGAAGTGTGGACAGTGTCAATAACGAACTCCAACAACTCACCTAAGATAATTTAGAAAAAAACATCATCACAAGAGGTAAAAAGGAAAATCACGCATAAATAAATACAAATATATATTATTACATATCATTGATCATTGAAGCTTCAAATAGATCACCACCGCTTTTAAAACGCAGACACGGCTTGAAAAACTAGTGAGACATATGAATGTGATATGAGTGACCCGTGATGTGAAGTGCAGATAACTCTTCAATGCAAGAGACAAAATTAAAAAATTAGGACTACTGGGTACAGATTACAGAGACAGCACACACACACACACACAACACAACACAATCTCAATCCTGTTCTCACTCGCCATAAAAAATATAGAAAATAAGTCATTTGACTAACAACAAATAGTAACAAGTATGAAAATGAAAATAAAACAAAAGTAAAAATAAAAAAGAGGAAGAGGCTTACAACTCAGAGTCCAATGGATAAGTAAATCCTGAAATTTCAGCAGCTTTAGCTAGAGCAGATCTCCATTTTTGTACCTTGTCCTTGTCTTCCCTAGCTTTATGTTTAACAAAAAACACAAACTCACACTCTTATTAAAAATACAAACTCACAAACTCACACTCTTATTAGGACTTTAGAATAATTTAAGAAAAAATTTGAATGTGCAAAACAGTAGCAAAAGCTAAGAAATATGCTCCATTTGGGTTTGGAAGCATCAACACCCACACCTAATCAATCCTGTTCTCACTCGCCATAAAAAATACAGAAAATAAGTCATTTGACTAACAACAAATAGTAACAAGTATGAAAATGAAAATAAAACAAAAGTAAAAATAAAAAAGAGGAGGAGGCTTACAACTCAGAGTCCAACGGATAAGTAAATCCTGAAATTTCAGCAGCTTTAGCTAGAGCAGATCTCCATTTTTGTACCTTGTCCTTGTCTTCCCTAGCTTCATGTTTAACAAAAAACACAAACTCACACTCTTATTAAAAACACAAACTCACAAACTCACACTCTTATTAGGACTTTAGAATAATTTAAGAAAAAATTTGAATGTGCAAAACAGTAGCAAAAGCTAAGAAATATGCTCCATTTGGGTTTTGAAGCATCAACACCCACACCTAATCAGAGTTCTAATAATAAAAAATCAACACCCAAACCCTTAATCAGAATCTTAATAATCAAAATCAACACCCACATCCCTAAATTCACAAAATCTGATAATCAAAATCCCTATTCCCTAACCTGCATATTAATTAAACAATAAAATTAATTATTTACCTGAGAAGAAGACTGGAGAAGAGAGCGAAGCAGAAGGAGCGGGACTAGCAGCGCACAGCAGTGGCGAGGAAGTAATAGAGAAGAAGAAGACGACCGGGCCAAGCAGAGAAGCGTCAGTGGTCACCGAGAAGCAGGGCAGCACCGTAGGTCGTCATTCGTCGGATGTCAATCGTCGGTCGTCACCGTCGTCAGTCGAACGACGAGCTTCGCCGGTGACTGGTGTGAGACACGGAGGGCTGAGAAGACGAGGAGGGGAGGAGGGTGCCACTGCGTGCTGGGAGTGCGTGGTGCGTGCTGGGAGACTTTTGTGAAGTAATGGAGTGAATGGAGTGAATGGCGAGTGAATCTTCAACTAGGGTTTTTAATATTTCCGACGGATTTCATTTAAATTACAGACGGATTTTCCGTCTGTAATAATTTAATAAAACGTGCGTTTTGTCTACTTAATTACAGACGAAAAAATCTGTCTGTAACCATTCTACGGAAAAAAAATTAATTTTTCCGACGGAATTATAGACGGATTTTCTTTTTCGTCTGTAATTTATACTAATCTATTTTTTTTGTTTTCCGACAAAAAAATCCCTCTGAAATTCCGTCTGTATTTCAGTGGGATAAAATCCGTCGGAAATATCCGTCTGTAATAACTAATTTTCTAGTAGTGGATTATAGGTGTCAAGGTTAGTAAAATAAAGAAAACATATGTCATGGTGATATATGTATAAAGAAAACATGTGTAAGAATTATATATATATATATACACACACACAAGCATGCAAGTCACGGTATTCCATTCTTTTCTTTGTTTCCTTAATGCTTCGGCCAAAAGGTTAAAATAAATAATAATATAATATGGTAATGATAATAATAAAATAAAATTAAGTAATTATATATTAATGATAATATAGTAATAATAATAATGATAACAATGATGATATAATAATAATAATAACAACAACAATAATAATAATTAATTTAATTTTTTATTTATTAAAATATTTTTTAATAAATAATTCAAATTGAATAGAATAAGTCATAATTAAATTAAATTTCAATAATCATAAAATTTTTATTTAATTATTTTTATTAAAAAATAATTTTTTAAAAATAAATTTTAATATAATATAATAACTCATAAATAGCTAATTATTTAATTTTCAAAAATCCGAGATCTTACATATCTAATTTATGTATATATATTAAATATTATAATATTTTAAACTATACTATTTATTATGGTAATGACTCAAAATATTAATTCAAGATATACTTGAGCTAATAAGACTCTCAAGCAAGTAAGATCAACCTAAATACATTGTCAAGGTCCTAAATTCAACCTAGATTCATTACTTTAAAGTCCAATGCAGATCAAATCTATGTGTCTCTCTCAAATTAGCTTAGACTAGATCTCTGTTATTAGTTAAAAATGATAATGGGTACTCGTGGAGCGTTGTGGGCTCTTTTCCTGTCCCTCACTCCTGTTTAAAAATAATGTTCTCCGTCTCTTATCTCCATCTTCGTCGCAAGTTTTCATTTGATTATCCTCTCAAAGAATTCAAATATCCATAGATATTTTTGGATATTCTTTGAAAAAAATTAACAAAAATAAACATAATATAACAATCATAAAACAATTAATTTAACACAGTCATACCATATTCATTATAAAAATAACATTTCAAAAGAAAAATATATATATACAAACATCTTCCAACATAATAATATACATTTTTTTGGGGTGAGATTGAGTGAGTAGTGATGGACTTGAGAGGAAGAGAAAGTGAGTTAGAAAGAGAAAGACGTGAAATTGAGATTGTGAATGAGTCTGGAAGAAAGAAAAAGAATTCAAATTGGAAGTAGGAATTAGAGTTACTAAATTCAAGAAATATATATATATATATATATATATATATATATATATATATATATATATAATAAATTAGTAATTTTATATTTATATGGATTTAACAGGTCCTATGGGACAAGTACCTATGCCTCCGTCCTCATCAATTTCACGTCATCAGATCTCTACCCGTGGAATTTCACGGGTCTCCATCTAGCTCCCAAATCGCCAGTAACTTTGCAAAAACCTGTTTTGACTAAGTTTTTTTTATCATCTCTATTACTAGCGTTCGTTGGTTCCTGAAATTACTTCAGCCATTCAGTAAATTCTCAAATAACTAAAGTCCAAACAATATCATTCTCATAAAGTCATATGTATTCTTGTTATAACAATATTAATCGAAGATAAATTGTTAAATACTAAATGAGTCACATTTTTCATGTATATAACAATAACTAATATTATAAATAATAAATTATGAAATCATAATATTTTGAAAAATGACATGTAGACAACTTTAGAAAAGTGAAAAATATTAAAAAACTATCTATTGATCCATAATTTTTTTTAAAAAATTTATCCACAGTCTATGATTAATAACTTTGGAATTATATATATTATTTATTTTATATATATTTTTTATTTTATAAAAATTTATATTTTTTTATATTAACGATGTTAATGTATATAGAGAGAGACTTTTATCATTACATGAAATTATAGAGAAATTAAAAATAAAATTGATTGATATTTTTCTAATAATTTATTTAGTTTTTAATTTTAATTTAAATTAAATTATATATTCAATTTTATATTTATTTATCCTAATTATTGTATATAATAGATAATATATTTAAGTATTTTTAAAATTAATTATTCAATTTTACATGATTAAAAGATAACCATGAAATTGAAAATAAGATGAAGTAAAATATAATAGACATATGAGGAATAAAAGTAAAATAAATATTAAAAATAAAATAAATAAAAGCAATTAAAAAAGTAGAATTAATTAAAAAAGATAATCCACGTAGTCGATAAAAATTAAAATATGTTCTTATTAAAAAATTTTCAAGAAAAATATTATGAATAAGAATTTATTAATCAAATTCTATAAAAAATATTATAAAAAATTTGCATATTAGTAAATAAAAGAATAATAACCTCAAGAACAGTTAATCAAGATACATAAAAAAAATATAAAATAAAATCATAAAAAATTTGGCAAAATGAAGATAAACAAAATCAAAAAATAAAAAATAACAAAAATTATAAATAGAATGAGAGAGGGGAAAGGAGATATAAAGCACATGACTAGAAGTAATTCGCCGATCACTGTTGGAATTATCGTCAGATTTTGGGTGGGACGTCTCTATCGAATTTATCGTCAGAATTTTTAAGGGATTGTCATAATATATAATTTATCTGGCGAAAAAATTACCATCAGATTTGACATTCCATCCCAAAATGTGAAGTTAATTTTTGGCGTGTATTTGGATTTTATTGGCGTCAAATTTACTGTCAGGGATAGAAAATTTCGATAATAACATCAATAAATGAAATGGGTCGTTGGTGTACATTTGCTACATGTCACCTCAAATGTCTTCCTAGTTTTAGATCCACCTTTCTCTTCATTTTTGGATGATGAACAAGCCTGTTTATTGGGAGAGGTTTACATCTTGAAGTATCTATTGGACTAGTATCTTCGCTGTTGACAGATTTGATGCAGTATTTGTCAGTGGACCTTATAGCATTCATAGTCTGCCACTTATGCACAAAATTTTCTGTCTTCAATCTAATTTTGTGCATAGTTGCAACTACGTGCATGCAAGACATTCCTGAAATATGAGTGAAATTAGCAAAATAAAGATATCAAGAGTAAGAATCTATAACAACACATAACTTAAAAATTACCAATTAACTGTCAAACATTGTAGCTGCAGGTCTTTCAAAGTATATTCTACTCCAACCTTGTAAATTGCTCTATGAACTTCAAACAGAACCTGTCATTGTCCCAGTCCAAATGGCTCTCCATTTATTAGCTTTGGGTTTGATAAACTCATCTAATCTCTTCTGTTGGACTGGGGCTAACTACCCAGGATGAGCCTTCAATTTTTTCTTGTGGGTGGCCATTTTCTTCATTAAGTAGCATCTGAGGTCTTTACATATGGTCACTATTGGTTTTTTTTTTGTATTTCTGAATCTTAGCGTTTCACACCTCATACATATTATTTGTAATATTATTTATCTTGGGTCCATGACTAAAGTAGGCCTTTGTCTACACTGTCGGCTCAATTGTTGAAGATACTCCCAGGCTTCCAAGTTGACTTGCTTCAGTTTCTCCAATGAATAACAAAACTCTTGTATTGTAGTATGCCTTGCACATTCCTACACCATTAATTTAGTCTGTTGATCCTTAAAGTGCTCGATAAAATTTTTCCAAATATAAAACACATAGTTCCTATGGTGTACATTGGGCATTACTTCTTTCAGTGCCAACTCCAAATCCTTCAAGAATAATTCAAAACAGATAACAACAAGAATGCATTAGTACTATAAATTAAAGAGATTAGTAAGCTATCATGAAAAATAAAATTAACAAATTATCTTTTGTTGATTTGAAATAAAATTCCATTTATATTGTGTGACATCTCCCAAATTCTCTTGTAGCAATGTCAAGAACCACTTCTATGTGTCCTTGCATTCATTAGGAACAATTGCATAGGCTATCACAAAGAAGTGGTCATTGGCATCTTGTCCCACTGCACTTAGAAGCTGGCCACCATAAAATTTTTTCAAGAAACAACCATCTAGGCCAATGAGAGGCCTGCAACCCTCTTTAAAATCCTTTTTAGATGCATCCAAACTAATATAGAATCTATCAAATAGTGGCAAAGATTCTGGCTGAAAAATTGTTTTCATCAGTGCTGTTGATCCGGGATTGCTTCTATGTAGTTCTATTAGATAATATCACACATTTTCATATTGTGCCCTAGCATTATCAACTACAACTTCTCTAGCAACCTTAAGTGCTCTTGCAATCATTCTTGAGTTCAGTTGGACATTATACTCTTCAACCATGTAGTTCATTGCTGGTCTTATTTCATATCAGGGTGAATTAGTAATTTTTTAATTAACTTAGAAGTAATCCAACCCTAGTCAGCTATATTGCTACTATAATCTCTAGCACACGTATGCTCATCAAACAAGTCTTCACTTGGAAATACCTGTTTGCAAATTCCAAGATATAATATCAACCAAGGATACCCCTCAGTTGCACATGCTGCCCTCAGTGTATGCTTTTCATTCTTAATATACATCATTTCTTTCATAAACAAAATAGTCTTTAAATGCCTTTTTGAACATATACATTGTTGTGAATTTCTGTCCATCCTTGAACTCATCCTCACCATATTAAGTATCTTCACTAAATAAATCATATGTGTAAGTTTCGGGTAATTAGTAAATAATTAATTAATAAATTAATTATTATTTGTAAAAGTTAAAAAATCAAATTTCATAGTTTTAAAAAGTAGAAATAATTAAAATATAAATTTTAACACTAATTTTAAAGGATTTGTCCTAAAAACGGGCCAACGGGTCGTACTGATTGGACCGGAAACAAAACCGAGCCCAAGGCCCAGCATATATAAGCTAAACTTCAGCCATTTTCACCCATTCATTCCATCATTCACGCTGCCATGGAGGAGGAACAAACCAAAAACCTAACCCCCTTTCACTTCAAAACTTCAATCCTCCATAATTTTCAATCCGGAGCTCCGATTGATGAGCCGTCAGTGGCCACTCATTCATCTTGGAATTTTCTACAAAACCCACCCACTCAATTCGGTATGTAATTTAAGATTTCGTGCCTAGTTCTTCTCCTCTTTAATTCGTGATTTTTGGATTGTGGATGTTGAGGATTTTGGTATTTTGATGGTTTAGATAAATTCTAGTGGCGGGTAATCACCGAATTTTATCTATTTGACTCATGGATAATGGTAAAAAAATCCTAACCATTGTGAATTGCTGATTTAGTGAGATCAATATTGATTATTGTGATATTATATGAATTAGATTGTGTATCCTGTTGAATTGGAGTTCAATTGGTGGATTGAAACAAAATTTTAGTAGTTGAACTTGTGGAATTGGCATTTGAAGATTGAAGCTTGTGAAGGAAAGTCGGTTTAAGGTGTTTTTGAGCTTAGGAAGGAATCGGCCAAGGTATGATTTTGGTTTTTTGTAGTTAATGTTTAATGTCACATAAAAACTTAGGCTAGTTGACCATAGGATAAGTTGAATTATATGAATGATTGAGGATTAGTGATTTTGTTGGAAATTATTAAATGAATTGGTTGGTTTGATTGAGTATGTGTGGTGTATGCATATAATGTAAAGGTGTTAAACTATTATGAAAATGTGATGATTATTGATGTTGGTGACGACTTTAGATGATTATGAGTTATGATGATGATAATGATATGTTGAAGAATAATGATTGTGTTGTTTTGATCATGGCTTATTTGGAACGAAATTTACAAAATGGGATGTTGGTATATTGTAGAAGGGATGAAAAGTTGTTTTGGGGGGGGGGGTATAAACCTTGGTTTTGAATTTGAGAATTTGGAAAGGATAGAGGTGTTATGATTTTTGGTAAAACTTGATGAAAAAGAAAGGCTTGCGTAAGCGAGAACCTGCATGCAACGTGGAAAAGCATTGCTATTTTCATGAATTACATACGTAGTCCAGGGGTCACGTATGCGAGATGCAATTTTTACACTCCCGGGTACGCAGACTTAGTCTCGCGTACGCAAAACCCCTGTTTGGTAGAAATGTGATTTTTTTTCAAAGCTTAGCCAATCCTTTAGCTTTTAAAATCTCTGTAACTACCCTCTAAGGTCCGATACCTAGTTTTAAGTCTAGGAAGAAGAGTGAGCCTATAAGGGAAGTCAAGTGGCAGTGAAGGGGGTTACGGAGGATGGAATTACAACTGCGAGAGTGTGGACGCGCTAATGATATTATGAATGAGAACTGAAATTATGATTGACGATTAAGTTAATGTGGATTGTTTGGAGAAGTCCAAAAATATTATGAATGAATGAAAGATGAATAAATGAAATTTAAATTAATTGATTGAATTACCTGGGCAATAGCAAGGGTTGTGGTTCATCCCGCTTGCTCTGGATAAGTGATTGAGATACCTTGGTAGTAGCAAGGATTGTGGTTCATCCCACTTGCTCCAGGTCAGTGGTTGTGATGCCTGGGTAGTAGCAACAATAGTGGATTATTCCACTTGCTCCAGGTTGAGTTTTTAAGCACCCACCTGGGTAGAAACAACAGTAGTGATTTATTTCACTTCCTCTGGGTTAAGCGGGTAGAAGAAAGGGGATTGTGACTCAGGCCCAATTGCTCAACAAAGGGTGTTTCTGTCCAAGGTAAGCTACTAGGACATGTTGGGTTTGTAATATAACCGACAGAGGATATCATCAACCATAGGGCAGGCATATATCATATGTATTTGTTTGTTTATTTGAGTTTGGATTACTTGGGTTTGCTTATTTGTTTAACTATGTCTAATTGTTATATGTTCTACTTGTTGTAACTGCATTCTATCTGTGTTTTCTTTGTATGTACTGTGTGTCTTTACAATTGAGAGATCCCTCATGCTGGCAGAGGTAACGCTAAGGGTTATTCCACCAGTGTTTCAAAGGGTTGGAATGGACAGAAGGTGAATCGTAGGGTTAGAGTTTAACGAGACAAAAAGTGAATTGTAGAGTTAGAGTTAGATTGGGACTTGGATATCTGGTGCACGAAATTGCAATCATACTTTTGTAATCCGCACAACTAACCAGCAAGTGCACTGGGTCGTCCAAGTAATACCTTACGTGAGTAAGGGTCGATCCCACGGAGATTGTTGGCTTGAAGCAAGCTATAGTTATCTTGTAACTCTTAGTCAGGATATAATATGAATAATAATTTTTAATTTCAATTGTAACAAGTAAAAGAGCATGAAATAAATACTTATTATGCAGTAATGGAGAATATGTTGGAGTTTTGGAGATGCTTTGTCTTCTGAATTCGTGTAACATACTGCTCCCTCACTTTCAAAAGTGAAAAGTTCATTCCATGGCAAGCTGTATGTAGGGCGTCACCGTTGTCAATGGCTACTTCCCATCCTCTCAGTGAAAATGGTCCAAATGCTCTGTCACAGCACGGCTAATCATCTGTTGGTTCTCAATCATGTCGGAATAGAATCCATTGATTCTTTTGCGTTTTTCATCACGCCCAACAATCGCGAGTTTGAAGCTCGTCACAGCCATTCAATCCTTGAATCCTACTCGAAATACCACAGACAAGGTTTAAACTTTCTGGATTCTCATGAATGCCGCCATCAATTCTAGCTTATACCACGAAGATTCTGATTAAGAAATCTAAGAGATACTCATTAAATATAATGTAGAACGGAGGTGGTTGTTAGGCACACGTTAGTGGATTGAGGAAGGTGATGAGTGTCACGGATCATCACTTTCTTCATAGTGAAGCGCGAATAAACATCTTAGATAGGAACAAGCATGTTTGAATGGAAAACAGAATAATTGCATTAATTCATCGAGACGCTGCAGAGCTCCTCACCCCCAACAATGGAGTTTAGAGACTCATGCCGTTAAAGAGTATAAAATTCAGATCTAAAAATGTCATGAGATACAAAATAAGTCTCTAAAAGTTGTTTAAATACTAAACTAGTAACCTAGGTTTACAGAAAATGAGTAAACTAAGATGGATAGTGCAGAAATCTACTTCTGGCGCCCACTTGGTATGTGCTGAGGCTGAGACTTAAGCTTCTCATGTGCCTGGGCTGTTTCTGGAGTTGAATGCCAGGTTGTAACCTGTTTCTGGCGTTGAACTCCAACTTGTAACCTGTTTCTGGCGCTGAACGCCAGACTGCAACATGGAACTGGCGTTGAACGCCAGTTTACGTCATCTCTTTTCATGCAAAGTATGAACTATTATATATTTCTGGAAAGCCCTGGATGTCTACTTTCCAACCCAATTGAGAGCGTGCCAATTGGACTCTTGTAGCTCCAAAAAATCCATTCCGAGTGCAGAGAGGTCAGAATCCAATAGCATCAGCAGTCCTTTTTCAGCCTGAATAAGATTTTTGCTCAGCTCCCTTAATTTCAGCCAGAAAATACCTGAAATCACAGAAAAACACACAAACTCATAAAAAAATCAAGAAATATGATTTTTGCCTAAAAACTAATAAAAATCTACTAAAAACTAACTAAAACATACTAAAATCAACATGAAATTATCCCCAAAAAGCGTATAAAATATCCGCTCATCACAACACCAAACTTAAACTGTTGCTTGTCCTCAAGCAACTAGATAAATGAAATAGGATAAAAAGAAATCAAGAAGCAATAATATCTCAGAGTTTTAAGTGAAGCTCAGATTCTAATTAGATGAGCGGGACCAGTAGCTTTTTGCTCCCAAACAGTTTTGGCATCTCACTTTATCCTTTGAAATTTAGAATGATTGGCATCCATAGGAACTCAGAATTCAGATAGTATTATTGATTCTCCTAGTTTAGTATGTTGATTCTTGAACACAGCTACTTCATGAGTCTTGGCCGTGGCCCTAAGCAATTTGTTTTCCAGTATTACCACCGGATACATAAATGCCACAAACACATAACTGGGTGATCCTTTTCAAATTGTGAATTAGCATTGCTAAAGTCCCCAATTAGAGGTGTCCAGAGTTCTTAAGCACACTCTTTTGCTTTGGATCACGACTTTAACCACTCAGTCTCAAGTTTTTCACTTGGACCTGCATGCCACAAGCACATGGTTAGGGACAACTTGATTTAGCCAGTTAGGCCTGGATTTACTTCCTTGGGCCCTCCTTTTCACCCTTGCCTTTTGGTTTTAAGGGTTATTGGCTTTTTCTTTTTCTTTATCCAATGATTCCTTGTAATTTTTTTTCACTGCTTTTTCTTGCTTCAAGAATCAATTTCATGATTTTTTGGATCAACAATAATATTTCTCTTGTTCATCATTCTTTCAGGAGCCAACAATTTTAACATTAATAAAATTCAAGATAAAAAATATGCACTGTTCAAGCATTCATTCAGAAGACAAAAAGTATTGCCACCACATCTAAATAATTAGAATTTTCCTTATTAAAACTCGAAAAATATAAATTACCTATTTATTCTAAAAATCTACTATTTTATTCATGTTTGATGATGACGAGAAAAATAAATTATAACTTAATTGAAAATAAAATAAAAATAGATATACTAATTACTATTACTCCTATATAACTTCTAAGGTAAATTCCTATAATAACAATTATCACAGAATTAAAGCTAAAATTAGAACTCAACAACCTTTATTTTGGGAAGTGGATGTTCCTCTAGTCTGTGGGGTGCTTGGTCTTTCAAGAGATAATTTCTGACGCTTCAGTTCCTTTAAGTCACGCCCTTGCTCTTCTTGTTCCCTAAGCAATTTGCAAAGCATGCTATTTTGATTATTCTGTCCTTCTTTTATTTGGTCCATAGCTTCTTGCAACTTGGTAACAGATGCTTCAAGATTTTCCCAATATTCAAATTGAGGGATTTCCGGGAGAAATTCCTGTGCTCTCCTCTTGATGGGGTCATCCTGCACTTGTTGTTTTTCCATTGTGGTTTTAGTGATTGGCCGCTCAACTGAGATATACTCAGTTATTCCCATCCTTACTCCAGCATCTTTGCAGAGCATAGAAATTAAGCTTGGATAAGCCAACTTGGCATCTTTAGAGTTCTTGTTTGTAATTATGTAAAGTTCACATGAAATCAGTTGATGAACTTCCACTTCTTTTCCCAACATAATGCAAAGGATCATCACTGCTCTTTTAACGGTGACTTCAGAACGGTTGCTAGTGGGCAATATAGAACGCCCAATGAAGTCTAGCCACCCTCTGGCGACTGGTTTGAGATCTTCTCTCTTGAGTTGATTTGGGACGCCCTTGGTGCTGGTGGTCCACCTGGCTCCAGGGATGCATATATCCTCTAGAATCTTGTCCAGGCCCTTGTTTGTTCTCATCATTCTCCTATTAAAGGAGTCTGGGTCATCTTTCCGCTGAGGTAGCTTAAAGATCTCCCTGATTTTGTCAGGGTAGATGTGAACAATATTTTTTCTGACCAAGGTCCGATAGTCATAGAGGGCATTTCAAGATATTCTCTGCCTGTCTGTTTGCCACAGATTAGCGTAGAACTCCTGAACCATATTCCTTCCCACTTTTGTTTCAGGATTAGCTAGGATTTCCCAGTTCCTGTTTCAAATTTGTTCTTGGATCTCTGGATATTCATCTTCTTTCAAATCAAATTTGACTTCCGGGATCATTGATCTTAGACCCATTATTTTGTAGTAATGGTCTGAATGTTCTTTGGTTAAGAACTTCCCTTGATTCCAAAGTGGTTTTGGAATACTCTCTTTCTTGCCTCTTGGAGTGGGTTGTTTTCCTTTAGGAGCCATGATCTTAGTGGGTATGGTTTAGTGATCACGGATAAATACACCAAACTTAGAGGTTTTCTTGTCCTCAAGCAAAAGAAAAGAAAGGAGAGGGATAGAAGGAGAGCTAGTATCGAATGGTGGATGAGAGGAGGGAGGCCGAATGTGGATTTAAAAGGGGGGTGGATTTTTTCAAAAATTTTAAAAAGATAAGATAGAAGATATGATTTATAAAAGATAAATATGATAAGAAAAAGATATAATTTAAAAATAAAAAGCTGTGAATGATATTTGGAAAAGATAAATCTAAATTTTTATTTTGAAAAAGATTTTAAAAGATAATTGAGTTTTAAAAAATTTGAAAAAGAGTTGGATTGGATTGGAAAAAGATTTGTGTTTATGGATTAAGATACATTTGATATTTTTGAAAAAAGATTTTAGAAATTAGGATTAAAATTTTTGGAATTGAAGGATGAGAGTTTGTAACATGTTCATACAAGAAATAATGAATTGAAACATAAAAAATTAAAAAATTGTGAAGTAAAAACGAATTTACCTCCTCCCCACCATCTTGGCATTAAACGCCCAAATGCTGCATGTTTTGGGCGTTTAACGCCCATTTGCAACTTCTTCTGGACGTTCAACACCCAGCTGTTGTTTCTAGCTGGCGTTGAACGCCAGAAACTCCTTTGTCACTGGGCGTTTTTGTGAATGCCCAGGATGCTGTAAATCTGGCGTTAAACGCCCAGAAGGTGCTTCTTTCTGGCGTTCAACGCCCAGAAGATTCTTCTTTCTGGCGTTTAACGCCCAGATGGCTATCCTTACTGGCGTTGAACGCCTAGTAGATGCTTCTTTTGGGCGTTCAACGGCCAAAACAGCTTTTATTGGATTTTTCGCACCACTGAGCTTTCTTTTTGCTGTTTTATCCTCTGAATCCTTCTGTAACTCTGTGAACTCAAGCAATTGCTATTTTACCTTGAAGATAATTGACATAAACCTGTAAAAATCAATTACTTAACAAATAAGCTTTTTAAATGGCTGGGTTGCCTCCCAACAAGCGCTTCTTTATTGTCTTTAGTTGGACTATTACTGAGCTTTAGTCAAGTCTTAGTTTTGAGCATTCTTGCTCAAAATTGCTTTCAAGATAATGTTTGACTCTCTGTCCATTAACAATGAACTTTTTGTTAGAATCATTATCCTGAAGCTCTACGTATCCATATGGTGACACACTTGTAATCACATATGGACCTCTCCTTCGGGACTTCAATTTTCTGGGGAATAATCTGAGCCTAGAATTAAACAGCAGAACTTTCTGCCCTGGCTCAAAGACTCTGGATGACAGCTTCTTGTCATGCCATCTTTTTGCTTTCTCTTTGTAAATTTTTGCATTCTCGAAAGCATTGAGTCTAAATTCCTCTAGCTCATTTAACTGGAGCAATCATTTTTCTCCAGCTAACTTGGTATCAAGGTTTAGGAATCTGGTTGCCCAGTAGGCCTTATGTTCCAGTTCCACTGGCAAGTGACAGGCTTTTCCATACACGAGCTGGTATGGAGAAGTTCCAATAGGAGTCTTGAATGCTGTTCTGTATGCCCACAGAGCATCATCCAAGCTTCTTGCCCAATCCCTTCTACGGTTAATCACAGTCCGTTCCAGGATTCTTTTAAGTTCTCTGTTGGAGACTTCAGCTTGCCCATTTGTCTGTAGATGATATGGAGTGGCTACCCTGTGGCTAACTCCATATCAAAGCAGAGTAAAGCTGTTTATTGCAAAAATGAGTGCCCCCATCACTGATTAATACTCTAGGGTTACCAAATCTGCTGAAGATGTGTTTCTGAAGGAATTTTAGCACTGTCTTAGTGTCATTAGTGGGTGTTGCAATAGCTTCCACCCATTTGGATACATAATCCACTGCCACCAGAATATAAGTGTTTGAGTATGATGGTGGGAAAGGTCCCATGAAGTCAATACCCCATACATCAAATAACTCAATCTCCAAGATCCCTTGTTGAGGCATGGCATAACTGTAAGGCAGATTGCCAGATCTTTGGCAACTGTCACAATTAAATACAAACACTCAGGAATCTTTATAGAGAGTAAGCCAGTAAAAGCCACATTGGAGGACTCTTGTGGCTGTTCGCTCACTTCCAAAATGTCCTCCATACTGTGATCCATGGTAGTGCCAGAGGATCTTCTGTGCTTCTTCTTTAGGCACACATCTACGGATTACTCCGTCTGCACATCTCTTGAAAAGATATGGTTCATCCCAAAGATAGTACTTTGCATCCGTGATCAACTTCTTTGATTGCTGCCTACTGTACTCTTTGGGTATGAATCTCACTGCCTTGTAGTTTGCAATGTCTACAAACCATGGAACTTCCTGGATGGCAAAGAGTTGCTCATCTGGAAAGTTTTCAGATATCTCAGTAAGAAGGAGGGACGCCCCTTTTACTGGTTCTATTCGGGACAGGTGATCTGCTACTTGGTTCTCTGTCCCTTTTCTGTCTCTTATTTCTATATCAAACTCTTACAGAAGCAACACCCATCTGATGAGTATGGGTTTTGAATCGTGCTTTATGAGTAGATATTTAAGAGCAGCATGGTCAGTGTACACAATCACTTTTGATCCTACTAAATAAGATCTAAATTTGTCAATGGCGTAAACCACTGCAAGTAACTCTTTTTCTGTGGTTGTGTAGTTCTTCTGTGCGTCATTTAAAACACGACTGGCATAGTAAATGACGTGCAGAAGCTTGTCATGCCTTTATCCCAACACTGCACCAATAGCATGGTCACTGGCATCACACATTAGTTCAAATGGTAATGTCCAGTCTGGTGCAGAGATGACTGGTGCTGTGACCAACTTAGCTTTCAGAGTTTCAAATGCCTGCAGACACTCTTTATCAAAGATAAATGGCGTGTTAGCAGCTAGCAGATTACTCAGAGGTTTGGCAATTTTTAAAAAATCCTTTATATACCTCCTATAAAATCCTGCATACCCCAGAAAGTTTCTGATTGCCTTAACATTGGCAGGTGGTGGTAATTTTTCAATTACCTCTTCCTTAGCTTGATCCACTTCTATTCCCTTGTTCGAAATTTTGTGCCCAAGGACAATTCCTTCAGTCACCATAAAGTGACATTTCTCCCAGTTTAAAACCAGGTTAGTCTCTTGGCACCTCTTTAGAACAAGTGCTAGATGGTCAAGACAGGAGCTGAATGAGTCTCCCAATACTGAAAAGTCATCAATGAAGACTTCCAGAAATGTTTCCACCATATCAGAGAAAATTGAGAGCCTGCACCTTTGAAAGGTTGCAGGTGCATTGCACAGACCAAATGGCATCCTTCTATATACAAATACTCCAGATGGACATGTGAATGCTGTTTTCTCTTGATCCTGAGGATCTACTGCAGTTTGATTATAATCTGAATATCCATCCAGGAAGCAGTAGTATTCATGACCTGCTAGTCTTTCTAGCATCTGGTCTATAAAGGGTAAAATGATCCTTTCTGGTAGCTGTATTGAGCCTTCTATAATCAATACACATACGCCACCCTGTAACTGTTCTTGTAGGAACCAGTTCATTTTTTTTTCATTATGAACCACTGTCATGCCACCCTTCTTAGGGACGACTTGGACATGGCTTACCCAGGGGCTGTCAGAAATAGGATAAATAATCCCAGCCTCTAGTAATTTAGTGACCTCCTTCTGCACCACCTCCTTCATGGCTGGATTTAGCCGCCTCTGTGGTTTAACCACTGGCTTAGCGTCACCCTCCAATAGGATTTTGTGCATGCATCTGGCTGGGCTAATGTCCTTAAGATCACTAATGGACCACCCAAGAGCTGTCTTGTGTGTCCTTAGCACTTGAATTAGTGCTTCCTCTTCCTGTGGCTCTAAGGTAGAGCTTATGATCACAAGGAAGGTATCACCTTCTCCTAGAAATGCATATTTTAGGGATGGTGGTAATGGTTTGAGCTCGGATTTGGGAGGTTTCTCCTCTTCCTGAGGGATTTTCAGAGGTTCTATTATTCTCTCAGGTTCCTCCAGATCAGGCTGGGCATCTTTAAAGATATCCTCTAGCTCTGATTCGAGACTCTCAGTCATATTGACCTCTTTTACCAGAGAGTCAATAATATCAATGCTCATGCAGTCATTTTGGGTGTCTGGATGCTGCATAGCTTTGACAACATTCAACTTAAACTTGTCCTCATTGACTCTCAGGGTCACTTCCCCTTTTTGGATGTCAATGAGGGTTCGTCCAGTTGCTAGAAAAGGTCTTTCTAGAATGAGAGTTGCACTCTTGTACTCCTCCATTTCCAGCACCACAAAGTCAGTGGGAAAGGCAAATGGTCCAACCTTGACAATCATGTCTTCAATTACGCCTGATGGGTATTTAATGGAGCCATCAGCAAGTTGGAGACATATCCGGGTTGGTTTGACTTCATCAGTCAACCCAAGCTTTTTGATAGTAGCTGCAGGTATTAGGTTAATACTTGCCCCAAGATCACATAGAGCTTGCTTGGTACAAGTACCTTCTAATGTGCATGGTATCATAAAGATTCTGGGATCTTTAAGCTTCTCAGGTAAGCTTTTCATAATGACTGCACTGCATTCTTCAGTGAGGTAGACTTTTTCAGTTTCCCTCCAATCCTTCTTATGACTTAAGATCTCTTTCATGAACTTAGCATAAGAGGGTATTTGCTCAAGTGCCTCTATAAACGGAATCTTTATTTCAAGAGTCTTGAGGTAGTTTGCAAAGCGGACAAATTGCTTATCCTGTTCCGCTTGGCGGAGTTTCTGAGGATAAGGCATTTTGGTTTTGTATTCCTCAACCTTAGTTGCTGTAGGTTTATTGCCTACAGATGTGGATTGAGAAGCCTTTTTAGAGGGGTTGCTATCAGCACTTGTATGTGTCTGATCTCCAACTGGCGTTTGAATGCCAGGGGTAGAAGCTGGATTGGCGTTAGACGCCAACTCCTTACCTATTTCTGGCGTTTGAACGCCAGAACTGTGCTTCGTTTGGGTGTTCAACGCCAATTCCTTACTTGTTTCTGGCGTTGAATGCCAGAACTGAGCATGGTTTGGGCGTTCAATGCCAGCTTTCCACCCATTTTTTGGCGTTTGAGCGCCAGGATTATTCTTCTCTGGGCTTTTATTGTCCTCAGATGAATTTTAGGTGGCTTGCTCATTTTTTGGCTTCCTACTACCTTGAAGTGAGGTATTTAACGTTTTCCCACCTCTTAATTGAACTGCTTGGCACTCTTCTGTTATTTGTTTTGATAACTGCTGTTCTGTTTGCTTCAACTGTACTTCCATATTCATATTAGCCATTCTTGTTTCTTGTAGTATCTCCTTGAATTCGGCTAACTGTTTTGTTAAAAAATCTAATTGCTGATTGAATTCAGCAGCTTGATCTGCAGGACTGAGTTCAGCAGTTATTGTTTTAGCCTCTTCGTTGATGGAAGATTCACTGCTTAGGTACAGATGCTGATTTCTAGCAATTGTATCAATATGCTCTTGAGCTTCTTCTATTGTCTTTCTCATGTGTATAGATCCACCAGCTGAGTGGTCTAGAGAAATCTGAGCTCTTTCTGTAAGCCCATAGTAGAAGATGTCTAACTGCACCCACTCTGAAAATAATTCAGAGGGGCATTTTCTTAGCATCTCTCTGTATCTCTCCAAGGCGTCATAAAGGGATTCATTATCTCCTTGTTTGAAGCTTTGGATGTTTAGCCTTAGCTGTGTCATCCGTTTTGGAGGAAAATAGTGATTTAGGAATTTTTCTGACAACTGTTTCCATGTCTTTATGCTGTCCTTAGGTTGGTTATTTAACCACCTTTTAGCTTGGTCTTTTACAGCAAATGAAAACAATAATAATTTGTAGACATCCTGATCTACTTCCTTATCATGTACTGTGTTAGTAATTTGTAAAAATTGTGCTAGAAAATCTGTAGGTTCTTCCTGTGGAAGACCGGAATGCTACAACTTTGCTGCACCATGATAATAAGCTGAGAATTCAACTCAAAACTATTGACTCCAATGGAGGGTATACAGATACTACTCTCGTATGAAGTAGTAGTGGGGTTAGCATATGACTCGAGAGTCCTTTTGGACTGTTCATTTCCACTTAAGTCCATAATGGAGAAAGGGAGATGATGTGAATTTATTTTATTTATTTTATTATATAAAAAAATTTCAAAATAATAATAAAATAAGATAAAATAAAGATGACAATGAAAATAAAAATAAATAAAAACGAAAATAAAAATAAAAATAAAATTAAAAAAATTAATAATATTTTATGAAGATTTTCGAAAAAGTGAGGAGAGAGAAAGTGGTTAGGATATTTTTGAAATTGAAATCTAAATTTTTTTTTAAATTCGAAAAGATGGCTTAAAATTAGTTAGAAAAGATATTTTTTTGAATTTTGAATTTTATGATGAAAGAGAAAAACACACAGAAGACACAAGACTTAAAATTTTTTAGATCTAATGCTCCTTGTTTTCGAAAATTTTGGAGGGAAAACACCAAGGAACACCAAACTTAAAAATTTTAAGATAAAAACACAAGGAAGACTCAAGAACACCTTGAAGATTCACAAGAACAACAAGAACAAAAGAAAGAACACCAAACTTAAAATTTTTAGAAAACCAAAATAAATTTTCAAAAATTAAAGAAAATTAACAAGAAATACCAAACTTAAAGTTTGGCACAAGATTCAATCAAAGAAAAATTATTTTTGAAAAAAAATTTAAAAAGAAGATACTCAATTGGCAAGAACATAAGCCAACGCTCTAGCCAACTGAGCTATAAATGTAACGTGTTTTAATATTGTATATAAAAAAAATATATTTTTGAAAACTAAAATTTTGAAAAAGCACAAGGAAAACACGAAAAACACACAAAATTAGGAAAAACCAAAGATCAAACAAGAAAATTTGACAAGAACAATTTGAAGATCAAGGAAAAATAAATAACATGCAATTCGAAAATTTAAAGGAAAATATAAAATATGCAAGTGACACCAAACTTAAAATATAAAACTAAACTCACATAAAAATTAAAAATTAATAAGGAAAAAAATAATATTTTTGAAAAATTTTTGAAAAGAAAATAAAGGACTCAGATTTAATGACTCTATAGCATCAAAAATAAATTATTCCTAATCTAAGCAACAAAATAAACCTTTAGTTGTCCAAACTCGAACAATCCCCGGCAACGACGCCAAAAACTTGGTGCATGAAATTGCAATCACACTTTTGCAATCCGCACAACTAACCAGCAAGTGCACTGGGTCGTCCAAGTAATACCTTACGTGAGTAAGGGTCGATCCCACGGAGATTGTTAGCTTGAAGCAAGCTATAGTTATCTTGTAACTCTTTGTCAGGATATAATATCAATAATAATTTTTAGTTTCAATTGTAAAAAGTAAAAGAGCATGAAATAAATACTTATTATGCAATAATGGAGAATATGTTGGAGTTTTGGAGATGCTTTGTCTTCTAAATTCGTGTAACATACTGCTTCCTCACTTTCAAAAGTGCAAAGTTCCTTCCATGGCAAGCTGTATGTAGGGCGTCATCGTTGTTAATGGCTACTTCCCATCCTCTCAGTGAAAATGGTCCAAATGCTCTGTCACAGCACGGCTAATCATCTGTTGGTTCTCGATCATGTCAGAATAGAATCTATTGATTCTTTTGCGTTTGTCATCACGCCTAACAATCATGAGTTTGAAGCTCGTCACAGCCATTCAATCCTTGAATCCTACTCGGAATACCACAGACAAGGTTTAAACTTTCCGGATTCTCATGAATGCCGCCATCAATTCTAGCTTATACCACGAAGATTTTGATTAAGAGATCTAAGAGATACTCTTTAAATCTAATGTAGAATGAAGGTGGTTGTCAGGCACACGTTCGTTGATTTAGGAAGGTGATGAGTGTCACGGATCATCACTTTCTTCATAGTGAAGCACGAATGAACATCTTAAATAGGAACAAGCATGTTTGAATGGAAAACAGAATAATTGCATTAATTCATCGAGACGCTGCAGAGCTTCTCACCCCCAACAATGGAGTTTAGAGACTCATGCCGTCAAAGAGTATAAAATTCAGATCTAAAAATGTCATGAGATACAAAATAAGTCTCTAAAAGTTGTTTAAATACTAAACTAATAACCTAGGTTTACAGAAAATGAGTAAACTAAGATGGATAGTGCAGAAATCCACTTATGGGGCCCACTTGGTGTGTGCTGGGGCTGAAACTTAAGCTTCTCATGTGCCTGGGCTGTTTTTGGAGTTAAACGCCAGGTTTTAACCTGTTTCTGGCGTTGAACTCCAACTTGTAACCTGTTTCTGGCACTGAACGCCATACTGCAACATGAAACTGGCGTTGAATGCCAGTTTACGTCATCTCTTTTCAAGCAAAGTATGGAATATTATATATTGATGGAAATCCCTGGATGTCTACTTTCCAACCCAATTAAGAGCGCGCTAATTGGACTCTTGTAGCTCCAAAAAATCTATTCCGAGTGCAGAGAGGTCAGAATCCAACAGCATCAGCAGTCCTTTTTCAGCCTGAATCAGATTTTTGCTCAGCTCCCTCAATTTCAGCTAGAAAATACCTGAAATCATAGAAAAACACACAAACTCATAGTAAAGTCCAGAAATATGATTTTTGCCTAAAAACTAATAAAAATCTACTAAAAACTAACTAAAACATACTAAACTCTACATGAAATTACCCCCAAAAAGCGTATAAAATATCCGCTCATCAATATCCTAGAGAGTTTACCAAAATTATGTTTTAGTTGAATCTTAAGTTTAAATTTGAGTGTCAAAATTCTAGAATTGCCTCTGGCTTTCCCGAGACCTTTTATATTAACTATGTAGGAACCTTTACTATGCTGAGAACTCCTGGTTCTTATTCCATACATATATTATTATTTTCAGATGCAGCACGCGAAGCACTGCACTGAGCATTTCTAGAGACTCTTGGAAGCAAAAAACTATTTTGGGACTTGGTGGCTGTATTTTGTTTATATTTATATATGTATATAGATTCTCCACCTTGTATTTTGTGTTTGTTCTTCTTAGAGGTTGACTTAGAAAAACAATATATATATATATATATATATATACTTGGGTCGGCCTTTGCTTCGCAGGCCGAGCCTAGAGCTTGTTATTTGTATCTTTGGAACTCCGATCTCTTATATATAGTTTATCTCTTCTGCTCGATCTTATCTACCTTTCTAAGTTTACCCGATCGTGAGTGATGCGCTTTTCTATTTGCTTTTCATTTAACCTTTTCTTTCAAGGCTCCTAGTTAAGCTATTCTTCATATATATCTATATACGTATTTTTATTTTTAGAGGTCATAGCGCCTCATCACCTTTGATTTATGTCCTAGGCGTAAAGTTCTGTGTGGTAGGGTGTTACATTATGGTATCAAAGCAGTTCTATCCCGTAGAGCCTGGGGATTGGACTGACTATGTTTCTGAGCATACTCTGGCTGTGTGTACATGCTATTTCGGATGTCTGCTTGACATATATAGCATAAATGTTCATGAGCATACTTTCAGAGATTCAAAGCACTAGATTTAAGATATTAACACTGATCACCTTAATATCAATTATTCGGTATGGATAAAACCCAAAGGGTATCTTGTGGATGCGAGTGACGTGTTATGGAAATAACGAGGAGCTCTTCTTGCTTACTTTTCATAATGCGATCAAAATTTTCTAGGACAAAAATTTTTATTAGCAGGGTAGGATGTAAATCCCGAGAAATTAGTAAATAATTAACCAATAAATTAATTATTTTTTAAAAAAATTAAAAATTAAATTTCATAGTTTAGGAAAGAAGAAATAATTAAAATATAAATTTTAACACTGATTTTAAAGATTTTGGTCCAAAAATAAGCCAATAGGCTGTTCTGGTTAAACCGAACCCAAACCAAGTCCAAAGCTCAGCATATATAAGCTAAACTTCAGCCATTTTCACCCATTCATTCCATCATTCACTCTGCCATGGAGGAGAAGCAAACCAAAAACCTAACCCCCTTTCACTTTAAAACTCCAATGCACCATAACTTTCAATCTAAAGCTCTAATTGATGAGCTGTCAGTGACCACGCATTCGTCTCAGAATTCTTTACAAAACTCACACAACAATTTGATAAGTAATTTGAGATTTATTTCCTAGTTCTCTCCTCTTCAATTCGTGATTTATGGGTTATGGATGTTGAGGGTTTTGGTGTTTTGATGGTTTAATTAAACTCTAGCGACGGGTAATTACTGAATTTTGTCCATTTGACTTGTGGACAATGGAAAAGAAATCCTAACCCTGGTGAATTGGTGATTTAGTAAGCTCAGTGTTGATTATTTGACATTATATGACTTAGATTGTGTATCCTGTTGAATTGGACTTCAATCGGTGGATTGAAACGAAATTTTAGTAGTTAAACTTGGAGAATTGGCATTTGGAAGCTTGAAGCTTGTGAAGGAGAGGAAATTTGAGTTGTTTTTTAGCTTAGGTAGGAATCGGCCAAGGTATGGTTTTGGTTTCTCGTAGTTAATGTTTAATGTCACGTGAAAACTTAGGCTAGTTGATCGTAGGATAAGTTGAATTATATGAATGATTGACGATTAGTGATTTTGTTGGAAATTGTTAAATGAATTGGTTGGTTTGATTAAGTATGTGTGGTGTATGTATATAATGTGAAGGTGTTAAGCAATTATGAAAATTTGATGATTATTGATGTTTGTGATGACTTTAGATGATTATGAGTTATAATGATTATGAGTTGTTAAAGAATAATGATTGTGTTGTTTTGATCATGGCTTATCTAGAACAAAATTTATAAAATGGGATGTTGGTATATTGTAGAAGGGATGAAAATTGTAGGAATGTAGTTTGAACGCAGTTGGTGTTGTTTTGGGGTATTAACCTAGGTTTTAAATTTGAGAATTTGGAAAGGATAGAGTTTGTGCTTTTTGGTAAAACTTCATTTTTAACCAACTTTGACAGGCCATAACTCAACTTTTAGACCCCCCAATTTGAGAAAAACTTATTTCAAATGAAAATTGGGTCCGTGAAGTTTATTTCGTTTGAAGAACGGATGAAAAATAATTTAAAACAAAAAAGTTATGCGCGATTGAAATTTGGTACAAAAATCTGATTTTTCTACAACTTAGCCATTTTGATGAAAAAGAAAAGCTTGCTTACGCGAGAACCTGCACGCGACGCGGAGAAGCATTGCTATTTTCATGACTTGCGTATGTGGATCAGGGAGTACACGGAACCCCTATTTGGCAGAAATGTGATTTTTTTTAAAAGTTTAGCCAATCCTCTAGGTTTCCAAACCTCTGTAACTACCCTCTAAGGTCCGACACCTAGTGTTAAGTCTAGGAAGAAGAGTGAACCTATATAGTTAGTCAAGTGGCAGTGAAGGGGGTTATGGAGGATAGAATTACAACTAAGTGAGTATGGATGCAATGATGATGATATGAATGAGAATAGAAATTATGATTGATGATTGAGTTAATGTGGATTGTTTGGAGAAGTGCAAAAATATTATGAATGAATGAATGATGAATAAATGAGATTTAAATTTATTGATTGAAGTACTTGGGCTATAGCAAGGATTATAGTTTGTCCCGCTTGCTCCGGGTCAGTGATTGAGATACCTGCGCAATAGCAAAGATTGTGGTTCATTATGCTTGCTCCAGGTCAGTGGTTGTGATGCCTAGGTAGTAGCAGCAGTAGTGGATTATTCCACTTGCTCCAAGTTGAGTTTCTTAACACCCGCTTGAGTAGTAGTAGCAGTAGTGGTTTATTTCACGTGCTCTGGTTTAAGCGTGCTGTAGCAAGGGGGTTGTGACTCAGGCCCACTTGCTCCGCGATGGGTGTTTCTGTCCAAAGTTAGCTACCATGACATGTCGGCTTGACTATATAACCAACATATGATATCATCAGCCATAGAGCAGGCATACATCATATGCATTTGTTTGTTTGTTTGAGTTTGTATTATTTGGGTTTGCCTATTTGATTAACTATGTCTAATTGCTATATGTTCTACTTGCTGTAACTGCATTCTATCTGTGTTTTCTTTGTCTGTATTATGTGTCTTTGCAATTGAGAGATCCCTCAAGCTGGCGAAGGTAACACTAAAGGTTGTTCCACCGGTGTTTTAGAGGGTTGGAAGGGACAGAAGGTGAATTGTTGGGTTAGAGTTTAATAAGACAGAAAGTGAATTGTGGAGTCAGAGTTAGATTGGGACTTGAATACCCTAGAGAGTTTACCAAAATTATGGTTTAGTTGAATCTTAAGTTTAAATCTAAGTGTTGAAGTTCTATAATTGTCTCCGGCTTTCCCAGGACCTTTTATATTAACTATGCGGGCACCTTTACCATGCTGAGAATTCCCGGTTCTCATTCCATAGATATATTGTTGTTTTCAGATGCAGTACGCGAAGCACCGCACTGAGTATTTCTAGAGACTCTTGGAAGCAAAAAACAATCTTGGGACTCGGTGGTTGTTTTTTGTTTATATTTATATATTATATAGATTCTTCACCTTGTATTTTGTGTTTGTCCCTCTTAGAGGTCGACTTAGAGAAACAGGTGTCTGTCTTATATTTTGGGATGCGTTTGGGTTATATATATATGTATATGTATACTCGGGTCGGCCTTTGCTTTGCAGGCCAAGCCTAGAGCATATTATTTGTATCTTTAGAACTCTGATCTTATATATATGATTTATCTCTTCCGCTCGATCTTATCTACCTTTCTACGTTTACCCGATCATGAATGATGCACTTTTCTGTTTTTTATTTAACTTTTTCTTCCAAGGCTCTTAGTTAAGCTATTCTTCATATATATCTATATACGTATTTTTATTTTTGGAAGTCGTAGCATCTCACCACCTTTGATTTATGTCCTAGGCGTAAAACTCTGTTTGGTAGAGTGTTACAATATGTTGTCTTACCCCATATGCTATTTTTTCTTATTTCTTATCTCCTCATCACTGCTCTTGTCATCTGTTACATAACCAGCGACCTCATCAATTATTTTCTTCACCTGCCATTGACTTCTTTGACATTCTCTTTTTCTAATATCTTTTTTCTCCATCACTACTACTATAATCTGTCTCATATCCATGAGGAGGGGACTTGTATAGCTCATCATCTGTAGTCTTATATCCATCATCATCAGATGATGATGATGAACTAACTACAATAGTCTCCTTAGCTAAACCTTCTCCAACTACTTCAAGCGTATCAACTTCGTGATCAAATTATATATAGAATTCATCTTTGTCCCTATTCATTAACTTATTTTCCCTTATTTGATTAATCTACTCATCTCCTTTAATTGCATGAAGACCAAACTCCATGGTAGGTGCTATCATATCAAGTCAGAACATCTCCTTATATCCCAAGTATCCTAATTTCTTAAACAATTCCACCAAAACAAAGAAGTTAACATAATATAGATCCATTGAAAAATCTCTTCACTTTACCATGCAAGTAGCAGACACCTCCCTCAAAATCTCTCCCAAATTTTTCTCCATGTTGAATGATAAGTGGATATCTTATACGTTTTTTCATAACATTTTCTTAGTATTTTTAGTAGATTTTATTAAGTTTTAATAAGTTTTAGTATGTTTTAGTGCAAAAATTCATATTTGGATGCTACTTTGAGTTTTTGTGTTTTTCTTATGATTTTAGGTGATTTTTGGGTAAAATTAGCAAGATTGGAAAGATCTTGTTCAGAGCTGAAGAAAGGATAGCAGATTTTGTCAGATCTTGACCTCCGTGCATTCCAACAAGCATTTATGGAACTACAGAGGTCCAATTGACGCGTTCTCAACGATGTTGAAAAGCTAACCTTCAAAGCTTTCTAGCAATATATAATAGTCTATACTTCTCTTCCAGATCTTTGCCCCTAACTGGCGTTGAAATCCATATCTAGAGTTCAATGCCCAAGAAGGACCAAAGCCCTAGCGTTGAACGCCCTGCGTTCAACGCCCCAAAGGGAGCAAGCTCAACATTGAACGCCCAAAACAGGGATTCAAAGCCACCAAGGGACCAAGGGAGCATGCACTCACCCCCCTAACTGGCGTTCATCACCGATACTCAAAGTTGAACGCTAGGAATGGATGAAGCACAAGACCAAAGTAGGCCCAAAGTGGATTTTAGCACTCTTTAGCCTAGTTTCGTTTATCTTTGTATATTTTAAATTTAAATTTACATCTTTTAGGGTTAGCATCTTCTATTTAAAGAGGAGATCACTTAGGTCTAGGGGAACTTGTATCATACTTTACTTTCATACCTAAGTTCTCTCTGTAAATTATGAGTAACTAAACCTCATAGGTTATGGTTAGGAACTCTGTTGATTCCTTTGAATTAATAATATTACTTTTCCTATTTCAATATATGTTTGATTCCATTCTATGAATTATTGTCTTTTTTCATCCAAATGAGACTAGGTATGTCCCTTTCTCTACATGAGTTCTTTATGAGTCCTGGCCTGGATAGTATTGAGCTAAAGCTTGAGAATACATAACCTAAACCAATAATTCATCTAGGCTAATTGAAGATAAGTGACATATAATCTGGTTAGTTATGGGTGATGAGGTTCTTGTGGCGCTAAGGCTAGAATTGTAGAGCTTCATTCTCCGATCTGGAAGATTTGACTTTGTCTGTGCCATTTTGAGTAGGATCAATAAAAGGAGAGTGAATTGCGTCGGCTTCATCTTTGGCCATGTTGAATGACCATTCACTACAAGAAAATAAGCTTTCTGCCACGCTTTTAAAGCGTGCCCAAAAGTGCATAAAAGCGTGCCGATAGCTTTTTGCCACGCTTTTTGAGCTATCATCACGCTTTTGAAAGGGTCACATCCGCCAGCGTGCCGGTTGCTCTATCGCTACACTTTTGTAGATTTATTGGCACGCTTTACATTTTGCCACGCTTTTTTCTATTGGCACGCTTAAAAGCGTGGCTATATGTATAACCCTATAGCCATGCTTTTAAAGCATGCCACAAATTGACATACAGCCACGCTTTTAAAGTGTACCAAAAAGTGAAAACTTGTCATTACACTTCCAAAGCATGGCCTAATCCTTTTCAAATTAAAAAAATAGAAAATAAAATAGAAATATTAATAAGTTAATCTTTAAAATAAAATAAAATACTAAAAAATTAATCTTCCATTGATTTATATGGATTTTACGCATAATAAAATATGAATGTCACATTTAAAAATAAATAAATTCAAATTCCAAAATAAATATTTAAAAAAATTTAATTCTATATTAGAAAAAATCTAATCTAATTTACTTCTTCTGGCAACACTAGGCAACATTTCTAATTCACTTCTTATTGCATATGTGGCCTTAATGGATGCATCATTCCACAACTCCTCAATCAATGGCGTATATTGGCGTGTAGCAGCGGGAAAGATGGCATGAAGTTTGCCCGATACTATAATTTTCAGCATCTAATCAGAGAATGCTTTCAGCCTTGTACCAATGGAATACGTTGTCTTCTCATCAGATTTTGGTCCAGACCCTATTGTGAGCCATAAGCAAAATCTTTCAATACAAATGGCAAGCTAAATGTTAAATATGCATGCCTCTTATTATCTTATACAGTAATCACTATCCAAATAATAAGGGGGGATTTTGTGTTAATTTTGGAAGGAATTATCAATCATGTAACACCTTAAACAAACATCTAAGCATGGTGCTAACCATTTAGATTTTAGACTCACAAGTACAAGGTGCACGGTTGATAGACAGTTGAACACTAGGCCATGTATTTTTTGGTGCTGAGCCAAACTTTGGCCGGAGAAGTGTATAGAAAGGATAAAAATGGTCTCATACCAGTGTACCAGGAGTAGAAGACTGGCCTTTCTTTAAACGCCCCAAACATTCGTCTTCAAAATGCTCGCGACCCTCCAGGAGTATACCAAGATAGGCATCTGACAAGGGGACACTGTTGTATAGAATCTTGGCCTATCATAATTATTTAAAATTCTATGAATTTGTTGAATTACTATGCATTCTTTGTCGCTACTAAATTAATTAATAAGGACTATATTAAAATTATGAAATAACAAATTGGTTGCTTAAAAATGGTACTGGTTCAGATTAAATTATGAAATAACAAATCACTTGTTTGAAAATGGTACTGATTTAGGATCTACTACAACCAACCTAATTAAATTTCGTTCTAGCCTAATAAATGAAATAAAAGAGTAAGAAGCAAAAATTGACAGAGTAGAATGAAATAAGAGACAAAATAACCATAATTCTCTCACTTCTACTGTATTTGCTTTTGGAAGAAGCAAGTCCTTACCTGCTTTTTCAAAATAAATAAACAGAAAAAATAACTTATTTTTGTTTCTGTCTTTCTTTAAAAAAGCACAAGCAAAACAAGTCCAATATTTTTTATTTAGAAAAAGGGGGAAGTACCTTGTTTGGTAATAAATTTAGCTGCATATGAATTTCTACTGTAATTAAGCATAGTCAGAAGAGAACTTACATGAAAACAACACGTGAATTCTTGCATTTGATTCCTTGCCAAGAACCACTACAAGGATCTGAACCAACCCAATTGGGAATATTGATTTGCAAAGAATCCTTTAGAGAATTTAAGGCCTCAACTGCAATGAAAAGTTAAATTTGTTTCATTGATTCATTCATTGAAATAAATACCTTAGATCTTAATATATACAAAGCTAATTAAACTTAAGAATAGACTTGAATAATATATATATAGATCAAAAGAACTTATCATAATCATTGGAAGCTGTTTGTGAAAGTGCCACAAACAAGAAGCAATTGAGCAAATGCACCAATAATGGTAACTTCAATTTGTTATCCATCTTTCATTGCAATTTGCAATAATCCACTCACCACTTCAACCAGTTATGAGTTATATAGCAAAGTTGATGATAAATATCAAATAATAACTTGGACTAGTTTTTTTGTTCTTTTTTAAATTTTTTCTAAACAAAGTCAACATGCAAATTTGGTAAAGAAACCCATTTTTCTTCTAGACAAAAACTGATCTAAAACAGAAAATACAAGTGGATAAAATGGCAAAAAAATATTACATTAAACATGAACTCAGAGAAAGCATAACTATTAGTTATTACCATTGTGAGCTGGATAAGATAGTATTTTGATGTGGGTTCTTTCAGGATTTTTGCACAAGTTTCGGCAACTCTAACCAGCTTGCCATCTTGCCCCGGGTTCAATTCAATATTGTGAATGATAGTTCGAATTCGCATAGAAGATAATGGCATACAACTCCCAATTTGAGAATTTATATCGGAACACACCATCTGATTCATCATGCTCTCTCGAGCATTATGAGCATTTGTGTCAGCAACAACATGCATGAAGAGTGAGGAACAATGAAACATCACAGAAATATGTCAACAGCATAAAAACTAAAGTCTCCATTCCAGTAGGACAAGAGTATCAAAATGTATACAACTCACTGCTGCCACAAGCAAAAATACTTGCAGGATTTTGGAAGATATTTAATATCTATTCCAGGAACTCATAAATATTAGGATTTATGAAAATAAGAAAAGACTAAATCTTATATACTCGTTATCAAAATATCCAGTGCTTGATTTGTATATGTTTATATAAATGAGAAATTCTTAGATGCTCCAAGAGAAGAAAATGTAGTTCTTGCTCCATTCTATTGATCCTGTGACACACATGTTATCTTTATTGTCAACATGAATAAAGGCCACTACAACAATTTTGGCCTAAGGTAACTCTTATTCGAAGCAACATTTAACAAAAGTTGCTTTAGATAGGTAAAGACAACATTTTTAACGAGTTGCCTTTGAGAAAGGCAAAGGTAACAAAATTTTTGGCTACCCATAAAAAGAGTTATCTTTGATATCTAAAGCAACATTTACAAAATGTTACAAAATAAAAATTTTAAGACAACATTTTTAAATAAAATACAATATTTTATAAGAGTTGTAAAAAAAATTGAACAAATAACATTTACAAAAAATTGCCTAAAATTATTTATGGTTAAAAATTTTAGAGAGAAACTTCTAATTATATTCCCACCAATAATTTTTTCAATAAAAAAATAACTTAAACATAAAAAAACAGATGTGCTTATGTAGTTCCACACTTTCACTTCCACTTCATGCGCACAAGAGCCCTAACATAGCCATTCTCCCCTGCAACAAGGCACACACCATGCCCTTTCTCCCCTTCTAACGGCAACAGCAGGTCAGCAGCGTTCAATCGCTGTGCACTCCTCCACATACAGTGACGACATGGTGCTCTCCTCAACCGGCAATGGCGCGATGCTCTCTACAATCCCTAACATAGCCACTGCAACAACGCACCCTTTCTCCCCTTCCTAATGGTGACAGCAACCTTCAATTGCGGTGCACTCCTCCACGTACGGTGACGACGCGGTGCTATCCTCGACGGGTGACGGCGTGGTGCTCTCCATAAGCCTTAATATAGCCACTGCAACAATGCACAAACCCTTTCTCCCCTTCCTAATGATGATAGCAGTGCTCAATCGCGGTGCACTCCTCCATGTACGACAACGGCACGGTGCTCTCCTCGACGGGCGCGGTGCTCAATTGCAAGAAACCCCTATCTCTTCTCTTATCCTTCTTATTCTTCCTCTGTTCCTTAGTTTCCAGGTATTTGAGAAAAATGATTTTCATGTTCTTTGAATTAATTTATTGTAGTTTAGTTAGATTTTAATTTTTAGTTAGTAAATTATTTTGCTATTGTCTGATTTGCTATTCTGTAATTTGCTGTTCTCTGAAAAAACATGAGTTGTTGCTTTCTAATTTGCTCTTTTCTGAAAAAACTAAAATTCAGTATTTTAGTGTATGGCTCCTTCCAAACAATTTTGGATGCTTACATGTGTTCCTAATAAGAAAGTGTTGCCTAAAAGAAGTAATAGCATGACAAAACTTGTAGCAATACTCTTGAAATTATTTTGTTTTCCTTTCGAGCTGCTTTTTCTTTATGATTATGCTGGCAAAACTGAGATCTTGTTAGCAAAATATATATTCCCTCTCAAAACAGAGACTTATAATTCATCTCTTTCGAAAAACAAACTACTTATTCAGTAATTTTCTCCTGTCTTTGATGTATTTGTTATTATACAATTTAATGTTAATCCCTATACAAATATAGAAAAATTAGGATAATTCATAATGACAATAAAATAATGAAGACAAATTCAAACCTTTTCAAAAGAAAAGGCAATCACCATGAATATAGAACATGACAAATTGGATCCACCAACTATGACCAAAGGGCTCAAAACCTTCACAAGTAATGAGCCAGCCTTTCCCTCTCTCTACTGTTTCTTTGTATTAGTCACCAACACTCCAGAAAACTTAAGATATTAGGTGGAGGCTCGAGACCTTTGAGCTTGAAGTGCGATAATGCACTCTGCCTGTCTGCCTTCAACTGAATTTCAACTTTTTAACTAGAATATAGAAGATGGAAGAGGACCGTAACAAACTGGTATCAATATCTATGAAGAGTAAGGTAATGTATAAATTGATATTGTTCTCGAGTGTTTTTTGTATCTTATATCTTGTTATAATTGTAAGAAAATTGATTATTCTGATTCCACAATAAAATTGAATCATAAGAATTTTCTCAATCAAATGAATCAACAATAAACAAGATTGTCTTAGTTCATTATCCTATGTATATATGTCACTTTGATGAGCGGATAATTTATACGCTTTTTGTCATTGTTTTTACATAGTTTTTAGTATATTTTAGTTACTTTTTATAATATTTTTATTAGTTTTTATGCAAAAATCACATTTCTGGACTTTACTATGAGTTTGTGTATTTTTCTGTAATTTTAGGTATTTTCTGGCTGTATTTGAGGGACCTGAGCAAAAATCTGATTCAGAGGCTGAGAACGGACTGCATATGTTGTTGAATTCTGACCCTCCTACACTCGAAGTAGATTTTCTGGAGCTACAGAAGCCCAACTAGCGCGCTCTTAATTGCGTTAGAAAGTAGACATCTTGGGCTTTCGAACAATGTATAATAGTCTATACTTTGCCCGAGATTTGATGGCCCAAACTGGTGTCCAAACTCCGGTCAGAGACCATTTTCTAGCGTAAAACGCCAGAATTGGCACCAAAACTGGACTTAAACACCCAAACTTGCACCAAAATTGGCGTTTAACTCCAAGAATGACCTATGCACGTGGAAGCTTCAATGCTCAGCCCAAGCACACACCCAGTGGGCCTGCGGAAGTGGATTTCTGCCCTATCTGCACTTAGTTACTTATTTTCTATAAACCTAGGTTACTAGTTGAGTATAAAAACTACTTTTAGAGATTCATTTTGTACCTTACACATTTATTACATCCATTATTGTATCTCTGACGGCATGAGTCTCTAAACCCCATGGTTGGGGGTGAGGAGCTCTGCTGTGTCTCAATGAATTAATGCAATTACTACTGTTTTCCATTTAATTACGCTTGTCTCTATTCTAAGATATTCACTCGTACTTCAACATGATAAATGTGATGATTCGTGAAACTCATCATCATTCTCAATTCCATGAACGCGTGCTTGACAACCACTTCCGTTCTATCTGAGCTCAACCTAGTCATTGGGTGACAGCTTGAGTGTGTATCTCTTGGACTCCTGATTCACGAGCTTATTGCCTCTCCTGACAACAGAGCATTCAATTTCATGATATCAGAATCATAGTAGAGGCTAGAATTAATTGGCAGCGTTCCTGAGATCTGGAAAGTCTAAACCTTGTCTGTGGTATTTCGAGTAGGATCTGGGAAGGGATGACTGTGACGAGCTTCAAACTCGCGACTATTGGACGCAGTGACAGTGTGCAAAAGGATCAATGGATCTTATTCCAACACAAGTGAGAACTGACAGATGATTAGCCCTGCGGTGAGAATCGTAGCCGGACTATTTTCACTGAGAGGACGGATGGTAGCCATTGACAACGGTGATCCACCAACATAAAGCCTGCCATAGAAAGAGCCATGCGTGTTTAGAGAAGAAGGCAGTAGAAAAGCAGAGATTCAGGCGACAGAGCATCTCCAGAACCTCAACCTGCTTCTCATTACTGAATCACAAGTACCATTTATTCCATTTTCTTTTACTTTTTACAAATAGAAACTAAGAATTGTTATTGATATCCTAACTAAGAATAATAAGATAACCATAGCTTGCTTCAAGCCGGCAATCTCCGTGGGATCGACCTTTACTCACGTAAGGTATTACTTGGACGACCCAATACACTTGCTGGTTAGTTGTGCAGAGTTGTGAAAAGTTTTTGGCGCTGTTGCCAGAGATTGTTTGAGTTTGGATAACTGACGGTTTATCTTGTTGCTTAGATTAGGAAGAATTTATCTTTTTGGTTTAGTGTCACAAACTTTGAGTCCTTTATTTTCTTTTCAAAAAAAAATTGTTTCTTGTTTAAGCTTTTTCTTAAAAATTTTTCGAAAATATATACATTGTGTTCTTTCTTGATCTTCAAGTTGTTCTTGTTTATTTTCCTTGTTTGATCTTTAGTTTTTCTTGTTTTGTGTCTTTCCTTGTTTTTCTTGTGCATTTTCGAATTATTAGTGTCGAAAGTAGAAATTTTTTTTTAAGTTTGGTGTCCTTTGTGTTTTTATTTTCCTAAAGATTTTCAAAAATTGTTCTTGGTATTCATCTTAATCTTCAAAGTGTTCTTGGTGTTCATCTAGACATTCAAAGTTTTCTTGTTTGTTTTCTTTGTTTTGATCTAAAAATTCTAAGTTTGGTGTCATTTTATTGTTTTTCTCTTTCCTCATTAAATTCAAAAATATCTTTTTCTCTTTATTTTAATCGAATTTTCGAATTTTCCTTTTAAAAAAAATTCATATTTTTATTTTAAAATTTTTATTTTTTTCTTATCTTAGTTTTAAATTTCAAAATTCAAATCTTTTTCAAAAATAATATCTTTTTCAAAATCTTATCTTTTCTTTTCTAATCTCATATTTTAAAATAATATCTTTTCTTTTATTTATTTTCTTACAAGTATCTTTAATTTTAAGACATATCTTTTTCAAAACTTGCTAACCACTTTCTCTCTCTTCATTTTTCGAAAATCATATCCAAAATTTTTCAAATCTTTTTAATTAATTAATTAGTTTAGTTTTCTAATTTCTTTTATTTATTTTTCCCTTCCTAATTTTTGAAACTTATATTCAATTTTTTATTTATTTTATTTTATTTTTTTCCTTTTTATTTCAGTTTTCAAAAAAAATAGAGAGAAAAATTGTTTATTTGCAATTCACATCATCTCCCTTTCTTCATCATAGACCTAAGTGGAAATGAACAGTCCAGAAGGACTCTGGGGTCATATGCTAACCCCATTACTGCTTTATATGGAAGTAGTATCTGTATACCCTCCATCAGAGCTAGTAATTTTGAGTTAAATCCTCAGCTCATTATCATGGTACAGCAAAATTGCCAGTATTTCGGTCTTCCACAAGAAGAACCTACTGAGTTTCTGGCACAGTTCTTACAAATTGCTGACACAGTACATGATAAGGAAGTGGATCAAGATGTCTACAGATTATTGCTGTTTTCATTTTCTGTAAAAGACCAAGCTAAGAGATGGTTAAACAACCAACCCAAGGCCAGCATAAGAACATAGAAACAGTTGTCAGACAAATTCCTGAATCGATATTTCCCTCCAAAAAGGATGACACAGCTAAGGCTGGACATCCAAGGCTTTAAACAAGAGGATAATGAATCTCTTTATGATGCTTGGGAGAGGTACAGAGAGATGCTAAGGAAATGCCCCTCTGAAATGTTTTTAGAGTGGGTGCAGTTAGACATCTTCTACTATGGGCTTACAGCAAAGGCCCAGATATCTCTAGACTACTCAGCTGGAGGATTTATACACATGAGAAAGACAATTGAGGAGGCTCAAGAGCTCATTGATACAGTTGCTAGAAATAAGCATCTGTACTTAAGTAGTGAGTCCTCCATGAAAGAAAAGGCTAAAGCAGTATCTACTGAACTTAGTCCTCCAGAACAGGTTGCTGAACTCAACCAGCAAATACTCCTTCTAATAAAACAGTTAGCAAAATTCAAAGAAATGTTACAAGATACTAAAAATGCTAACAAAAATATGGAGGCACAATTGGATCAGACAAGACAGTAGTTATCTAAATAAATAACAGAAGAGTGCCAAACTGTTCAACTAAGGAATGGAAAGACATTGAATATCTCAACTCAAAGCAACAGAAAGCCAAGAAAGGAACACCTGACAGAGGATGACCAATTCACTGCCCAAAATCCCTCTGAGGACAGTAAGAGCCAGGAGAGGAATGATTCTGGCGTTCAAACGCCAGAAAAAGGCAGCAACCTGGCATTAAATGCCCATTCAGCTATCAGTTCTAGCATTCAAACACCAGCAAAGGGCAGCAACCTGGCGTTAAACACCCACTCTGCATCTAATTCTGGCATTCAAACGCCAAAAAAGGGCAGCAACCTAGCGTTAAACGCCCATTCAGCTGTCAGTTCTGGCGTTCACAGCAAGGGGTCAGACACCTACAAGTGCTGATAATAGCTCCCTTAAGCAGGCATCTCCAACCACTTATGTAGGACATAAACCTGCAGTAACTAAGGTTGAAGAATACAAAGCTAAGATGCCTTATCCTCAGAAATTGCGCCAAGCAAAACAGGATAAATAATTTGCCCGCTTTGCAGACTATCTCAAGACTCTTGAAATAAAGATTCCGTTTGCAGAGGTACTTGAGCAAATACCCTCTTATGCTAAGTTCATGAAAGAAATCTTAAGTCATACGAAGGATTGGAGAGAAACTAAAAAAGTTTTCCTCACTGAAGAATGCAGTGCAGTCATTCTGAAAAGCTTACCAGAGAAACTTAAAAATCCTGGAAGCTTTATGATACCATGCACATTAGAGGGTGCTTGTACCAAGACAGTTCTACGTGATCTTGGGGCAAGTATCAACCTAATCCCTGCATCCACTATCAAAAAGCTTGGCTTGACTGAAGAAGTCAAACCAACCAAAATATGTCTCCAACTTGCTGATGGCTCCATTAAATTTCTATCAGGCGTAATTGAGGACATGATTGTCAAGGTTGGGCCATTTGCCTTTCCCACTGACTTTGTAGTGCTGGAAATGGAGGAGCACAAGAGTGCAACTCTCATTCTACGAAGACCTTTCCTAGCAACTAGACGAACTCTCATTGACGTCCAAAAAGGGGAGGTGACCCTGAGAGTCAATGAGGATGAGTTCAAGTTGAATGCTGTCAAAGCTATGCAGCATCCAGACACATCAAGTGACTGCATGAGCGTTGATATTATTGACTGCCAGGTGGAAGAGATCAATATGACTGGGAATCTCGAATCAGAGCTCGAAGACATCTTTAACGATGTTCAGCCTGATCTAGAGAAACCAGAGAAAACACAAGAACCTCTGAAAACTCCTCAGGAAGAGGAGAAGCCTCCTAAACCCGAGCTCAAACCACTATCACCATCCCTGAAATACGCATTTCTGGGAGAGAATAATACTTTTCCAGTAATCATAAGCTCTGCTTTAGAGCAATAGGAAGAGAAAGCACTAATTCAAGTGCTAAGGATGCACAAGACAGCTCTTGGATGGTCTATAAGTGATCTTAAGGGCATTAGCCCAACTAGATGCATGCACAAGATCGTATTGGAGGATGATGCTAAGCCACTGGTTCAACCACAGAGGCGACTAAATCCAGCCATGAAGGAGGTGGTGTAGAAACAGGTCACTAAATTACTAGAGGTTGGGATTATTTATCCTATTTCTGATAGCCCCTGGGTGAGTCCTGTCCAAGTCGTCCCAAAGAAGGGAGGCATGACAGTAATTCATAATGAGAAGAACAAATTGGTTCCGACAAGAACAGTTACAGGGTGGCGTATGTGTATTGACTACAGAAGGCTCAATACAACCACCAGAAAGGATTATTTTCCTTTACCATTCATAGACTAGATGCTAGAGAGACTAGCAGGTCATGATCACTACTGCTTTTTGGATGGCTATTCAGGTTACAACTAAATTGCAGTAGATTCCCAAGACCAAGAGAAAATAGCATTCACATGTCCATCTAGAGTATTCGCCTACAGAAGGATGCCATTTGGACTGTGCAATGCACATGCAATCTTTTAGAGATGCATGCTCTCTATCTTCTCTAATATGGTAGATAAATTTTTAGGAGTCTTTATGGATGACTTCTCAGTATTTGGAGACTCATTCAGCTCCTGTCATGACCATCTAGTACTTGTTCTGAAAAGGTGCCAAGAGACTAACCTGGTTTTAAATTGGAAGAAATGTCACTTCATGGTGACTGAAGGAATTGTCCTTGGGCACAAAATTTCAAACAAGGAAATAGAGGTGGATCAAGCTAAGGTAGAGGTAATTGAAAAATTACCACCACCTACCAATGTTAAGGCAATTAGAAGCTTTCTGGGACATGCAGGATTCTATAGGAGGTTTATAAAGGATTTTTCAAAAATTGCAAAACCTCTGAGCAATCTGTTAGCTGCTGATACACCTTTTGTCTTTAACAAAGAGTGTCTGTAGGCGTTTGAGACTTTGAAAGCTAAGCTGGTCACAGCACCAGTAATTTCTGCACCAGACTGGACATTACCATTTGAACTAATGTGTGATGCCAGCGACCATGCCATTGGTGTAGTATTGGGACAAAGGCATAACAAACTTCTACACGTCATTTATTATGCTAGCCGTATTTTGAATGACGCACAAAAGAATTACACAACCACAGAAAAGGAGTTGCTTGCAGTGGTTTATGCCATTGACAACTTCAGATCTTATTTAGTAGGATCAAAAGTGATTGTGTACACTGACCATGTTGCTCTTAAATATCTACTCACAAAGTAGGATTCAAAACCCAGACTCATAAGATGGGTATTGCTTCTGCAAGAGTTTGATATAAAAATAAGAGACAGAAAAGGGACAGAGAACCAAGTAGCTGATCACCTGTCCCGGATAGAACCAGTAGTAGGAGCGTCCCTCCCTCCTACTGAGATCTCTGAAACCTTTTCAGATGAGCAATTCTTTGCCATTTAGGAAGTACCATGGTTTGCAGACATTGCAAACTATAAAGCTGTGAGATTCATACCCAAAGAGTACAGTAAACATTAATCAAAGAAATTGATTTCTGATGCAAAGTACTACTTGTGGGATGAACCATTTCTCTTTAAAAGATGTGCAGACGGAATAATCCGTAGATGTGTACCTAAAGAAGAGGCATAAAAGATCCTATGGCATTGCCATGGATCGGAATATAGAGGACATTTCGGAGGTGAGCGAATAGCCACTACGGTCCTCCAATGTGGCTTCTACTAGCCTACTCTCTATAGAGACTCTCGAGAGTTTGTGCGTAACTGTGATAGTTGCTAGAGAGCTTGTAATCTTCCTCACGGTTATGCCATGCCTCAACAAGGGATCTTAGAGATTGAATTGTTTGATGTATGGGGTATTGACTTCATGGGACCTTTCCCACCATCATACTCAAACACTTACATTCTAGTGACAGTAAACTATGTATCCAAGTGGGTAGAGGCAATTGCAACACCCACTAATGATACTAAGACAGTGCTGAAGTTCCTCCAAAAACATATCTTCAGCTGATTTGGTGTTCCTAGAATACTGATCAGTGATGGAGGCACCCATTTCTGCAATAAATAGGTTGACTCTGCTCTGGTCCGATATGGAATTAACCATAAAGTGGCAACCCCATATCATCCACAGATAAATGGGCAGGTTGAAGTCTCAAATAGAGAACTAAAGCGAATCCTGGAATGGACTGTAAATACCCGCAGAAAGGATTGGGCAAGAAGTCTGGATGATGCTCTGTGGGCATACAGAACCGTATTCAAGACTCCTATAGGAACCTCTCAATACTAGCTTGTGTATGGAAAAGCCTGTCATCTACTAATGGAGCTGGAACGCAAGGCCTACTGGGCAACCAGGTTCCTAAACCTTGATGCCAAGGTAGCTGGAGAGAAAAGATTACTCCAGTTGAATGAGCTAGAGGAGTTCAGACTCAATATTTTTGAAAATGCAAAAATTTACAAGGAGAAAGCAAAAAGGTGGCATGACAAGAAGCTGTCATCCAGAGTCTTTGAGCCAGGACAAAAGGTTCTATTGTTCAACTCTAGGCTCAGATTGTTCCCTGGGAAACTGAAATCCCGGTGAAAGGGCCCATATGTGATTACAAGTGTGTCACCATATGGATATGTAGAGCTTCAAGATATTGACTCTAACAAAAAGTTCATTGTTAATGGGCAGAGAGTCAAACATTATCTTGAAGGCAATGTTGAGCAAGAATGCTCAAAGCTGAGACTAGATTAAAGCTCGCTGTTAAGCTATTGACATTAAAGAAGCGCTTATTGGGAGGCAACCCAATTTTATTTATTTATCTATGTTAGTTTATGTTTTCTTTAGGATGATGATCATATGGAGTCACAAAAATAACTACAAAAACTAAAGCAAAATTAAAAACAGCATAAAAAATAGCACACCCTGGAGGATAACCTTATTGGCGTTTAAACGCCAGTAAGGATACCAAAATAGGCGTTTAACGCCCAGCCTGGCACCATTCTGGGTGTTAAACGCCAGAACTGGCAGGCAGACTGGCATTTAAATGCCAGTAAAAGAAGGAAAATAGGCGTTTAAACACCCATCCTGCCCATCCTGGCACCATTCTGGGCGTTAAACGCCAGAACTAGCAGGCAGGCTGGCGTTTAAACGCTAGAAAAGGGTACCAGACTGGCGTTTAAACGCCAGAAATGCCACACATAGGGCGTTTGAACGCCAGAAAGGTGCAGGGATGAGAAATCCTTGACACCTCAGGATCTGTGGACCCCACAGGATCCCTGCCTACCCACCTCACTCTCTCTCCTCTTCCCCATAACCCATTCGCCACACACCTTCATCTCCTCCTTTTCTTCTTCTTCTACTCCTTTCTTTCTTCCTTTGCTCGAGGACGAGCAAACCTTTTAAGTTTGGTGTTGGAAAAAGCTTTGCTTTTTGTTTTTAATAACCATTAATGGCACCTAAGGCCGGAGAAACCTCTAGAAAGAGAAAAAGGGAAGGCAATTGCTTCCAACTCCGAGTCATGGGAGATGGAGAGATTCATCTCAAAAGCCCATCACTAGAAAAAGGATGGAGCAAACAAGAGAGCCACTTATGGACCTCAACAAGAGCATGAGGAAGTCCCTCATAAAAAAAAATTCCTGAGATGCCTCAAGGGATGCACTTCTCTCCACACAACTATTGGGAGCAACTAAGGATAGGAGCACCAACAGCACTAAGGATGGAGCACCAAAAGCACTCCATTATCCTCCATGAAATCAGAGAGGACCAAAAAACTATGAGGGAGGAGCAACAAAGGCAAGGAAGAGATATTGAAGAGCTCAAGCACTCCATAGGATCTACAAGAGGAAGAACTAGCTGCCATACTGAGGTGGACCCGCTCTTTAATTTCCTTGCTCTTATCTTTCTATTTTTGGTTACCTATGCTTTATGTTTGTCTATGTTTGTGTCTTTATTACATGATCATTAGTGTCTAGTGTCTATGTCTTGAAGCTATGAATGTCCCATAAACCCTTCACCTTTCTTAAATGGAAAATGTTTCTAATTGCAAAAGAACAAGAAGTACATGAATTTCAAATTCTATCTTGAAATTAGTTTAATTCTTTTGATGTGGTGGCAATACTTTTTGTTTTCTGAATGAATGCTTGAACAGTGCATATTTTTTATAGTGAAGTTTATGAATGTTAAAATTATTGGCTCTTGAAAGAATGATGAACAAAGAGAAATGTTATTGATAATCTGAAAAATAAAAAAATTGATTCTTAAAGCAAGAAAAAGCACTGAAAAGGAAAAAGCTTGCGGAAAAAAATGGCGAAAGAAAAAAAATAATAAAGAAATAAAGAAAGAAAAAGAAAAAAGCAAGCAAAAAAAGCCAATAGCCCTTTAAACCAAAAAGCAAGGGTAAAAAGGATCCAAGGCTTTGAGCATTAATGGATAGGAGGGCCCAAGGGAATAAAATCCTGGCCTAAGTAGCTAAATCAAGCTGTCCCTAACCATGTGATTGTGTCATGAAGGTCCAAGTGAAAAGCTTGAGACTGAGTGGTTAAATTCGTGATCCAAAGCAAAAGAGTGTGCTTAAGAACTCTGGACACCTCTAACTAGGGACTCTAGCAAAGCTGAGTCATAATCTGAAAAGGTTCACCCAGTCATGTGTCTGTGGCATTTATGTATCCGATGGTAATACTGGAAAACAAGATGCTTAGGATCACGGCCAAGACTCATAAGTAGTTGTGTTCAAGAATCATCATACTGAACTAGGAGAATCAATAACACTATCTGATTCTGAGTTCCTATAGATGCCAATCATTCTGAACTTCAAAGGATAAAGTGAGATGCCAAAACGGTTCAGAAGCAAAAAGCTACCAGCCCCGCTCATCTAAGTAGAACTATGCTTCATTGATGTTTTGGAATTTATTGTATATTCTCTTCTTTTTATCCTATTTTGTTTTCAGTTGCTTGGAGACAAGCAACAATTTAAGTTTGGTGTTGTGATGAGCGGATAATTTATACGCTTTTTGGCATTGTTTTTATATAGTTTTTAGTATGTTTTAGTTACTTTTTATAATATTTTTATTAGTTTTTATGCAAAAATCACATTTCTGGACTTTACTACGAGTTTGTGTGTTTTTCTGTAATTTGAGGTATTTTCTAGTTGAAATTGAGGGACCTGAGCAAAAATCTGATTCAGAGGCTAAGAACGGACTGTAGATGCTGTTGGATTTTGACCCTCCTGCACTCGAAGTGGATTTTCTCAAGATACAGAAACCCAATTGGCGCATTCTTAATTGCGTTGGAAAGTAGACATCTTGGGCTTTCTACCAATGTATAATAGTCCATACTTTTTACTCTTTATCACAACTTCGCACACTAACCAGCAAGTGCACTGGGTCGTCCAAGTAATAAACCTTACGCGAGTAAGGGTCGATCCCACGGAGATTGTTGGTATGAAGCAAGCTATGGTCACCTTGTAAATCTTAGTCAGGCAGATTCAAATGGTTATGGATGATATGAAAAAGCATAAAGATAAAGATAGAGATACTTATGTAATTCATTAGTGAGAACTTCAGATAAGCGAATGGAGTTGCTTTGTCCCTTCCGTCTCTCTGCTTTCCTACTGTCTTCATCTAATCCTTCTTACTCCTTTCCATGGCAAGCTGTATGTTGGGCATCACCGTTGTCAGTGGCTACAGTCCCGTCCTCTCAGTGAAAATGTTCAACGCACCCTGTCACGGCACGGCTAATCATCTGTCGGTTCTCAATCAGGTTGGAGTAGAATCCATTGATTCTTTTGCGTCTGTCACTAACGCCCAGCCTTCAGGAGTTTGAAGCTCGTCACAGTCATTCAATCATTGAATCCTACTCAGAATACCACAGGCAAGGTTTAGACCTTCTGGATTCTCTTGAATGCCGCCATCAATTCTAGCTTATACCACGAAGATTCTGGTTAAAGAATCCAAGAGATAAACATTCAAGCCTTGTTTGCTTGTAGAACGGAGGTGGTTGTCAGGCATGCGTTCATAAGTGAGAATGATGATGAGCGTCACATAATCATCACATTCATCAAGTTCTTGAGTGCGAATGAATATCTTGGAATAAGAACAAGCTGAATTGAATAGAAGAACAATAGTAATTGCATTAATACTCGAGGTACAGCAGAGCTCCACACCTTAATCTATGGTGTGTAGAAACTCCACCGTTGAAAATACATAAGAACAAGGTCTAGGCATGGCCGAATGGCCAGCCTCCCAATACATGATCAAAAGACTCAAAATGATCAAGGATCAAAAGATTCAAAGATCTAAAGATAGCTACCCCGATATCAAATACAATAGCAAAAGGTCATACTTATAGGGAACTAGTAGCTTAAGAATTACAAAGATGAGTAAATGACATAAAAATCCACTTCCGGGCACACTTGGTGTGTATTTGGGCTGAGCATTGAAGCATTTTCGTGTAGAGACTCTTCTTGGAGTTAAACGCCAGCTTTTGTGCCAGTTTGGGCGTTTAACTCCCATTCTTGTGCCAGTTCCGGCGTTTAACGCCGGGCATTCTTGAGCTGATTTGGAACGCCGGCTTGGGCCATTAAATCTTGGGCAAAGTATGGACTATTATATATTGCTGGAAAGCTCAGGATGTCTACTTTCCAACGCCGTTGAGATCACGCCAATTGGACTTCTGTAGCTCCAGAAAATCCACTTCGAGTGCAGAGAGGTCAGAATCCAACAGCATCTGCAGTCCTTTTCAGTCTCTGAATCAGATTTTTGCTCAGGTCCCTCAATTTCAGCCAGAAAATACCTAAAATCACAGAAAAACACAGAAACTCATAGTAAAGTCCAGAAAAGTGAATTTTAACTAAAAACTAATAAAAATATACTAAAAACTAACTAAATCTACTAAAAACATACTAAAAACAATGCCAAAAAGCGTACAAATTATCCGCTCATCACAACACCAAACTTAAATTGTTGCTTGTCCCCAAGCAACTGAAAATAAAATAAGATAAAAAGAAGAGAATATGCAATGAATCCCAAAAACATCTATGAAGATCAGTATTAATTAGATGAGCAGGGCTTTTAGCTTTTTGCCTCTGAACAGTTTTGGCATCTCACTCTATCCTTTGAAATTCAGAATGATTGGCTTCTATAGGAACTCAGAAGCCAGATAGTGTTATTAATTCTCCTAGTTAAGTATGATGATTCTTGAACACAGCTAATTTATGAGTCTTGGCCGTGGCCCAAAGCACTCTGTCTTCCAGTATTACCACCGGATACACACATGCAACAGACACATAATTGGGTGAACTTTTTCAGATTGTGACTCAGCTTTGCTAGAGTCCCCAATTAGAGGTGTCCAGGGTTCTTAAGCACACTCTTTTTGCCTTGGATCACAACTTTATTTCTTTCTTTTTCTTTCTTTTTCTCTTTCTCCCTTTTTTCATTTTTTTTCTTTTTTTTTCGCTTCTTCTCTTTTTTTTTTTGTATTCACTGTTTTTTCTTGCTTCAAGAATCATTTTTATGATTTTTCAGATCCTCAGTAACATGTCTCCTTTTTCATCATTCTTTCAAGAGGCAACACTTTTAACATTCATGAACAACAAATTCAAAAGACATATGCACTGTTCAAGCATACATTCAGAAAACAAAAGTATTGCCACCACATCAAAATAATTAATCTGTTATAAAATCTAAAATTCATGCAATTCTTCTCTTTTTCAATTAAGAGCATTTTTTTTAAGAAAGGTGATGGATTCATAGGACATTCATAACTTTAAGGCATAGACACTAAGACATTAATGATCATAAGACACAAACATGGATAAACATAAGCATGATTTTTCGAAAAACAGGAAAATAAGGAACAAGGAAATTAAAGAACGGGTCCACCTTAGTGATGGCGGTTTGTTCTTCCTCTTGAAGGTCTTATGGAGTGCTTGAGCTCCTCAATGTCTCTTCCTTGCCTTTTTGCTCCTTTCTCATGATTCTTTGATCTTCTCTAATTTCATGGAGGAGAATGGAGTGTTCTTGGTGCTCCACCTTAGTTGTCCCATGTTGGAACTCAATTCTCCTAGGGAGGTGTTGATTTGCTTCCAATAGTTTTGTGGAAGAAAGTGCATCCCTTGAGGTATCTCAGGGACTTCATGATGAGTGGGGTCTCTTGTTTGCTCCATCCTTTTCTTAGTGATGGGCTTGTCCTCATCAATGAGAATGTCTCCTTCTATGTCCACTCCAACTGAATAACAGAGGTGACAAATGAGATGAGGAAAGGCTAACCTTGCCAAGGTAGAGGACTTGTCCGCCACCTTATAAAGTTCTTGGGCTATAACCTCATGAACTTCTACTTCTTCTCCAATCATGATGCTATGAATCATGATGGCCCGGTCTAGAGTAACTTTGGACCGGTTGCTATTGGGAATGATTGAGCGTTGGATAAACTCCAACCATCCCCTAGCTACGTGCTTGAGGTCATGCCTTCTCAATTGAACCGGCTTCCCTCTTGAGTCTCTCTTCCATTGGGCGCCCTCTTCACAGATGTCTATGAGGACTTGGTCCAACCTTTGATCAAAGTTGACCCTTCTAGTGTAAGGGTGTTCATCTCCTTGCATCATGGGCAAGTTGAATGCCAACCTTACATTTTCCGGACTAAAATCTAAGTATTTCCCCCAAACCATTGTAAGCCAATTCTTTGGGTCCGGGTTCACACTTTGATCATGGTTCTTGGTGATCCATGCATTGGCATAGAACTCTTGAACCATTAAGATTCCGACTTGTTGAATGGGGTTGGTAAGAACTTCCCAACCTCTTCTTCGAATCTCATGTCGAATCTCCGGATATTCACTCTTTTTGAGTTTGAAAGGGACCTCGGGGATCACCTTCTTCAAGGCCACAACTTCATAGAAGTGGTCTTGATGCACCCTTGAGATGAATCTCTCCATCTCCCATGACTCGGAGGTGAAAGCTTTTGCCTTCCCTTTCCTCTTTCTAGAGGTTTCTCCGGCCTTGGATGCCATAAATGGTTATGGAAAAACAAAAAGCAATGCTTTTACAACACCAAACTTAAAAGGTTTGCTCGTCCTCGAGCAAAAGAAGAAAGAAGAGAGTAGAAGAAGAAGAAATGGAGGAGATGGAAATGGCTTTATGGTTTGGCCAAAGGGGGGAGAAGTAGTGTTTAGGGTGTGTGAAAATGAAGGAGTGAAGATGGGTTTATATAGGGGTGAAGAGAGGGGTAGGGTTCGGCCATTATGGGTGGGTTTGGGTGGGAAAGTGGTTTAAATTTTGAATGGTGAGGAGTGTTTGGGGAAGAGGTGTTCAGGTGATTGGTGAATGGGTGAAGAAGAGAGAGGGTGGTGGGGTAGGTGGGGATCCTGTGGGGTCCACAGATCCTGAGGTGTCAAGGAAAATTCAACCCTGCACCAAGTGGCATGCAAAAATGCACCCTTTGCCAATTCTGGCGTTAAACACCGGGCTGGTTGGTGGACGAAATTGTGATCAATGTATTCTTTGAGTAGTACTTATATAGAAATTGAAATTGGCACGAGTGAAATCACAACTCCGTTCAACTAACCAGCAAGTGTACTGGGTCGTCCAAGTAATAACCTTACGTGAGTAAGGGTCGAATCCACAGAGATTGTTGGTATGAAGCAAGCTATGGTCACCTTGTAGATCTCAGTTAGGGAGATTAAAGAGTAATTGTGATTATCATTAAATAAAAAGGAATAATAAAAGGGATAGAAATACTTATGCAGATTCATTGGTAGGAATTTCAGATAAGTGGAATGGAGATGCTGTAGAGCTCTCGGACGCCTGCCTTCCTATTCCTTCTACTCAATCCTTCTTACTCCTTTCCATGGCAAGCTTTGTATAGGGGTTCACTATCAGTTGTGGCTACTTTCATTCCTCTCGGGGAAATAACCTGTGCGGCTGTCACTCGCACAGCTAACCAGTCTGGAGGCATCACCCATGGTTGATAGCTACATCCCATCCTCGCAGTGAAAGCTATGCACGCACTCTGTCACAGTACGGCCAATCACCGGTTGGTTCCCGCTCCTACTGGAATAGAATCCCTCTTTTGCGTTTGTCACTAACGCCCAGCAGGTTAAAGTTTGAAGCACGTCACAGTCATTCATGAACGGAATCCTACTCGGAATACCACAGACAAGGGAGACTTTCCGGATTCCCAGGATCCTACTCGGAACACCACAGACAAGGTTGGACTTTCCGGATCTAGATGAATGCCGCCATCTATCTAGCTTATACCACGAAGATTCTGTTGGGGAACCTAAGAGATATACATTCAAGCCTTGTTACACGCAGAACGGAAGTGGTTGTCAATCACGCGCGTTCATAAGTGAGAATGATGATGAGAGTTATTAGCTCATCACATTCATCATGTTCTTGAGTACGAATGAATATCTTGGAATAAGAATAAGATAGAGAATTGAATAAAAGAAAATAGAACTTCAATCTTTGAGGTACAGCAGAGCTCCACACCCTTAATCTATGGTGTGCAGAAACTCCACCGTTGAAATACATAAGCAAGAGGTTCAGGCATGGCCGAATGGCCAGCCCCCTAAACGTGATCAATGATCTCCTAAGATGAAGAATAAAATAAAACTGAGATCAAAAGATGATTGATACATTAGTAGATCATCCTATTTATAATAACTAGCTCCTAGGGTTTACTGAGTAAGTAATTGATGCATAAATCCACTTCCGGGGCCCACTTGGTGTGTGCTTGGGCTGAGCTTGATTTATCCACGAGCAGAGGCTCCTCTTGGAGTTGAATTCGAGTTATGATGTGCTTTGGGCGTTCAACTCCGGATTATGACGTTTTTCTGGCGTTTAACTCCAGAAAGGAGTGTGTACTTGGCGTTCAACGCCAGTTTGCGTCGTCATTCTTCGAATAAAGTATGGACTATATATATTGCTGGAAAGCCCTGGATGTCTACTTTCCAACGCCGTTGAGCGCGCCATTTAGAGTTCTGTAGCTCCAGAAAATCCATTTCGAGTGCAGGGAGGTCAGAATCCAACAGCATCAGCAGTCCTTTTGTCAGCCTTTTTCAGAGTTTTGCTCAAATCCCTCAATTTCAGTCAGAATTTACCTGAAATCATAGAAAAACACACAAACTCATAGTAAAGTCCAGAAATGTGAATTTAACATAAAAACTAATGAAAACATCCCTAAAAGTAGCTCAAACTTACTAAAAACTATATAAAAACAATGCCAAAAAGCGTATAAATTATCCGCTCATCACTGGTGCCCATTTCTGGCGTTTCACGCCAGTCTGGTGCCCCTTTCTGGCATTAAACGCCCAGAATGGTGCCAGACTGGGCGTTAAACGCCCATTTGCTAACTTCACTGGCATTTAAACGCAGCAAGTTCTCCTCCAGGGTGTGCTATTTTTCTTTCTGTTTTTCATTCTGTTTCTGCTTTTTCAATTGATTTTGTGACTTCTCATGATCATCAACCTACAGAAAACATAAAATAACAAAGGAAAATAGATTAAATATAACATTGGGTTGCCTCCCAACAAGCGCTTCTTTAATGTCAGTAGCTTGACAGAGGGCTCTCATGGAGCCTCACAGATACTCAGAGCAATGTTGGAACCTCCTAACACCAAACTTAGAGTTTGAATGTGGGGGTTCAACACCAAACTTAGAATTTGGTTGTGGCCTCCCAACACCAAACTTAGAGTTTGACTGTGGGGGCTCTGTTTGGCTCTGTTTTGAGAGAAGCTCTTCATGCTTCCTCTCCATGGTGACAGAGGGATATCCTTGAGCCTTAAACACAAATGATTCTTCATTCACTTGAATGATCAATTCTCCTCTGTCCACATCAATCACAGCCTTTGCTGTGGCTAGGAAGGGTCTGCCAAGGATGATGGATTCGTCCATGCACTTCCCAGTCTCTAGGACTATGAAATTAGCAGGATGTAATGGTCTTCAACCTTTACCAGAACATCCTCTACAAGTCCATAAGCTTGTTTTCTTGAATTGTCTGCCATCTCTAGTGAGATTCTTACAGCTTGTACCTCAAAGATCCCTAGCTTCTCCATTACAGAGAGAGGCATGAGGTTTATACTTGACCCTAAGTCACACAGAGCCTTCTTGAAGGTCATGGTGCCTATGGTACAAGGTATTGAAAACTTCCCAGGATCTTGTCTCTTTTGAGGTAATTTCTGCCTAGACAAGTCATCCAGTTCTTTGGTGAGCAAAGGGGGTTCATCCTCCCAAGTCTCATTACCAAACAACTTGTCATTTAGCTTCATGATTGCTCCAAGGTATTTAGCAACTTGCTCTTCAGTGACATACTCATCCTCTTCAGAGGAAGAATACTCATAAGAGCTTATGAATGGCAGAAGTAAATCCATTGGAATCTCTATGGTCTCAGTGTGAGCCTCAGATTCCCATGGTTCCTAATTAGGGAACTCATTGGAGGCCAGTGGACGTCCATTGAGGTCTTCCTCAGTGGCGTTCACTGCCTCTTCCTCCTCTCCAAATTCGGCCATGTTGATGGCCTTGCACTCTCCTTTTGGATTTTCTTCTGTATTGCTTGGAAGAGTACTAGGAGGGAGTTCAGTAATTCTCTTGCTCAGCTGACCCACTTGTGCCTCCAAGTTCCTAATGGAGGACCTTGTTTCAGTCATGAAACTTTGAGTGGTTTTGATTAGATCAGAGACCATGGTTGCTAAGTCAGAGTGGTTCTGCTTAGAATTCTCTGTCTGTTGCTGAGAAGATGATGAAAAGGCTTGCCATTGCTAAACCTGTTTCTTCCACCATTATTGTTGTTGAAACCTTGTTGAGTCTCTGTTGATCCTTCCATGAAAAATTTGGATGATTTCTCCATGAAGAATTATAGGTGTTTCATAGGGTTCTCCCATGTAATTCACCTCTTCCATTGAAGGGTTCTCAGGATCATAAGCTTCTTCTTCAGATGAAGCATCCTTAGTACTGCTTGGTGCATTTTGCATCACCATTATTGTTGTTGAAACCTTGTTGAGTCTCTGTTGATCCTTCCATGAAAAATTTGGATGATTTCTCCATGAAGAATTATAGGTGTTTCCATAGGGTTCTCCCATGTAATTCACCTCTTCCATTGAAGGGTTCTCAGGATCATAAGCTTCTTCTTCAGATGAAGCATCCTTAGTACTGCTTGGTGCATTTTGCATTCCAGACAGACTTTGAGAGATCAAATTGACTTGTTGGGTCAATATTTTGTTCTGAGCCAGTATGGCATTCAGAGTATCAGTCTCAAGAACTCCTTTCTTCTGATTTGTCCCATTGTTCACAGGATTCCTTTCAGAAATGTACATGAATTGGTTATTTGCAACCATTTCAATGAGCTCTTGAGCTTCTGTAGGCGTCTTCTTCAGATGAAAAGATCCTCCAGTAGAGCTATCCAAAGACATCTTGGACAGTTCAGACAGACCATCATAGAAAATACCTATGATGCTCTATTCAGAAAGCATGTCAGAAGGATATTTTCTGATCAATTGTTTGTATCTTTCCTAAGCTTCATAGAGGGATTCTCCTTCCTTCTGTCTGAAGGTTTGGACTTCCACTCTAAGCTTACTCAATTTTTGAGGTGGAAAGAACTTTGCCAAGAAGGCATTGACTAGCTTTTCCCAAGAGTTCAGGCTTTCTTTAGGTTGTGAGTCCAACCATATCCTAGCTCTGTCTCTTACAGCAAAAGGGAATAGCATATGTCTGTAGACCTCAGGGTCAACCCCATTGGTCTTGACAGTGTCACAGATTTGCAAGAATTCAGCTAAAAACTGATGAGGATCTTTCAATGGAAGTCCATGGAACTTGCAATTCTGTTGCATTAGAGAAACTAATTGAGGCTTAAGCTCAAAGTTGTTTGCTCCAATGGCAGGGATAGAGATGCTTCTCCCATAGAAGTCGGGAGTAGATGCAGTAAAGTCACCTAGCACCTTCTTTGCATTGTTGGCATTGTTGTTGTTTTCGGCTGCCATGGGTTCTTCTTCTTTGAAGATTTCTGTTAGGTCCTTTATAGAGAATTGTGCTTTAGCTTTTCTTAGCTTTCGCTTCAAGGTCCTTTCAGATTCAGGGTCAGCTTCAACAAGAATGCTTTTGTCTTTGCTCCTGCTCATATGAAAGAGAAGAGAACAAGAAAATGCAGAATCCTCTATGTCACAGTATAGAGATTCTTTGAGGTGTCAGAGGAACAGAAAAATAGAAGGAAGAGGTAGAAGAATTTGAACTTAGTGAGATAGAGTTCGAATTGTGCATTGAGGAGGAGTGGTACTCCATAAATAGAAGGATGTGAGAAGAGGGGAAGAAATTTTTGAAAATAAAAGATTTAAAAAAAAACATTTTGAAAAAGATTTTGAAGAAGATATGATTGAAAATTTTTTTGAAAAAGATGTGATTTAAAAGTTATGGTTTTAAAAAGATGTGATTGAGAAGATATGATTTGAAAAATAATTTAAAATGATTTGATTTTAAAAAAATTAATGACTTGCCTAACAAGAAAAGATATGATTCAAACATTAAACCTTTCTCAACAGAAAAGGCAACATACTTGAAATGTTGAATCAAATCATTAATTGTTAGCAAGTATCTTTGAAAAAGGAAAGAAATTGATTTTGAAAAAGATTTGATTGAAAAGATATGATTTGAAAAAGATTTGATTTTGAAAAACTTTGAAAACTTAAAAAAATTGATTTGAAAACAAAATCTTCCCTCTTGTGCCATCCTGGCGTTAAACGCCCAGAATGGTATCCATTCTGGTGTTTAACGCCCAAAATGTTACCTTTTTGGGCGTTAAGCGCCCAGCCAGGTATCCTGGCTGGCGTTTAAACGCCAGTTCTTCCTTCTTCTCTGGGCGTTTTGAACGCCCAGCTTTTTCTGTATAATTTCTCTGCTGCATGTACTGAATCTTCAGTTCCCTGTATTATTGACTTGAAAACAGAACCAAGATCAAATAAACAATGCATGCAAGACACCAAACTTAAAATGAGACACTAGACTCAACAAGAAACATAAAATATTTTTGGTTTTTATGATTTTGTAATTTTTTTTTGGATTTTTCGAAAATTAAGTGGAAAAGAAAATAAAGGTATCAAAATTCTTAATGAGAATTTCAGGAATCATGCAATGTTAGTCTAAAGCTTTAGTCTAAAGAAATTAGACATGGATAGCCAAGCTTCAGCAGGACATTACATTCAAGAGCTAAATTGATGAGAATCAATCAGCTTTGGTGATGATAAGATCATCACCTTGAAATACTAGAATTCATTCTTAAGAACTCTGAAGATAAATACCTAATCTAAGCAACAAGATGAACCGTCAGTTGTCCATACTCGAAACAATCCCCGGCAACGGCGCCAAAAACTTGGTGCACGAAATTGTGATCATCAATGGCGCCATCAACATGGTACGCTCAATTGTAATCTCAACTCTTTATCACAACTTCGCACAACTAACCAGCAAGTGCACTGGGTCGTCCAAGTAATAAACCTTACGCGAGTAAGGGTCGATCCCACGGAGATTGTTGGTATGAAGCAAGCTATGGTCACCTTGTAAATCTTAGTCAGGCAGATTCAAATGGTTATGGATGATATATGAATAAAGCATAAAGATAAAGATAGAGATACTTATGTAATTCATTAGTGAGAACTTCAGATAAGCGAATGGAGATGCTTTGTCCCTTCCGTCTCTCTGCTTTCCTACTGTCTTCATCCAATCCTTCTTACTCCTTTCCATGGCAAGCTGTATGTTGGGCATCACCGTTGTCAGTGGCTACAGTCCCGTCCTCTCAGTGAAAATGTTCAACGCACCCTGTCACGGCACGGCTAATCATCTGTCGGTTCTCAATCAGGTTGGAGTAGAATCCATTGATTCTTTTGCGTCTGTCACTAACGCCCAGCCTTCAGGAGTTTGAAGCTCGTCACAGTCATTCAATCATTGAATCCTACTCAGAATACCACAGGCAAGGTTTAGACCTTCTGGATTCTCTTGAATGCCGCCATCAATTCTAGCTTATACCACGAAGATTCTGGTTAAAGAATCCAAGAGATAAACATTCAAGCCTTGTTTGCTTGTAGAACGGAGGTGGTTGTCAGGCACGCGTTCATAAGTGAGAATGATGATGAGCGTCACATAGTCATCACATTCATCAAGTTCTTGAGTGCGAATGAATATCTTGGAATAAGAACAAGCTGAATTGAATAGAAGAACAATAGTAATTGCATTAATACTCGAGGTACAGCAGAGCTCCACACCTTAATCTATGGTGTGTAGAAACTCCACCGTTGAAAATACATAAGAACAAGGTCTAGGCATGGCCGAATGGCCAGCCTCCCAATACATGATCAAAAGACTCAAAATGATCAAGGATCAAAAGATTCAAAGATCTAAAGATAGCTACCCCGATATCAAATACAATAGCAAAAGGTCCTACTTATAGGGAACTAGTAGCTTAAGAATTACAAAGATGAGTAAATGACACATAAAAATCCACTTCCGGGCCCACTTGGTGTGTATTTGGGCTGAGCATTGAAGTATTTTCGTGTAGAGACTCTTCTTGGAGTTAAACGCCAGCTTTTGTGCCAGTTTGGGCGTTTAACTCCCATTCTTGTGCCAGTTCCGGCGTTTAACGCGGGGCATTCTTGAGCTGATTTAGAATGCCGGTTTGGGCCATCAAATCTTGGGCAAAGTATGGACTATTATATATTGCTGGAAAGCCCAGGATATCTACTTTCCAACGCCGTTGAGAGCGCGCCAATTGGGCTTCTGTAGCTCCAAAAAATCCACTTCGAGTGCAGGGAGGTCAGAATCCAACAGCATCTGCAGTCCTTCTCAGTCTCTGAATCAGATTTTTGCTCAGGTCCCTCAATTTCAGCCAGAAAATATCTGAAATCACAGAAAAACACACAAACTCATAGTAAAGTCCAGAAAAGTGAATTTTAACTAAAAACTAATAAAAATATACTAAAAACTAACTAAATCTACTAAAAACATACTAAAAACAATGCCAAAAAGCATACAAATTATCCGCTCATCACCTATGCACGTGGAAGCTTCAATGCTCAGCCCAAGCACACACCAAGTGGATCCCGGAAGTGGATTTCTGCACTATCTGCACTTAGTTACTTATTTTCTGTAAACCTAGGTTACTAGTTGAGTATAAAAACTACTTTTAGAGATTCATTTTGTACCTTACGACATTTTTTACATTCCTTATTGTATCTCTGACGGCATGAGTCTCTAAACCCCATGGTTGGGGGTGAGGAGCTCTGCTGTGTCTCAATAAATTAATGCAATTACTATTGTTTTCCATTCAATTACTCTTGTCTCTATTCTAAGATATTCACTCGTACCTCAACATGATGAATGTGATGATTCGTGACACTCATCATCATTCTCAATTCCATGAACGCGTGCTTGACAACCATTTCCGTTCTATCTGAGCTCAACATAGTCATTGGGCGACAGCTTGAGTGTGTATCTCTTGGACTCCTGATTCACGAGCTGATTGCCTCTCCTGACAACAGAGCATTCAATTCCGTGAGATCAGAATCTTTGTGGTAGAGGCTAGAATTAATTGGCAGCATTTTTGAGATCTGGAAAGTCTAAACCTTGTCTGTGGTATTCCAAGTAGGATTTGGGAAGGGATGACTGTGAACGAGCTTCAAACTCGTGACTGTTGGGCGCAGTGACAGTGTGAAAAAGGATCAATAGATCTTATTCCAGCATAAGTGAGAACCGACAGATGATTAGCCCTGCGATGAGAACCGTAGCCGGACCATTTTCACTGAGAGGACAGGATGGTAGCCATTGACAACGGTGATCCACCAACATAAAGCCTGCCATAGAAAGAGCCATGCGTGTTTGGAGAAGAAGGCAGTAGGAAAGCAGAGATTCAGGCGACAGAGCATCTCCAGAACCTCAACCTGCTTCTCATTACTGAATCACAAGTACCATTTATTCCATGTTCTTTTACTTTTTACAAATAAAACTAAGAATTGTTATTGATATCCTGACTAAGAATAATAAGATAAACATAGCGTGCTTCAAGCCGACAATCTCTGTGGGATCGACCCTTACTCGCGTAAGGTATTACTTGGACGACCCAGTGCACTTGCTGGTTAGTTGTGTGGAGTTGTGAAAAGTGTGTTGTTGGCTTTTAAAGCTTAAAAAAATGTCATTTGCTTAGTTTATTTGCCATGATTTTTGTGACAGATAAGGTTTGTTCTATTTCCATGGACCCTCCATTTGCAGTGCTGTCATAGGAGCCACGGGTGAGCTCACAAGAGGGAAGATTTTTGCAGCTATATTCGCTCGCTACTACAGTGGCTTCCTGATGAGCGGATAATTTGTACCCTTTTTGGCATTGTTTTTAGTATGTTTTTAGTAGTTTTAGTTTAGTTTTTATTATATTTTTATTAGTTTTTAGTTAAAATTCACTTTTCTGGACTTTACTATGAGTTTGTGTGTTTTTCTGTGATTTCAGGTATTTTCTGGCTGAACTTTACTATGAGTTTGTGTGTTTTTTCTGTGATTTCAGGTATTTCTGGCTGAAATTGAGGGATCTGAGCAAAATCTGATTCAGAGACTGAAAGGACTGCAGATGCTGTTGGATTCTGACCTCCCTGCACTCGAAGTGGATTTTCTGGAGCTACAGAAGCCCAATTGGCGCGCTCTTAACGGCGTTGGAAAGTAGACATCCTGGGCTTTCCAGCAATATATGATAGTCCATACTTTGCCCAAGATTTGATGGCCCAAACCGGCGTTCAAAGTCACCCTCAGGAATTCCAGCGTTAAACGCCGGAACTGGCACCAAAATGGGAGTTAAACGCCCAAACTGGCATAAAAGCTGGCGTTTAACTCCAAGAAGAGTCTCTGCACGAAAATGCTTCATTGCTCAGCCCAAGCACACACCAAGTGGGCCCGGAAGTGGATTTCTATGTCATTTACTCATCTCTATACACCCTAGGCTACTAGTTTTCTATAAGTAGGACCTTTTACTATTGTATTAGACATCTTGAGATCTTTGAATCTTTTGATCACTGGGAGGCTGGCCTCACGGCCATGCCTAGACCTTGTTCTTATGTATTTTCAACGGTGGAGTTTCTACACACCATAGATTAAGGTGTGGAGCTCTGCTGTACCTCGAGTATTAATGCAATTACTATTGTTCTTCTATTCAATTCCGCTTGTTCTTTGTCCAAGATATCACTTGTTCTTCAACTTGATGAATGTGATGATCCGTGACACATCATCATCTCTCACTCATGAACAAAGTGACTGACAACCACTCTTGTTCTACAAGCATACGAGGCTTAGTGAATATCTCTTGGATTCCTGATACACGATGCATGGTTGATCGCCTGACAACCGAGTGCTCGCCTGAAAAACGAGCCAGCCATTCCGTGAGATCAGAGTCTTCGTGGTATAGGCGAGAACTGATGGCGGCATTCAAGAGATCCGGAAGGTCTAACCTTGTCTGTGGTATTCTGAGTAGGATTCAATGATTGAATGACTGTGACGTGCTTCAAACTCCTAGCAGGCGGGGCGTTAGTGACAGACGCAAAAGAATCGCTGGATTCTATTCCGGCCTGACCGAGAACTGACAGCTGATTAGCCATATGCTGTGACAGAGCATAGGAACATTTTCACTGAGAGGATGGGAGGTAGCCACTGACAACGGTGAAACCCTTGCATAAGCTTGCCATGGAAAGGAGTAAGAAGGATTGGATGAAGACAGTAGGAAAGCAGAGAGACGGAAGGGAAGGCATCTTCATACGCTTATCTGAAGCTCTCACCAATGATATACATAAGTATCTCTATCTTTATCTTTATGCTTTATTCATCATCTATACCCATTTGAGTCTGCCTGACTGAGATTTACAAGGTGACCATAGCTTGCTTCATACCAACAATCTCCGTGGGATCGACCCTTACTCGCGTAAGGTATTACTTGGACGACCCAGTGCACTTGCTGGTTAGTTGTGCAAAGTTGTGTAGTGAATCACAATTTCGCGCACCAAGTTTTTGGCGCCGTTGCCGGGGATTGTTTGTGTATGGACAACTGACGGTTCATCTTGTTGCTTAGATTAGGTATTTTTCTTCAGAGTTCTTAAGAATAAATTCTAGTGTTTCATGATGATCTGTTGAAGTCTGGCTGGCTGAGAAGCCATGTCTAATCTTATTGGACCGAGGTTTCAACTGATCATCACAATAGCTTGTTGATCTCTATCAATCTTGCTATTGGAGCAATGATCTGCTAAGGCTTGGCTGGCCATTGGCCATGTCTAGTGTTTTGGACCGAAGCTTTCTTTGAAAGCTTGGCTGGCTGTAAAGCCATGTCTAATTCCTGGACCGGAGTCTTAGACTAACATTGTAATGATTCCTGGAATCCAAATTGAGAATTCTGAAACCTTTATTTTCTATTCTCATATAATTTTCGAAAAAAGCACAAAAAAATTTTAAAAATCATAAAAACCAAAAAGATTTTATGTTTCTTGTTTGAGTCTAGTGTCTAATTTTAAGATTGGTGTCTTGCATGCCTTGTTTATTTGATCTTGGTTCTATTTTCAAGTCAATAGTACAGGGAACTGAAGATTCAGAACATGCAGCAGAGGAATTACACAGAAAAAGCTGGGCGTTCAAAACGCCCAGTGAAGAAGGACAGACTGGCGTTTAAACGCCAGCCAGGGTACCTGGTTGGGCGTTTAACGCCCAAAAAGGTAGCATTTTGGGCGTTAAACGCCAGAATGGATACCATTCTGGGCGTTTAACGCCAGGATGGCACAAGGGGGAGGATTTTGTTTTCAAAATCAATTTTTTTTTTCAAGTTTTCAAAGTTTTTCAAAACCAAATCTTTTTCAAATCATATCTTTTCAATCAAATGTTTTCAAAATCAATTTCTTTCCTTTTTTTTCAAAGATACTTACTAACAATTAATGATTTGATTGAACATTTTAAGTATGTTGCCTTTTCTGTTGAGAAAGGTTTAATGTTTGAATCATATCTTTTCTTGTTAGGCAAGTCATTAATTTTTAAAATCAAATCTTTTTAAAATTGTTTTCAAATCATATCATTTCAATCATATCTTTTTAAAAGTATAACTTTTCAATCACTTCTTTTTTATCACATCTTTTTCAAAATAGTTTTCAATCATATCTTTTTAATTTCTAATTTCAAAATCTTTTTCAAAAATTACTTGATTTCTTCTCCACTCTTGATTTTCGAAAATCAATTAGAGTTTTTCAAAAATGTTTTCAAAATATTTCACTTGATTTTCGAAAATTTCTTCCTCTCTTCCCACATCCTTCTATTTATGGAGTACTACTCCTTCCAAATGCACAATTCGAACTCTATCTAATTAAGTTCGAATTCTTCTACCTCTTCTTTCTATTTTTCTGTTCCTCTGACACCTCAAGGAATCTCTATACTGTGACATAGAGGATTCCACATTTTCTTGTTCTCTTCTCTTTCATATGAGCAGGAACAAAGACAAAGGCATTTTTGTTGAAGCTGACCCTGAACCTGAAAGGACCTTGAAGCGAAAGCCAAGAGAAGCTAAGGCACAACTCTCTGTTGAGGACCTGACCGAATTCTTCAAGGAAGAAGAACCCATGGCAGCCGAAAATAACAACAATGCCAACAATGCAAGGAAGGTGCTTGGTGACTTTACTGCACCTACTCCCGACTTCAATGGGAGAAGCATCTCTATCCCTGCCATTGGAGCAAACAACTTTGAGCTTAAGCCTCAATTAGTTTCTCTAATGCAACAGAATTGCAAGTTCCATGGACTTCCATTGGAAGATCCTCATCAGTTTTTAGCTGAATTCTTGCAAATCTGTGACACAGTCAAGACTAATGGGGTTGACCCTGAGGTCTACAGACTGATGCTATTCCCTTTTGCTGTAAGAGACAGAGCTAGAATATGGTTGGACTCTCAACCTAAGGAAAGCCTGGACTCTTGGGAAAGCTAGTCATGCCTTCTTGGCAAAGTTCTTTCCACCTCAAAATTGAGTAAGCTTAGAGTGGAAGTCCAAACCTTCAGACAGAAGGATGGAGAATCCCTCTATGAAGCTTGGGAAAGATACAAACAATTAATCAGAAAATGTCCTTCTGACATGCTTTCTGAATGGAGCATCATAGGTATTTTCTATGATGGTCTCTCTGAACTATCCAAGATGTCTTTGGATAGCTCTGCTGGAGGATCTCTTCATCTGAAGAAGACGCCTACAGAGGCTCAAGAACTCATTGAAATGGTTGCAAATAACCAATTCATGTACACTTCTGAAAGGAATCCTGTGAACAATGGGACTAATCAGAAGAAAGGAGTTCTTGAGATTGACACTCAGAATGCCATTCTGGCTCAGAATAAGATATTGACTCAACAAGTCAATTTGATTTCTCAAAGTCTGTCTGGAATGCAAAATGCACCAAGCAGTACTAAGGATGCTTCATCTGAAGAAGAAGCTTATGATCCTGAGAACCCTTCAATGGAAGAGGTGAATTACCTAGGAGAACCCTATGGAAACACCTATAATTCTTCATGGAGAAATCACCCAAATTTCTCATGGAAGAATCAAGAGAGACCTCAACAAGGTTTCAAATGGTGGAAGAAACAGGTTTAGCAATGGCAAGCCTTTTCCATCATCTTCTCAGCAACAGACAGAGAATTCTAAGCAGAACCCCTCTGACTTAGCAACCATGGTCTCTGATCTAATCAAAACCACTCAAAGTTTCATGACTGAAACAAGGTCCTCCATTAAGAATTTGGAGGCACAAGTGGGACAGCTGAGCAAGAAAATTACTGAACTCCCTCCAAGTACTCTTCCAAGCAATACAGAAGAAAATCCAAAAGGATAGTGCAAAGCCATCAACATGGCCGAATTTGGAGAGGAAGGAGAGGAAGTGAACGCCACTGAGGAAGACCTCAATGGGCGTGCAATGACCTCCAATGAGTTCCCTAATGAGGAACCATGGGAATCTGAGGCTCAAAATGAGACCATAGCGATTCCATTGGACTTACTTCTGCCTTTCGTGAGCTCTGATGAGTATTCCTCCTCTGAAGAGGATGAGTATGTCACTGAAGAGCAAGTTGCTAAATACCTTGGAGCAATCATGAAGCTAAATGACAAGTTATTTGGAAATGAGACTTGGGGGGATGAACCTCCTTTGCTCACCAAAGAACTGGATGACTTGTCTAGGCAGAAATTACCTCAAAAGAGACAAGATCCTGGGAAGTTTTCCATACCTTGCACCATAGGCACCATGACCTTCAAGAAGGCTCTGTGTGACTTAGGGTCAAGTGTAAACCTCATGCCTCTCTCTGTAATGGAGAAGCTAAGGATCTTTGAGGTACAAGCTGCAAAAATCTCACTAGAGATGGCAGACAACTCAAGAAAACAAGCTTATGGACTTGTAGAGGATGTTTTGGTGAAGATTGAAGACCATTACATCCCTACTGATTTCATAGTCCTAGAGACTGGGAAATGCATGGATGAATCTATCATCCTTGGCAGACCCTTCCTAGCCACAGCAAAGGCTGTGATTGATGTTGATGGAGGTGAACTGATCATTCAAGTGAATGAAAAGTCCTATGTGTTTAAGGCTCAAGGATATCCCTCTATCACCGTGGAGAGGAAGCATAAAGAGCTTCTCTCAAATCAGAGTCAAACAGAGCCCCCACAGTCAAACTCTAAGTTTGGTGTTGGGAGGCCACAACCAAATTCTAAGTTTGGTGTTGAACCCCCACATTCAAACTCTAAGTTTGGTGTTGGGAGGTTCCAACATTGCTCTGAGCATTTCTGAGGCTCCATGAGAGCCCTCTGTCAAGCTACTGACATTAAAGAAGCGCTTGTTGGGAGGCAACCCAATGTTATATTTTATCTATTTTCTTTTGTTATCTTATGTTATTTGTAGGTTGATGATCATAAGAAGTCACAAAATCAATTGAAAAAGCAAAAACAGAATGAAAAACAGGAAGAAAAACAGCACACCCTGGAGGAAGAACCCACTGGCATTTAAACGCCAGTGAGGCTAGCATTTGGGCGTTTAACGCCCAGTCTGGCACCATTCTGGGCGTTTAACGCCAGAAAGGGGCACTAGACTGGCGTTAAACGCCAGAAAAGGGCAAGAACCTGGCGTTAAACGCCAGGAATGGGCACCAGCCCGGCGTTTAACGCCAGAAATGGCTCAAAACGTGATTTTGAGTACCATTTGGTACAGGGATGACTTTTCCTTGACACCTCAGGATCTGTGGACCCCACAGGATCCCCACCAACCCCACCACCCTCTCTCTTCTTCACCCATTCTCACCACTCACATCCATCCTTCATAAAACCCCACCTACCTCACCATTCAAAATATAAACCACTTCCCCTCCCAAACCCACCCTTAATGGCCGAAACACAAAGCCACTCCCTTCTTCCTCATTTCTTCTTCTTCTACTCTCTTCTTTCTTCTTTTGCTCGAGGACGAGCAAACCTTTTAAGTTTGGTGTGGTAAAAGCATTGCTTTTTGTTTTTCCATAACCATTTATGGCATCCAAGGCCGGAGAAACCTCTAGAAAGAGGAAAGGGAAGGCAAAAGCTTTCACCTCCGAGTCATGGGAGATGGAGAGATTCATCTCAAGGGTGCATCAAGACCACTTCTATGAAGTTGTGGCCATGGAGAAGGGTCAACTTTGATCAAAGGTTGGACCAAGTCCTCATAAACATTTGTGAAGAGGGCACTCACGGAAGAGAGATTCAAGAGGAAAGCCGGTTCAACTGAGAAGGCATGACCTCAAGCCCATCACTAAGAAAAGGATGGAGCAAACAAGAGACCCCTCTCATCATGAGATCCCTGAGATGCCTCAAGGGATGCACTTTCCTCCACAAGACTATTGGGAGCAACTGAACACCCCCTAGGAGAATTGAGTTCCAACATGGGACAACTAAGGGTGGAGCACCAAGAACACTCCATTCTCCTCCATGAAATTAGAGAAGATCAAAGAATCATGAGAGAGGAGCAACAAAGACAAGGAAGAGACATTGAGGAGCTCAAGCACTCCATAAGACCTTCAAGAGGAAGAACAAGCCGCCATCACTAAGGTGGACCCGTTCTTTAATCTCCTTGTTCTTTATTTCCTTGTTTTTCGAATTTTTATGCTTATGTTTGTCCATGTTTGTGTCTTATGATCATTAGAGTCTTAGTGTCTATGCCTTAAAGTTATGAATGTCCTATGAATCCATCACCTTTCTTGAATAAACAATGTTCTTAATTAAAAAAGATAAGAATTGCATGAATTTTGAGTTTTATAACAGTTTAATTATTTTGATGTGGTGGCAACACTTTTGTTCTCTGAATGTATGCTTGAACAGTGCATATGTCTTGAATTTGTGGTTCATGAATGTTGGCTCTTGAAAGAATGATGAAAAAGGAGACATGTTACTGAGGATCTGAAAAATCATAAAAATGATTCTTGAAGCAAGAAAAAGCAGTGAATACAAAAAAAAAAAGAAAAAAGAAGAGGCGAAAAAAAAAACGAAAAAGAAAGAGAAAAAGAAAGAGAAAAAGAAAGAAAAAGAAAGAAATAAAGTTGTGATCCAAGGCAATAAGAGTGTGCTTAAGAACCCTAGACACCTCTAATTGGGGACTTTAGCAAAGCTGAGTCACAATCTGAAAAGGTTCACCCAATTATGTGTCTGTGGCATGTATGTATCCGGTGGTAATACTGGAAGACAGAGTGCTTTGGGCCACGGCCAATACTCAATAAGTAGCTGTGTTCAAGAATCATCATACTTAACTAGGAGAATCAATAAACACTATCTGGATTCTGAGTTCCTAAAGAAGCCAATCATTCTGAGTTCCAAAGGATAGAGTGAGATGCCAAAACTGTTCAGAGGCAAAAAGCTAAAAGCCCCGCTCATCTAATTAATACTGATCTTCATAGATGTTTTTGGAGTTCATTGCATATTCTCTTCTTTTTATCCTATTTGATCCTCAGTTGCTTGGGGACAAGCAACAATTTAAGTTTGGTGTTGTGATGAGCGGATAATTTGTACCCTTTTTGGCATTGTTTTTAGTATGTTTTTAGTAGTTTTAGTTTAGTTTTTATTATATTTTTATTAGTTTTTAGTTAAAATTCACTTTTCTGGACTTTACTATGAGTTTGTGTGTTTTTCTGTGATTTCAGGTATTTTCTGGCTGAAATTGAGGGATCTAAGCAAAAATCTGATTCAGAGACTGAAAAGGACTGCAGATGCTGTTGGATTCTGACCTCCCTGCACTCGAAGTGGATTTTCTGGAGCTACAGAAGCCCAATTGGCGCGCTCTCAACGGCGTTGGAAAGTAGACATCCTGGTCTTTCCAGCAATATATGATAGTCCAAACTTTGCCCAAGATTTGATGGCCCAAACCGGCGTTCAAAGACACCCTTAGGAATTTCAGCGTTAAACGCCGGAACTGGCACCAAAATGGGAGTTAAACGCCCAAACTGGCATAAAAGCTGGCGTTTAACTCCAAGAAGAGTCTCTGCACGAAAATGCTTCATTGCTCAGCCCAAGCACACACCAAGTGGGCCCGGAAGTGGATTTCTATGTCATTTACTCATCTCTGTACACCCTAGGCTACTAGTTTTCTATAAGTAGGACCTTTTACTATTGTATTAGACATCTTGAGATCTTTGAATCTTTTGATCACTGGGAGGCTGGCCTCACGGCCATGCCTAGACCTTGTTCTTATGTATTTTCAACGGTGGAGTTTCTACACACCATAGATTAAGGTGTGGAGCTCTGCTGTACCTCGAGTATTAATGCAATTACTATTGTTCTTCTATTCAATTCCGCTTGTTCTTTGTCCAAGATATCACTTGTTCTTCAACTTGATGAATGTGATGATCCGTGACACTCATCATCATTCTCACTCATGAACAAAGTGACTGACAACCACTCTTGTTCTACAAGCATACGAGGCTTAGTGAATATCTCTTGGATTCCTGATACACGATGCATGGTTGATCGCCTGACAACCGAGTGCTCGCCTGACAAACGAGCCAGCCATTCCGTGAGATTAGAGTCTTCATGGTATAGGCGAGAACTGATGGCAGCATTCAAGAGAATCCGGAAGGTCTAACCTTGTCTGTGGTATTCTGAGTAGGATTCAATGATTGAATGACTGTGACGTGCTTCAAACTCCTAGCAGGCGGGGCGTTAGTGACAGACGCAAAAGAATCGCTGGATTCTATTCCGGCCTGACCGAGAACCGACAGCTGATTAGCCATATGCTGTGACAGAGCATAGGAACATTTTCACTGAGAGGATGGGAGGTAGCCACTGACAACGGTGAAACCCTTGCATAAGCTTGCCATGGAAAGGAGTAAGAAGGATTGGATGAAGACAGTAGGAAAGCAGAGAGACGGAAGGGAAGGCATCTTCATACGCTTATCTGAAGCTCTCACCAATGATATACATAAGTATCTCTATCTTTATCTTTATGCTTTATTCATCATCTATACCCATTTGAGTCTGCCTGACTGAGATTTACAAGGTGACCATAGCTTGCTTCATACCAATAATCTCTGTGGGATCGACCCTTACTCGCGTAAGGTATTACTTGGACGACCCAGTGCACTTGCTGGTTAGTTGTGCAAAGTTGTGTAGTGAATCACAATTTCGCGCACCACTTCCTTTCTCATGTATACCTTGTCTTTCATTCCTTGTCTTTAACCAGCTTTGTTCTTTTTCCTTGGAACTTATGATTTGTCACTACTATCTCGATTTTTTTGAAGGAGATTTGAATTTGAAGTGTGGAAGAAGTTGCATTAAATCCTGCGGATGGAAGTAAGAAACAGCCGTGTTAAGTTTGGAAGGGGAAACTTATCATGTTACTAAAAATTTAAGATATCTTATATATTAGATGATTATAATTTGAGGTTAATTTTTGGCAAAAAGTAGATCCAAAATATATATAATATTTGTTGATTTTTACAGATTATTGTACCTATAATGACTATTTCCCTCTTTATTCTTTCAGGTTTACTAGAGTTTGGAGGTTCAATTCCTTATGGACCTGCTAAAGTTTTGCATTTGCAATTGCGCGCTTTATACAAAAAGGGAAAGCGTTTGTCAATTATTACATGTTAACTTAATTATTACATTAGATGCCATTAATTGTTGAATTTACATTGGAATTATAATTATGTTCTTTGGCTGATAGTTATAATAATTCTTGCAAGTTAGAACCCATTGAAATTTGCTTCGACAAGAGCCAATATTCTTTGGTCTTAACTTATCATTGAGGGACTGTTGAATTTTTTTTCAATCCAAGTCGTTTTAGAGAATCAACAGCTAAGAGACTCCAACCGAGAAAGAAAGATCTTGAAGCTGAATTTAAAAAGGTATTTTGTTGTCTAACTAAATTCTTAATTCCTTATTATTTTCATCGGTTCTTGCAGAAGACTAATTCTGAGATTTTTTTCACCTTTCATTCATTTGAACGATAGAACATTCTAAGATTGTTTCACTTTACACCCTCCAAGTGAGAAATTTAGATTTTCAAACATATTATTGTTAAGCTGATATTTTGCCTATATTTTTTTTTGTCCATTTAGATTTGACAGCAGTTTGCTTATGGTTGGATGAAGTTTTCTAAAGAGATAAAGGCAATTCTTGGCACAATGGTGAAGCACAAAGTCTTTTTGGTTTCAAATAAAAGTTCTAGATTCTTTTTTGTTCAAGTTCATCATAAGAAAAACATGTATTTTGTTTACTTATGTTTATTATTTATTTGACTTGGTAACTTAGTAAGTATGTTAATTGGCACTTGGAACACCTTTTTATATATATGCAATATTATTATTAGCTTATTCTCCCTATATTGATTAATTGAATTTAAATATTATTAGTGTGTGCTATATATATTTTTCAAATGTCATATAAATATAACAAAGGTAAAAATATATTACTTTAGATATATAAAAAAAGAGAACCTAAGAAAAACTCAATAATGTGTTGCTTTAGTTATTAGAAAAAGACAACTGTAAATAAATTTAGATAAGTGTTACTTTAGGTCTATGAAAAGGTAACTTAAAGAAACCTGGACAAATGTTGCTTTAGATATATAAAAAAACAACCAGAAAAAAACTTAAACAAGTGTTGCTTTAGGTATATGAATAGACAACTTAAACAAATTTGGACAAGTGTTGCTTTATGTATTAGAAAATACAACTCATGAAAAGTGTTTCCATAAAGTCTTTGTTAAAGTGTTGTGTTTGGGTCCTCTAAGGCAACCCTTATGTGGAGTTGTTTTTTTTATAGAAAAGGCAACATTTTCCAAAGGTTGCCATAAAAAGGGTTCTCTTTGATACACAAAAACGTTGCCTTAGACCAAAGGTAACGGCTGTACAGCCAACCCCCCCAAAAGCGTTGCCTTTTGTTGGAAAGTGTTGCCTTTGATCAAAGGCAACAATTTTCCTTATTATAGGCAACATTTTTAAAGGGTTGCCTCAGCCCGAATTTGTTGTAGTGGGCATAAACCCTAATCTTAAGTTAACATAGAGATCTTCCCCAGATCACCGATTTTTTCTGAGTTATGCTTTCTCTGAGTTCATGACAAGAGATCTTAAGCATGACAAGAGAATGAAAATCCCATTTCATCAATTATTTCAAATGACAGTGACACAAATCACAGAGGGAAAAAATAAAATATTAGTTATTAGTTATTACCATACACAAGTATATATCCAAATACAAAAATCAGCCTCCTCCATATATTTATACGTTTAACTTGTTTTTAATATATATTTTTTATTCAAATTTTCTATGAATAATTGATCCAAATAACATTACTTAAGAATTTTCAAAAGAAAATGAAAAGAAAAACAACAAACCTCATCAAGCATGGTTAAGAGCCTTGTGTTGGGACTCTCAACCACACCAGCAGCATGCTGATCTACAAGCAATAAAGGATCTTCATGATAAGAATGATTCAAGCACTCCAATGAGAAATCAATGCTTCCATGAAAAATAGCATCAAATATACATTGTTTATTTTCTTCATACAAAAGACAAGAATAACATGTGAGAAAGATTAAAAAGCATAACTAGTCTCCAATCAATATAAATTACAAGCTTCCAGAACCAAGCACACACATCTGAAATGAAGTGAAGCTCAAGAATCAAACAAACCAGGGAAAAGCAAAATAGATTTTTACGATAAAAATCAGATCCTAACATTTTCCTAAATTCAATGTGTCAATATTTAAACTTTCATTTTCACATCACTACAACATAGGAACAACGAAACAGCCGGGGAACCAAAATAACGGCCCTTATCACAGGATCAGAGAAATAGAAGGAATAAATACATACCTTGTAGTGTTTATGGTGAGGGCTGAGCGCCGATTGAGGGAGAGGAAGCACCGATTGAGGGAGAGGAAGCGACGATTGAGGGAGGAGCGAGAGAGAGGCAGCGTCTTTAGTGTTTAGGGTTTGCGAGAGAGAGATCACTGAGGAAGGGCACGCCGATGCAGGGAGCGCCGATAGAGGATTGTGAGAGAGGGTGTGAGGGTTGCGAATCCGAGGAAGAGGCTTGCGTTGAGGGTGCGAGGGTTGCGACAGAGCGGGTGAGAGAGAAGGTGCGATAAAGGGCTGTGAGAGAGGGCTCGGAGAGAGGGTTGGGTGTGAGGGTTCTCAACAATGATGAAGATGAAGGGCTAGGGTAGAGGGTGTGCATAGGTTCTCATCAACAGTGATGAATTGGGACATGGTAGTGATGAAGATGAAGGGGCTGGCAGCGAGTGTTCGGAGGCTTGAGTAGTGAAAGGATTGTCACTTCCTTAGGCAGGGTTGAAATGTTTAATTGGGAAAACATTTAAGTGTGAAAAAATGGGTTAAAACTATGTCACTATGCTTTTTTTAGAGTGCCTACAGGAAGACAAATCAGCCACGCTTCAAAAGCGTACTTATTTCTCTAAAAGCGTGGCAAAAAAACATAACCAAATCAATAATCAGTCGCCACCCTCATAAAGCGTGCCAATTTCCCTCTATGGCCACGCTTTTGACGCATGACAAAAAAAAGCGTGGCAAAATCACAAATCAGTGGCCACCTAGTGGACGAAATTGTGATTCATTCTTTTCTAACTCGAAACAATCCCCGGTAATGGCTCCAAAAACTTGGTGCTCAATATTACGGTGTCTAAAATTCAATTCACAACTCGCTCAACTAACCAGCAAGTGCACTGGGTCGTCCAAGTAATAAACCTTACGTGAGTAAGGGTCGATCCCACAGAGATTGTTGGTATAAAGCAAGCTATGGTCATCTTGTAAATCTCAGTTAGGCAGATTAAAAAGTTTATGGGTTCGAAAATAGAAATAATAAAATAGAAATAATAAAAGGGATAGAATACTTATGCAGATTCATTGGTGGGAATTTCAGATAAGCGAATGGAGATACTGTATGGCTCAAGGACGCCTGCTCTCCTACTGCTTCAACTCAATCCTTCTTACTCCTTTCCATGGCAAGCTGTGTATAGGGGTTCACCATCAGCGGTGGCTAATTTCAATCCTCTCGGGAAAATGGTCATCTGCGGCTGTCACTCGCATGGCTAATCGTCTGGAGGCATCACCCATGGTTGATGGCTACATCCCATCCTCGCAGTGAAAACTACGCTCACGCACTCTGTCACAGCACGGCTAATCACTGGTTGGTTCCTGCGCCTACTGGAATAGAATCCCTTGATTCTTTTGCGTTTGTCATCACGCCCAGCACTTGCAAGTCTGAAGCACGTCACAGTCATTCATTACCGGAATCCTACTCGGAATACCACAGACAAGGTTAGACTTTCCGGATTCCCAGGATCCTACTCGGAATACCACAGACAAGGTGAGACTTTCCGGATCCTCATAAATGCCGCCATCTATCTAGCTTATACCACGAAGATTCTGTTGGGGAATCTAAGAGATACACATTCAAGCTCAGTTGCATGTAGAACGGAAGTGGTTGTCAATCACGCGCATTCATAAGTGAGAATGATAATGAGGGTTATTTACTCATTCACATTCATCATGTTCTTGGGTGCGAATGAATATCTTGGAATAAGAATAAGAGAGATTTGAATAAAAGAAAATAGAATTGAATTAATACTTGAGGTACAGCAGAGCTCCACACCCTTAATCTATGGTGTGCAGAAACTCCACCGTTGAAAATACATAAGTGCAAGGTTCAGGCATGGCCGAGAGGCCAGCCCCCAAAACGTGATCACTAGATTCAAAATACAATCCAGGATATCCTATTTCTGATAGTAAAAAGTTCTATTTATAATAAACTGGCTCCTAGGGTTTACATGAGTAAGTAATTGATGCATAAATCCACTTCCGGGGCCCACTTGGTGTATGCTTGGGCTGAGCTTGATCTATCCACGAGCTGAGGCTTCTCTTGGAGTTGAACTCCGAGTTATGACGTGTTTTGGGCGTTCAACTCCGGATCATGACGTTTTTCTGGCGTTTAACTCCAGACAGCAGCATGTACTTGGCGTTCAACGCCAAGTTACGTCGTCAATTTCCGAATAAAGTATGGACTATTATATATTGCTGGAAATCCCTGGATGTCTACTTTCCAACGCCGTTGAGAGCGCGCCAATTGGAGTTCTGTAGCTCCAGAAAATTCATTACGAGTGCAGGGAGGTCAGATTCCAACAGCATCAGCAGTCCTTTTTGTCAGCCTTTTTCAGAGTTTTGCTCAAGTCCCTCAATTTCAGCCAGAAATTACCTGAAATCACAGAAAAACATACAAACTCATAGTAAAGTCCAAAAATGTGAATTTAACATAAAAACTAATGAAAACATCCCTAAAAGTAGCTTGAACTTACTAAAAACTACCTAAAAATAATGCCAAAAAGCGTATAAATTATCCGCTCATCACAACACCAAACTTAAATTGTTGCTTGTCCCCAAGCAACTGAAAATCAAATAGGATAAAAAGAAGAGAATATACTATAAATTCCAGAATATCAATGAATATTAATTATAATTAGATGAGCGGGACTTGTAGCTTTTTGCTTCTGAACAGTTTTGGTATCTCACTTTTTCCTTTGAAGTTTAGAATGATTGGCTTCTCTAGGAACTTAGAATTTCGGATAGTGTTATTGACTTTCCTAGTTAAGCATGTTGATTCTTGAACACAGCTACTTATGAGTCTTGGCTGTGGCCCTAAGCGCTTTGTTTTCCAGTATTACCACCGGATACATAAATGCCACAGACACATAACTGGGTGAACCTTTTTAGATTGTGACTTAGCTTTGCTAAAGTCCCCAGTTAGTGGTGTCCAAAGCTCTTAAGCACACTCTTTTGCCTTGGATCACGACTTTAACCACTTAGTCTCAAGCTTTTTGCTTGGACCTTCATGACACAAGCACATGGTTAGGGACAGCTTGATTTAGCCGCTTAGGCCTGGATTTAATTTCCTTGGGCCCTCCTATCCATTGATGCTCAAAGCCTTGGATCTTTTTTACCCTTGCCTTTTGGTTTTAAGGGCTATTGGCTTTTTCTATTGCTCCTTCTTTTTCTATATACTCTTTTTAGCCATATTTTTTTTTCACTATTTTTTCTTGCTTCAAGAATCAATTTCATGAATTTTTCAGATCATCAATAACATTTCTCTTTGTTCATCATTCTTTCAAGAACCAACAATTTTAACACTCATAAACAACAATATCCAAAGACATATGCACTGTTCAATCATTCATTCAGAAAACAAAAAGTATTGTCACCACATCAATATAATTAAATTAAATTCAATAGTAAATTCGAAATTTATGTACTTCTTGTTCTTTTGAATTAAAACATTTTTCATTTAAGAGAAAGGTGAAGGAGTAATGGATTTTATTCATAGCTTTAAGGTATGGTTACATACTAGTGATCATGAAATAAAGACACAAAACATAGATAAACACAGTAATTAAAAACCGAAAACAGAAAGAAATAAAGAACAAGGAATGAATCCACCTCTAGTGGCGTCTTCTTCTTGAAGGACCAGTGATGTTTTTCAACTCTTCTATGTCCCTTCCTTGCCTTTGTTGCTCCTCCCTCATTACTCTTTGATCTTCTCTTATTTCTTGGAGAATGATGGAGTGCTCATGATGTTCCACCCTTAATTGTTCCACATTATGGCTCAGATCTTCTAAGGAGGTGTTGAGTTGCTCCCAATAGTTGTTGGGAGGAAAGTGCATTCCTTGAGACATCTCAGGGAATTGTTGATGATGAGCTTCCTCATGCATTTCTTGAGGGCCGTGAGGAGCTTCTCTTGCTTGCTCCATCCTCTTCTTGGTGATGGGCTTGTCTTCTTCAATGGAGACATCTTCCTCTATGATAACTCCAGCTGAGTAACATAGATGGCAAATGAGGTGAGGGAAGGCTAGCCGTGCCATGGGTGAGGACTTGTTGGCTATTTTGTAGAGTTCATTGGAGATGACCTCATGAACTTCTACTTCCTCTCCAATCATGATGCTATGGATCATGATGGCCCAATCCACAGTAACTTCAGATCGGTTGCTTGTAGGGATGATGGATCTTTGGATGAACTCCAACCATCCTCTAGCTACAGGCTTGAGGTCCAGTCTTCTTAGTTGGACCGGTTTGCCTTTGGAGTCTATTCTCCATTGGGCGCCTTCCACACATATGTCCATTAGGACTTGGTCCAACCTTTGATTAAAGTTGACCCTTCTTGTGTAGGGGCGTTCATCACCTTGCATCATGGGTAAGTGAAATGCCAACCTCACATTTTCCGGACTGAAATCCAAGTATTTCCCCCTAACCATTGTGAGATAGTTCTTTGGGCTTGGGTTCATACCTTGGTCATGGTTCCTCGTGATCCATGCATTGGCATAGAACTCTTGAACCATTAAGATTCCAACTTGTTGCATGGGGTTGGTTAAGACTTCCCAACCTCTTCTTTGAACTTTATGTCGGATCTCCGGATACTCATTCTTCTTGAGCTTGAAAGGGACCTCGGGGATCACCTTCTTCTTTGCCACAACATCATAGAAGTGGTCTTGATGGCTCTTGGAGATGAATCTTTCCATCTCCCATGACTCGGAGGTGGAAGCTTTTGCTTTCCCTTTCCCTTTTCTTGAGGAAACTCCGGCCTTAGGTGCCATTGGTAATGGAAAAACAAAAAAAAAAGCTTATGCTTTTACCACACCAAACTTAAAATTTGCTCGTCCTCGAGCAAGAAAGAAAAGAATAGTAGAAGAAGAAGAAGAGAAGATGGTAGAGAGGGAGAGAAGTAGGTTCGGCTATATAGGGGAAGAAGGGATTTGTGTTGTGTGAAAATGAAGAAGAATGGAAGGTTATTTATAGGGAGAGGGGAGGGTGGTTGTTCGGCCATTTTGGGAGGGAATGGGTGGGAAATTGAATTTGAATGTTATGAAGGTAGGTGGGGTTTATGGGGAAGAGGAGGTTGATGTGAATGGTGAATGGGGTAATTGGGAAGAGGATTTGAGGTGATTGGTGAAGGTTTTTGGGAAGTGTGATATGGGGAAGAGTGAAATGAGATTTTGGATTAGGAGAGTGTGATTAGGATTAAAAGGTAAGGTAGGAATATGGTAGGTGGGGATCCTGTGGGGTCCACAGATCCTGAGGTGAGGATCCTGTGGGGTCCACAGATCCTGAGGTGAGGATCCTGTGGGGTCCACAGATCCTGAGGTGAAAACAAATACCATTCCTTCACCATATAGGCATGTAACATGCCTTCATGCATCATTCTGGCGTTCAAACGCCCATTGGTGCATGTTCTGGGCGTTCAACGCCCATGTAATGCATGTTTCTGGCGTTGAACGCCAGTTTCATGCTTGTTTCTGGCGTTCAGCGCCAGTTTGTCCTCTCTGTGCACGTTCTTGGCGTTTAACGCCAGGTTGTTGCTTGTTTCTGGCGTTCAGCGCCAGAATGGTGCTCTGTTCTGGCGTTGAACGCCGGCCAGATGCACCTTACTGGCGTTGAACGCCAGTCTGCGCTACCTCCAGGGTGAAAATTTTTTTCTTCTGTTTTTGACTCTGTTTTTAATTTTTTTTGATTTTTTTTCGTGACTCCTCATGATCATGTACCTAATTAAACACAAAAATAACAAAGAAACAAAATAAAATAAAATTAGATAAATAAAATTGGGTTGCCTCCCAACAAGCGCTTCTTTAATGTCAATAGCTTGACAGTGGCTCTCATGGAGCCACAAGGTGATCAGGTCAATTTAAGTGTGGTCCCAACACCAAACTTAGAGTTTGGATATGGAGTTTGGACACCAAACTTAGAGTTTGGTTGTGGCCTCACAACACCAAACTTAGAGTTTGACTGTGTGGGCTCTTCTTGACTCTAAACTGAGAGAAGTTCTTCATGCTTACTCTCTTTTGTCACAGAGGGATGGCCATGTGCCTCAAACACAAGGTAGTCCCCATTCAATTGAAGGACTAACTCACCTCTGTTGACATCTATCACAGCTCCTGCTGTGGCTAGGAAAGGTCTTCCTAGGATGATGCATTCATCATATTCCTTCCTAGTGTCTAGGATTATGAAATCAGCAGGGATGTAAAGGCCTTCAACCTTTACTAGCACGTCCTCTACTAATCCATAAGCTTGTCTCAATGACTTGTCTGCCAGTTGTAATGATAACAACGCAGGTTGTACCTCAATGATCCCCAGCTTCTCCATTACAGAGAGTGGCATAAGGTTTATCCCTGACCCCAGATCACATAGAGCTTTTTCAAAGCTCATGGTGCCTCTGGTACAAGGTATTAGAAACTTGCCAGGATCTTGTCTCTTTTGAGGTAGAGTTTTCCGAATCCAAGTATCTAGTTCACTAATGAGCAAGGGAGGTTCACTTTCCCAAGTCTCATTACCAAACAATTTGGCATTCAGCTTCATGATAGCTCCTAAATATTGAGCAACTTGCTCTCCAGTTACATCTTCATCCTCTTCAGAGGATGAATAGTCTTCAGAGCTCATGAATGGCAGAAGGAGGTTCAATGGAATCTCTATGATCTCTGTATGAGCCTCAGATTCCTTTTGATCCTTAACAGGAGATTCCTTCTTGCTTGAGGGCCGTCCCAGGAGGTCTTTCTCACTAGGATTTTCGTCCTCCTCCTCCCTTGTGCATTCGGCCATATTGACTATGTCAATGGCCTTGCATTCTCCTTTTGGATTCTCTTCTGTATTGCTTGGGAGAATACTGGGAGGAGTTTTAATGACTTTCTTACTCAGCTAGCCTACTTGTGCCTCCAGATTTCTAATGGAGGATCTTGTTTCATTCATGAAACTGAAAGTGGCCTTTGACAGATCAGAGACTACATTGGCTAAATTAGAAGTGTTTTGTTCAGAATTCTCTGTCTGTTGCTGAGAAGATGATGGATATGGCTTACTATTGTTCAGCCTGTTACGTCCACCATTGTTAAAACCTTGTTGAGGTTTTTGTTGATCCTTCCATGAGAAATTTGGATGATTTCTCCATGATGAGTTATAGGTGTTTCCATAAGGTTCACCCATGTAATTAACCTCTGCCATGGCAGGGTTCTCAGGATCATAAGCTTCTTCAGAAGCTGCCTCTCTAGTACTGTTGGATGCATGTTGCAATCCATTCAGATTTTGAGAGATCATGTTGACCTGTTGAGTCAACACTTTGTTCTGAGCCAATATGGCATTCAGAGTATCAATTTCAAGAACTCCTTTCTTTTGAGGTATCCCATTGTTCACGGAATTCCTCTCAGAAGTGTACATGAACTGGTTATTTGCAACCATGTCAATGAGCTATTGAGCCTCTTCAGGCGTTTTCTTCAGGTGAATAGATCCACCTGCAGAATGGTCAAATGACATTTTCGAAAATTCAGAGAGACCATAATAGAATATATCTAATATGGTCCATTCTGAAAACATGTCAGATGGACATCTCTTGGTCAGCTGCTTGTATCTTTCCCAAGCTTCATAGAGGGATTCACCATCTTTTTGTTTGAAGGTTTGAACATCCACTCTCAGCTTGCTCAGCTTTTGAGGAGGAAAGAATTTATCCAAGAAGGCAGTGACCAGCTTATCCCATGAGTCCAGGCTATCCTTGGGTTGTGAATCCAACCATACTCTAGCTCTGTCTCTTACAGCAAAAGGGAAAAGCATGAGTCTGTAGACTTCAGGATCAACTCCATTCGTCTTTACAGTCTCACAGATCTGCAAGAACTCAGTTAAAAACTGATATGGATCTTCAGATGGAAGTCCATAAAACTTGCAGTTTTGTTGCATTAAAGCAACTAGCTGAGGTTTCAGCTCAAAGTTATTGGCTCCAATGGCAGGAATGGAGATGCTTCTTCCATCAAACTTGGACGTTGGCTTTGTGAAGTCACCAAGCATTCTCCTTGCATTATTATTATTATTTTCGGCTGCCATCTCTTTCTCTTGTTCGAAAATTTCTAAAAGGTTGCTTCTGGATTGTTGTAATTTAGCTTCTCTTAATTTTCTCTTCAGAGTCCTTTCAGGTTCTGGATCAATTTCAACAAGAGTGCCTTTATCCCTGTTCCTGCTCATATGAAAGAGAAGAAAACAAGAAAAGAAAGAAGAATCCTCTATGTCACAGTATAGAGATTCCTTTATGTTAGTAGAAAAAGAAGGGGGTAGAAGAAATGAAGAAGAATTCGAATTTTTGGATGAAGAGAGGTGGAGAGAAGTGTTAGTAATTAAATAATTAAATAGAATAAGAGAAGAGAAGGGATATTTTCGAAAATAATTTTTGAAAAGGGGTTAGTGATTTTCAAAAATTAGAGATAAAATGTAATTAAAATTAAAACATGAAACAATTAATTAATTAAAAAGAATGTTTTAAAAAAAAGGGATGAGATATTTTCGAAAATTAGAGAGAGAAAAGTAGTTAGGTGGTTTTGAAAAAGATAAGAAACAAACAAAAAGTTAGTTAGTTGATTGAAAAAGATTTGAAATCAAATTTGAAAAAGATAAGAAGATAGTAAGTTAGATAAGATATTTTGAAATCAAATTTTGAAAAAGATAAAATTTTTGGAAAAGATAAAACAAAAGATAAAAAGAATTAATTTAAAAATTTTAAAATTATTCACTTCACTAACAAGAAACTACAAGATAAGATTCTAGAACTTAAAGATTGAACCTTTCTTAACAAGAAAGTAACAAACTTCAAATTTTTGAACCAATCACATTAATTGTTAGCTAATTTTCGAAAATATGATGTAAAGATAATAAAAAAATTTTGAAAATATTTTGAAAAAGATTTTTGGAATTTTCGAAAATTATAAAGAAAATTGAAAAAGATATGATTTTTGAAAAAGATTTTAAAAAGATAAGATTTTTAAAATTGAAATTTTGACTTGACTTGTAGGAAACAACTAATTTTGAAAATTTTTTTTGACCAAGTCAACCCAAAATTTCGAAAATTTGGAGGGAAATAAGGAAAAGATAATTTTTTTTTTTATTTTTGAAATTTTTAATTATGAGAGAGAAAACAACAAAAATACTCAATGCATGAAATTTTTAGATCAAAACCATGAATGCATGCAAGAATGCTATGAATGTCAAGATGAACACCAAGAACACTTTGAAGATCATGATGAACATCAAGAACATAATTTTGAAAAATTTTTGATGCAAAGAAAACATGCAAGACACCAAACTTAGAAATCTTTAATGCATGGAAGATATGAATGCAAAAATGCACATGAAAAATAACAAACAACACAAAAAAAGAAAACATCAAGATCAAACAAGAAGACTTACCAAGAACAACTTGAAGATCATGAAGAACACCATGAATGCATGAATTTTCGAAAAGTGCAAGAAAAGATTTAAAGCATGCAATTGACACCAAACTTAAAAATTGACTCAAAACTCAAACAAGAAACACAAAATATTTTTGATTTTTATGATTTTATTATTTTTTTTATTTTTATTAAATTTTTTTTTTTGGAAAAAAATGTTAGGAAAACGAAAAAGAAAAAAAAAATTTTGAAAAAGATTTTTGAAAAGAAAATTACCTAATCTGAGCAACAAGATGAACCGTCAGTTGTCCATACTCGAACAATCCCCGGCAACGGCGCCAAAAACTTGGTGGACGAAATTGTGATCATGCTTGGATTTGGCTCTTTGGTATGTACACAAAAACTATTGTGTCTCTTGTTGAATTCACAACTCCGTTCAACTAACCAGCAAGTGTACTGGGTCGTCCAAGTAATAAACCTTACGTGAGTAAGGGTCGATCCCACAGAGATTGTTGGTATGAAGCAAGCTATGGTCATCTTGTAAATCTCAGTTAGGCAGATTAAAAAGTTTATGGGTTCGAAAATAGAAATAATAAAATAGAAATAATAAAAGGGATAGAATACTTATGCAGATTCATTGGTGGGAATTTCAGATAAGCGAATGGAGATACTGTATGGCTCAAGGACGCCTGCTCTCCTACTGCTTCAACTCAATCCTTCTTACTCCTTTCCATGGCAAGCTGTGTATAGGGGTTCACCATCAGCGGTGGCTACTTTCAATCCTCTCGGGAAAATGGTCCTCTGCGGCTGTCACTCGCATGGCTAATCGTCTGGAAGCATCACCCATGGTTGATGGCTACATCCCATCCTCGCAGTGAAAACTACGCTCACGCACTCTGTCACAGCACGGCTAATCACTGGTTGGTTCCTGCGCCTACTGGAATAGAATCCCTTGATTCTTTTGCGTTTGTCATCACGCCCAGCACTTGCAAGTCTGAAGCACGTCACAGTCATTCATTACCGGAATCCTACTCGGAATACCACAGACAAGGTTAGACTTTCCGAATTCCCAGGATCCTACTCGGAATACCACAGACAAGGTGAGACTTTCCGGATCCTCATAAATGCCGCCATCTATCTAGCTTATACCACGAAGATTCTGTTGGGGAATCTAAGAGATACACATTCAAGCTCAGTTGCATGTAGAACGGAAGTGGTTGTCAATCACGCGCATCCATAAGTGAGAATGATAATGAGGGTTATTTACTCATTCACATTCATCATGTTCTTGGGTGCGAATGAATATCTTGGAATAAGAATAAGAGAGATTTGAATAAAAGAAAATAGAATTGAATTAATACTTGAGGTACAGCAGAGCTCCACACCCTTAATCTATGGTGTGCAGAAACTCCACCGTTGAAAATACATAAGTGCAAGGTTCAGGCATGGCCGAGAGGCCAGCCCCCAAAACGTGATCACTAGATTCAAAATACAATCCAGGATATCCTATTTCTGATAGTAAAAAGTTCTATTTATAATAAACTGGCTCCTAGGGTTTACATGAGTAAGTAATTGATGCATAAATCCACTTCCGGGGCCCACTTGGTGTATGCTTGGGCTGAGCTTGATCTATCCACGAGCTGAGGCTTCTCTTGGAGTTGAACTCCGAGTTATGACGTGTTTTGGGCGTTCAACTCCGGATCATGACGTTTTTCTGGCGTTTAACTCCAGACAGCAGCATGTACTTGGCGTTCAACGCCAAGTTACGTCGTCAATTTCCGAATAAAGTATGGACTATTATATATTGCTGGAAAGCCCTGGATGTCTAATTTCCAACGCCGTTGAGAGCGCACCAATTGAAGTTCTTTAGCTCCAGAAAATCCATTTCGAGTGCAGGGAGGTCAGATTCCAACAGCATCAGCAGTCCTTTTTGTCAGCCTTTTTCAGAGTTTTGCTCAAGTCCCTCAATTTCAGCAAAAGCATGACCATAGACCACTTTTGGGCACGCTTTAAAAGCGTGGGAGGGAAAAAGTGTGCCGACAGGCCTTTTTTCCTGTAGTGATTGACAACGGCATTTGATATGGTTTAGAGGAGATTAACTTGATGAGAGGATATGAGTTAATCACTTACAGCTTTGCCATAGAACGAATCATTCATCGTTGAAGTAGTCAGTAAGACGTATTAATCCCGAAAGATAAAGCATCTCCAAAGCCTTAACTGTTTTACCACTGTTGTTTTCATGTCAATTCTTTACTATTTCTTTATTTTCTTGTTTATGTGTATTTAACAACAACTACTACCTATCTTTTTGTCTGACTAAGATCTGCAGGATAACCATTGATTGCTCAATCCAACAATCCTCATGGGATCGACCCTTACTCACCTGAGGTATTACTTGGATGACCCGGTGCACTTGCCGATAAAGTTGTGCGAGTTCAATTTCGCGCACCAAGTTTTTGGCGCCATTGCCGGGGATTGTTCTAGATTGACAAATTATCGGTTGTCTGGCTCCTTAGATCAGGTACTTTTACTAGTTTTCCTTTCTATTTGTATTTCTTGATTCAAACTTTCTTTGTTTCTTTTCGTAAAATTTTTCAAAAATTATCTTAGTCATTTTTTTCTTTTGTCTGAGTCTTGTGTCAAATCTTAAGTTTGATGTCCTTTTGGTTTTTGTTGATTTTCCTTTTATTGATTTTCGAAAATTGTTTTTGTTGCTTTTCTTGTTGTTCAAAATTTTTGTTACTTTCTTTTATTAGATTTCAAATTCTTTAAGTTTGGTACCTTTTCGTGTTTTTTCTTTTTAATTTTTCAAATTTAGTGTCAATTTTTATGTTTGGTGTTTTAATTCCTGTTGCACTACATTCATCTGTGGATATCTAATCGGGAAGCCCTCTAGACTGTCATATAGAACCTCCCAGTTTTCTTGGTTTCTTATTTGTACAGAAGCATTAGGAGCACTATGAATTTTGAGGGAGAAGCACAACCCAGGAGAACCTGGGGATCATATACAGCTCCCATTCCTGACTTCTATGAAAGGAGCATCAGTGTGCCCCCTATAGGAGCATACAATTTTGAGCTCAACCCAAATTTGATCACGCTTGTGCAGAAAAATTGTCAGTTTCATGGACACCCTCAAGAGAATTCCACCAAATTCATCTCTGACTTCTTGCAAATTTGTGACACTATAAAGACTAATGGAGTGGATCCTGACGTCTATAGGTTGTTGCTCTTCCCGTTTGCTCTGAGAGATCAGGCCAAGGACTGGCTGGGAGAGCAACCCAAGGAGAGCTTGGACACCTGGAGTAAAGTAGCCGACAAATTCTTGAACAGATACTTTCCCCCGAGAAGATTAACTAAGCTAAGGAAGGACATCCAAGCCTTCGAACAATAAGAGGGGCAGTCCCTCTATAATGCTTGGGAAAGATACAAGACAATGCTCCAGAGATGCCCTGTTCAGCTATTCACCCACTGGGTTGAACTGGATATCTTTTATGATGGACTCCTTGAGGCAGCCCAAAAGTCCCTAGATCATTCTGCAGGCAGTTCCTTATACCTATTGAAAACACCAAAGGAAGCTTAGAAACTTATTAAAATAGTGACCAGTAATCAACACTTATACACAGTAGAAAGACCCACGGCAAGAGGGGAATCCAAGGAGGAGTCTGCAACAGACATAACTCTAGCTCAGAACAAAGCAATGGTTGAGTGGCTGGACCTTTTGACAAAGCTGTTAGAGAGCGCGCATGCATTCGCAGTAAGCCAGCAATCGTCCCTTCAGAGTGTGCAAATAGAGCTACACCAACTGAAGACCAAGCAAGAAGCTGAAGAATGCCAGGCAATTGAGCTACGAAGTGGTAGAACACAATGCTAATACAACACTTAGCTACCCATAATTCACATTTTCACACACCCATGCATTCTCTTTTTTTATTCACATCCCATATGCATTGATTATTATTGACCTTTTCTTAGGACATTTTGTCTCCTTTTTATTGCTTTCTTTTTCTTTTCTATTCTTTTTCTTTTTTTTCTTCTTTTTATTTTTCTTTTCTTTTTCTCATTTTTATTTCATTTTTTTTCAAACTAAAATATATACAAGAGTGTCAATGTAAATGGTTTAAACATTTAATGCATGAGTTTGTACGTAATTCCTAAGATCTCAATAAAAATATAAAAATACACTTTTATCCTAACCAATGTTTCTAACCCTCCCTACATACACTTGAATGATACACACTCTCACTAGCTTAAGCTAATCAAAGATCCAAATTAAGGACATTTATTGTTTTCCACTTTAAGGCTAGTAATGTGCTAAATGAAAAAACAAAAGGGTATTATCATAGGCTCAAAGTTAGCTAACAATGGTATATAAAAAGGTAAGGCCATTTGGGTAAGTGAACTAAGTGAAATGATGGCCTCAATGATATAAATACATTTATACAAGAATAATGGACATAAAGAATCAAACAAATCAAGGATTACAATCATAGAAAGAGAATAATACACACTGGAAGGAGAATAGTGGTTATATGATGTAACCACACAATTAGGCTCAAAACTCACATGATTGTGTGTTCTTAGCTCAAAAACATGTTCCACAATATATAATTCAAGCAAGTTTCTAGAAAAATGTTTACTAAAGTCAATTTTCGAATGCCCTATAGATAAATTCCTTGAAAAATTTCATTATTTTGACTAGGCTTATCATATATATGCAAACCACGAAAATACAACTAAAATTTTCTAAAAGACCTAATAATAAAAGAAAAATAAATGAAATACAAAAGTGATAGGATTAGAAATTTGTCACCCAAAAATTGGCCAATTGGTCGGACGACCTCCCCACACTTAAAAGTTTGCACCATCCTCGGTGCATTCAAAGATGAGCAAGGGGTGCGGTGACTTCACGAATTGCCACCTTCAGCTGGTGGATCAATCGGCTACTGCGTGTTCTTTTCTCTGCTTCCCTTTTTGCTTATAGTGAATCATCCTGAAAGATAGACAACGGAATAGTAAGACGAATAAATGCAAAAGCAAGGAAGCATGGATTGTTGGAATGAGGTATGAATCACTAAAATGAAGTGAGTGAATAAGTGTGTGACATTAAGGAACTAAGTGTGTCACAACTACACAAAAGGAGGAAGTACTTCACTCATTTTAGTGTGCCTGAGATGCTTTAAAGAAAAGTTGTTGGTTAAGACAACAACAAGGGAAAATGAAGTATGAAAGCATCCAAGCAAGAATCAAGCAACAAAGTATAACCTCAACAAAGAAATCCAATAATGACTATTAACAGCAACGATGCCAAAATAGCATCCTGTCAAAATTAGTAGCAATAAACAGTAAACAAGATTAATAATCCAACACTTAGCATGAAAACAGAAAATTAAACTACCTAAGTAACTAATTAACTACTAACAACTAACAAACTAAAGAAAATAATGACAGATGGTAAATGGTGGTATTGGATGATGGTCAGAGAGGGGGAAGAAGAGAAAAGGAGAAAAGAAATGGAGAAAATAGAAGAAAAGAAGGGGGTGGGACAGAGGACGCGTGGGTTGACAGCAATGAACGCGATGCGTACGCGTCAGGCATGCGTAAGCGTGGAATGGGGAAAATAGAAGGTGATGCGTACGCATTGGTCATGCATACGCGTGGGTCCCAGGCGTATGCGTGGGAAAAAATTGTGCTAGGTGCACAGTTCCCGCACCCTATTCTTGCAAATCTCTGTTTGGACCTTTGGATGCAGCACAGTGCTCGCACGATCCTGGCGCGCTCAAAATTCTTGGGGTCCCCCACGTACGCGTGACAGGGTGCTCTGTTTTTCAAAATTTTTCCATTTTCTTGCACCCGCCCAAGCATTCCAAGCATCCAAACAGCCATCTAAACACCACCAAACCTTATTTAACATACTAAACTACCAAATAAACTCAACTAACCAAACAAAACATAAAATTAAACTAATTTTACCAATACATACAAAAGAGAAAAATGAAAAGATGTTACCATGGTGGGGTGTCTTCCACCTAGCATTTTTATTTAGTGTCCTTAAGTTAGACTTATGGGGAGCTCTAATCTAGGTGGCTTGTAGTTGAATTCATCCTTAAACTTTCACCAATGCTTGAATCTCCAATATGCTCCAACATTCCAAATCATTTGCATCAAGCCTTGATGGAGTTCTCCCCAAGCTATGAGCTCCCATAATTGATCCACATGATGTATACCGGGATCCCAAATCTTGTTTCTACACCCGTCTTCAAGTTGATCATCATTCCACTCGGGTGATAAGTTCTTAGAACTCTCATGACGACACCCAAACATCCTGCTAGACCCATGCAATTGAGAATTATACCAATCCTTGCACTTCAACCTTGAGCTCTTAATCTTAGTGAACCTTGATCTATAATGCCAACCACTAACCATCTCCCTTTTGCTCTTAAAGCCACAAAGAGTCCTAAGTTGACCATCCCTCTCTCGCAAACCATATTCAAGTGGGATAATAAAGCTTAAGGACAAGATTTTACCCACTCAAATGTTAAGAATGATGGTGACTTAGGAGGAGATGCTTCCAATGGTCTTGATAAAGTAATTTCCACTCCCGTCCATCCTCTTTGAAGGGCTTTTACCACTTGACAAGATGATTCAAACTCTAACTCTTGCCAAGCTTCCTCAAGTTCACATTCTTCCTTACCAACTTCTTCTAGCTATTTTCCATCACTCACATCATATCTTGGAGGTTGAATGAAATCAACCACAACATCAACTTCAAATTCAATGGAAAAGGATTCATCAAGCTCAAAAAGATCATATGTTGATGCGCATCATAAATAGGGGGACTTGTTTCTTGCTCCAATTCTTCCAATTCTTTATGCATAGCATGCCTTGGAGGTTATGCAATATCCTCCTCAACATCAATTTCAAACTTCTTGGAAGGGGGCTCTATGACTTGTGATTCCCAAGGGCATTCAACATCTCCTAAATCTTCAACTACTTCTTCCTCTTCTTCAACAATCATAGCTTCCTCCAATTACTCCAATACAAATTCCAATCCCTCATTCTCCACCAGAGTTTCCAATCTCTCTTTCATACTTTGTTCTTCATTAGATTCTTCACATGTGACCATGGGAGGGCTTTGAGTGTCTAAGTATTGGGAGACTAAAGGGATTACTACCTCTTAAATGGTAGTATAAATCTTCCTTTGCCCTTGGAGATATGAAATGAGAAAATCATTCATTAATATTTGAGGTGAAGAGGAAGGCTCATTGTTTGGGAGAAAGGATTCATAATAGGAAGATGGTTCATCTTGGTGAAGGCATGGAGGTGGTGTGTATGAAATTGTTGGTTCTTGGGAGTATTGATGTTAGAATTGTGGTGGCTCTAAATATGGTTCATATGGTTGTGGTACATGGGGTTGGTAATATGATGGAGGTGGGTTATAGGTGGGAAACAATGTTGAGGAATTAGTTCATATTGGTGTGCATTATAGTGTGGATTGTAACCATAAGAGACCGGAGGAGGTTGTTGCTATGGAGGTTGACCATAAGCATGTGGCTCCTCCCCAACTTGATATCCATTCCCATAACGTGATTCTTTATTGAAGCTTTCATTTCCTACAACATAGTTGTAACCAAACTCATAGCCAAATGGATGAGAATTCATAGTGAAAAGGGAAATTAAAAATAAATACTAATAAGAAACAAAGAAAACCAAATCCTATAACTAGCAAAAACTAGCAAACAAATCAAAGATCAAGCTATTTATAATATTCACATGTATACAATAACCAATAACAAGCGCACATATGCAATTCCTCAGCAATGACACCAAAAACTTGATGGAGGATAAATGCCGGTCTAGAATTTCACTAGATAATTCTATCACAAGTATAGTCCAAACCAACAATTTATCCACCAATCAAAGTTTAAAAGGTTGTCATAAGTACAAACCCCAATAAAAATAAACTAAAGTATTCAAACCTCGGGTCGTCTCAAGGAATTGCAGGGAAGTGTTCATGTTATTGGTTATGAGGTTTCTTTTGGGATTTTTGTAATATGAGACAAGAAATATAAATAACAAGAAAGTAAATAGTAATTAACTAACAAAGGAAAGGAAATTCAAATGGTAAAAAGGTCTTAACAAGGTTAATGGTTAAGGATCACTATCCTTATTACTAACCACAACATGATAATTGCAAGGATCAATCCCATTTAGTCATCCTCTAATAATTGAAGGAAAGTTGAATGAGCTTCATCAATCCCAATCCATAAGTCCTAGCCACCCACTAATTGAATTAGTAAAAGCTAGTGTCAATGGACACCAATTATCAATCACTTTGACATTAGCAACTCAAGGTCACCCAAGTTACCAACCCAAGCCAAGAACACAAAAATCTAATCTAAAATCTAACCAAGCTTTTTATCAAACACTTGGAAGGCAATAAAATGAAAGCATGGTAAAATTGCAAGGAAAATAAATATATAGCTACCTAAAGCAAGAAGATAACAATAACAATTCAACTGAATAATAAGAAACATGAAACATGAATTGCATTAAAGGGAATCAAAATCCAACAATAGTGTATGAACATAAAAGTGAAATAAAGGAAATAACAAATAAAACTAAGAAAGCAAGGATGTAGCAACAAGAAATTAAAAGGTAAACTAAATCAAAGCAACAATTAAACCCTAGATCTAAGAGAATTCTAACCTAAATCTAACCTAATTTTAGAGAGAATAGAGAGCTTCTCTCTCTAGAATTCTAACGTAAAACATGATAAAAACCTCATTATGACTCCTTAGTTCATCTCTCTTCAATCCTTGGGTTCAATAGTATCAGAAATGAGTTGGATTTGGGCCTGGATGGCTCAGAAATCGCCCCCAGCGTATTGCTTTTAAGTTGGTCACGTGCTGCTCGTCACGCATACGCGTGGGTTACATACACGCGTTGCCATGAATTCTGCAAATGGTCATTTCTTAATGAATTCTCCACTTTACATGCTTTTCTTTTCACTTCTTCCACCCAATCCTTGCCTTATGAATCTAAAATCACTCAACAAACATATCAAGGCATCGAATAAAATTAAAGTGAATTAAATTAGCTAATTAAAGGCCTAAAAAGCATTTATTTACTCTTAAGCACAATTTAGGAGAAATTCATGAAACCGTGCTATTTTAGTGATTAAATGTGAGAAAAGTTAATAAAATCCACCAAATTCAATACAAAATAAACCATAAAATTGTACTTTATCACAACCCTTCCCCAGTCACTATTACTCTGCATCACTCAGGACCACCGAATACAAAGCCCGGCTACCATATCCTCAGAAACTCCATAAGACAGAGAAGGATGAGCAATTTGCCAAATTTCAGGACATCCTCAAGACATTCGAGATCAAGATCCCATTTGCTGAAGCGCATGAGCAGATACCTTCTTATGCCAAGTTCATGAAGGATGTAATGAGCCACAAAAGGGATTGGAGGGATGCAAGTATAGTTTTCCTCACCAAGGAATGCAGTGCTATCATCCAAATGGACTTACTAGAGAAACTACAGGACCCTGGGAGTTTTATGACACCATGCACCCTTGGAAACACTTGCATAAGGACAACCCTATGTGCTCTTGGGGTAAGTATCAACCTAATAAGTATCAACCTAATGTTGTCATCATTGATGACCAGGCTCGGGATCCAAAGACCCAAGCCTACCTGCATCTGTCCTCAACTTGCTGATGGCTCCATCAAAATCCCATCAGGGGTGGTAGAGGATATAATTATCAGGGATGGACCCTTTGCATTTTTCACAAACCTTGTGATCCTAGATATGGAAAAAACTAGGAATGCACCCATTATTCCATGTAGACCTTTTTTGGTGACAGGGGAAACTGGTGCGGTGATTTAACAACTACAGACTAACCGGCAAGTGCACCGGGTCGTACCAAGTAATACCTCAGGTGAGTGAAGGTCGATCCCACGAGAATTGATGGATCAAGCAATAATGATTGAGTGATTGGCTTAGTTAGGCAAGCAGAAAATGGTTTTGGGATGTTCAAAAGGTTTAAATTGACAACATCAAAAGGCAGGCACGCAAGTAAATAAGTTAAAAATAAAATATTGGAGAGAAAACATTTAAGGTTTTAGAGTTATCTATTTTCTGGATTGACTTTTCTTGCTAACTATTTTAATTATGCAAGATTTAATTCATGGCAAACTATATGTGACTAGACCCTAATTCCTTAGACCTTCCTAGTCTCCTCTAAAATTCATTAACTGCCAATTCCTTGGTCAATTAATTCCAATTAGAAACTGCATGATCAAATTCCAGTTTATATACCATAAGAATCCTAATTATCCAAAAATAAGGGGATTATATGTCATGTATCCCGTTAAATACAAACAATTAGAAATTCAGGATAATATATTTTCAAGCTGTTGTTCAAGTAAAGAGCTTTTCCAAGTTATATAAGAACTCGATTAGAACATGGGTCATACTTTCGTTCCACCCAAATTCATAAAATAAAGAACGAAAACAATTATTGAAATATAAATCAGTACATAACTCACAATAGAAAGGCAATAGAATCAATCCATACAATAGACAGAGCTCCTAACCTTAACAGTGGAGGTTTAGTTGCTCATGGTTCAGAGAAAAATAGGATTCTCATCAAATGTATAGAGTTCCAATCTGATGGCCTCCTAGTTAATTAATGGAATCCCTTTTTATAACTGATGAGCGGATAATTTATACGCTTTTTGGCATTGTTTTTAGTATGTTTTTAGTATGTTTTAGTTAGTTTTATTATATTTTTATTAGTTTTTAGTTAAAATTCACTTTTCTGGACTTTACTATGAGTTTGTGTGTTTTTCTGTGATTTCAGGTATTTTCTGGCTGAAATTGAGGGACCTGAGCAAAAATCTGATTCAGAGGCTGAAAAGGACTGCAGATGCTGTTGGATTCTAACCTCCCTGCACTCGAAGTGGATTTTCTAGAGCTACAGAAGCCCAATTGGCGCGCTCTCAACTGCGTTGAAAAGTAGACATCCTGGGCTTTCCATCAATGTATAATAGTCTATACTTTGCTCGATATTTGATGGCCGAAACTGGCGTTCCAAATCAGCTCAAAACTGCCCGGTGTTAAACGCCGGAACTGGTACAAGAATGGGAGTTAAACGCCCAAACTGGTATAAAAGCTGGCGTTTAACTGCAAGAAAATTCTCTACACATGAAAGCTTCAATACTCAGTCTAAGCACACACCAAGTGGGCCCGGAAGTGGATTTTTATGTCATTTACTCATTTCTGTAAACCCTAGGCTACTAGTTCTCTACAAATAGGACCTTTTGCTATTGTATTTTCATCTTTGGATCTTTGGATCATTTTTCGATCTTAGGATCATCTTTGGATGTCTAGTTCTTAGATCATGGGGGCTGGCCTCTCGGCCATGCCTGAACCTTGTTCTTATGTATTTTCAACGGTGGAGTTTCCACACACCATAGATTAAGGTGTGGAGCTCTGCTGTACCTCGAGTATTAATGCAATTACTATTGTTCTTCTATTCAATTCAGCTTATTCTTGTTCTAAGATATCACTTGTTCCTCAACTTGATGAATGTGATAATTCGTGACACTCATCATCATTCTCACCTATGAACGTGTGCCTGACAACCACCTCCGTTCTACCTTAGATTGAGTGGATATCTCTTGGATTCCTTAATCGGAATCTTCGTGGTATAAGCTAGAACTGATGGCGGCATTCAAGAGAATCCGGAAGGTCTAAACCTTGTCTGTGGTATTCTGAGTAGGATTCAATGATTGAATGACTGTGACGAGCTTCAAACTCCTGAAGGCTGGGCATTAGTGACAGACGCAAAAGAATCAGTGGATTCTATTCCAACCTGATTGAGAACCGACAGATGATTAGCCGTGCTGTGACAGAGCGCGTTGAACATTTTCACTGAGAGGACGGGACTGTAGCCACTGACAACGGTGATTCTCAACATACAGCTTGCCATGGAAAGGAGTAAGAAGGACTGGATGAAGACAGTATGAAAGCAAAGAGATGGAAGGGACAAAGCATCTCCAAACGCTTATCTGAAATTCTCACCAATGAATTACATAAGTATCTCTATCCTTATTTTATGTTTTATTCATATATCATCCATAACCATTTGAATCTGCTTGACTGAGATTTACAAGGTGACCATAGCTTGCTTCATACCAACAATCTCCGTGGGATCGACCCTTACTCGCGTAAGGTTTATTACTTGGACGACCCAGTGCACTTGCTGGTTAGTTGTGTGAAGTTGTGAAATTATGCTTAGACCATGGTATTGAGCACCAAGTTTTTGGAGCCATTACCGGGGACTGTTTGAGTTGTGAAAAGAATGAATCACAATTTTGTGCACCAAGTTTTTGGCGCCGTTGTCGGGGATTGTTGAGTTTGGGCAACTGACGGTTCATCTTGTTGCTTATCTTAGGTATTTTTTCAGAGTTCTTAAGAATGAATTCTAGTGTTTTAAGGTGATGTTCTTATCATCACCAAAGCTGATTGATTTTCATCAATTTAGCTATTGAATGCAATGTCCTGCTGAAGCTTGGCTAGCCATGTCTAATTTCTTTAGACTGAAGCTTTAGACTAACATTGCATGATTCCTGGAATTCTCATTAAGAATTTTGATATCTTTATTTTCTATTCCACTTAGTTTTCGAAAAAACCAAAAAAATTACAAAATCATAAAAACCAAAAATATTTTATGTTTCTTGTTGAGTCTAGTGTCTCATTTTAAGTTTAGTGTCAATTGCATGTTTCTATTCTTCTTGCATTTTTTTCGAATTCATTCATGTGTCTTCATTGATCTTCAAGTTGTTCTTGATGATTTCCTTGCTCTGATCTTTAAATTCTCTTGTCTTGAGTGTTTTGTTGTGTCTCATATGCATTCTCAATTTGTTAGTGTCAGTAGTATACAAACTTCTAAGTTTGGTGTCTTGCATGCATTGTTTATTTGATCTTAGTCTCATTATTAAAAATCCAAAAAAATTTTTAATTTGTGTTTTTTCAAGTCAATAATACAGAGAATTGAAGATTCAGAACATACAGCAGAGGAATTATACAGAAAAAGCTGGGCGTTCAAAACGCCCACTGAGGAAGGAAAACTGGCGTTTAAACGCCAGCCAGGGTGCCTGGCTGGGCGTTTAACGCCCAAAAGGGTAGAGATTTGGGTGTTAAAAGCCAGAATGGACACCATTCTGGGCATTTAACGCCAGGATGGCACAAGAGGGAAGACTCCGTTTTTAACTCAAATTTTTTTTTTCAAGTTTTCAAAATTTTTCAAAATCAAATCTTTTTCAAATCATATCTTTTCAATCATAATCAATTTCTTTCTTTTTCAAAAATACTTGATATCAATTAGTGATTTGATTAACATTTCAAGTATGTTGCCTTTTCTGTTGAGAAAGGTTTAATGTCTGAATCATATCTTTCTTGTTAGGCAGGTTATTAATTTTTAAAATCGAATCTTTTTAAATTGTTTTTCAAATCATATCTTCTCAATCACATCTTTTTAAAACCATAACTTTTCAATCATATCTTCTTAATCACATCTTTTTCAAAATAGTTTTCAATCATATCTTTTTGATTTCTAATTTCAAAATCTTTTTCAAAAATCACTTGATTTCTTTTCCACTCTTAGTTTTCGAAAATTAATTAGTATTTTTCAAAATGTTTTTTTAAAATGTTTTTAATTTATTTTCGAAAATTTTTTCCCCTCTTCTCACATCCTTCTATTTATGGACTAACACTCCTCTTCAATGCACAATTCGAACTCCATCTTTCTTGATAAGTTCGAATTCTTCTACCTCTTCCTTCTATTTTTCTTTTCCTCTAACACCTCAAGGAATCTCTATACTGTGACATAGAGGATTCCATATTTTCTTGTTTTCTTCTCTTTCATATGAGCAGGAGCAAGGACAAAAGCATTCTTGTTGAGGCTGACCCTGAACCTGAAAGGACCTTGAAGCAAAAGCTAAGAGAAGCTAAGGCATAACTCTCTGTAGAGGACCTAACAGAAATCTTCAAAGAAGAAGAACCCATGGCAGCCGAAAACAACAACAATGCCAACAATGCAAGGAAGGTGCTGGGTGACTTTACTGCACCTACTCCCGACTTCTATGGGAGAAGCATCTCTATCCCTGCCATTGGAGCAAACAACTTTGAGCTTAAGCCTCAATTAGTTTCTCTAATGCAACAGAATTGCAAGTTCCATGGACTTCCATTGGAAGATCCTCATCAGTTTTTAGCTGAATTCTTGCAAATCTGTGACACTGTAAAGGCTAATGGGGTTGACTCTGAGGTCTACAGACTTATGCTATTCCCTTTTGCTGTAAGAGATAGAGCTAGGATTTGGTTGGACTTACAACCTAAAGAAAGCCTGAACTCTTGGGAAAAGCTAGTCAATGCCTTCTTGGCAAAGTTCTTTCCACCTCAAAAATTGAGTAAGCTTAGAGTGGAAGTCCAAACCTTCAGACAGAAGGAAGGTGAATCCCTCTATGAAGCTTGGGAAAGATACAAACAATTGATCGGAAAGTGTCCTTCTGACATGCTTTCTTAATGGAGCATCATAGGTATCTTCTATGATGGTCTGTCTGAACTGTCCAAGATGTCATTGGATAGCTCTACTGGAGGATCTCTTCATCTGAAGAAGACGCCTACAGAAGCTCAAGAACTCATTGAAACGGTTGCAAATAACCAATTCATGTACACTTCTGAAAGGAATCTTGTGAACAATGGGACCAATCAGAAGAAAGGAGTTCTTGAGATTGATACTCTGAATGCCATATTGGCTCAGAACAAAATATTGACTCAGCAAGTCAATATAATTTCTCAAAGTCTGTCTGGAATGCAAGCTACACCAGGCAGTACTAAGAATGCTTCATCTGAAGAAGAAGCTTATGATCCTGAGAACCCTTCAATGGAAGAGGTAAATTACATGGGAGAACCCTATGGAAACACCTATAATTCTTCATAGAGAAATCATCCAAATCTCTCATGGAAGGATCAACAGAGACCTCAACAAGGTTTCAATAACAATAATGGTGGAAGAAACAGGTTTAGCAATGGCAAGCCTTTTGCATCATCTTCTCAACAACAGACAGAGAATTCTAAGCAGAACCACTCTGACTTAGCAACCATGGTCTCTGATCTAATCAAAACCACTCAAAGTTTCATGACTGAAACAAGGTCCTCCATTATGAATTTGGAGGCACAAGTGGGACAGCTGAGTAAGAAAGTTACTGAACTCCCTCCTAGTACTCTTCCAAACAATACAGAAGAAAATCCAAAAGGAAAGTGCAAGGTCATCAACATGGCCGAATTTGGAGAGGAGGAAGAGGCAATGAACACCACTGAGGAAGACCTCAATGGACGTCCACTGGCCTCCAATGAGTTCCCTAATGAGGAACCATGGGAATCTGAGGCTCATAATGAGACCATAGAGATTCCATTGGATTTACTTCTGCCATTCATGAGCTCTGATGAGTATTCTTCCTCTGAAGAGGATGAATATGTCACTGAAGAGCAAGTTGCTAAATACCTTGGAGCAATCATGAAGCTAAATGACAAGTTATTTGGTAATGAGACTTGGGAGGATGAACCCCCTTTGCTCACCAAAGAACTGGATGACTTGACTAGGCAGAGATTACCTCAAAAGAGAGAGGATCCTAGGAAGTTTTCAATACCTTGTACCATAGGCACCATGACCTTTAAGAAGGCTCTGTGTGACTTAGGGTCAAGTATAAACCTCATGCCTCTCTCTGTAATGGAGAAGCTAGGGATCTTTGAGGTGCAAGCTGCAAGAATTTCACTAGAGATGGCAGACAATTCAAGAAAACAAGCTTATGGACTTGTAGAGGATGTTCTGGTAAAGATTGAAGACCATTACATCCCTGCTGATTTCATAGTCTTAGAGACTGGGAAGTGCATGGATGAATCCATCATCCTTGGCAGACCCTTCCTAGCCACAGCAAAGGCTGTGATTGATGTGGACAGAGGAGAATTGATCATTCAAGTGAATGAAGAATCCTTTGTGTTTAAGGCTCAAGGATATCCCTCTGTTACCATGGAGAGGAAGCATGAAGAGCTTCTCCCAAAACAGAGTCAAACAGAGCCCCCACAGTCAAACTCTAAGTTTGGTGTTGGGAGGCCACAACCAACTTCTAAGTTTGGTGTTGAACCCCCACATTCAAACTCTAAGTTTGGTGTTGGGAGGTTCCAACTTTGCTCTGAGTATCTGTGAGGCTCCATGAGAGCCCTCTGTCAAGCTACTGACATTAAAGAAGCGCTTGTTAGGAGGCAACCCAATGTTATATTTATCTATTTTCCTTTGTTATTTTATGTTTTCTGTAGGTTGATAATCATGGAAAGTAACAAAATCAATTGAAAAAGCAAAAATAGAATGAAAAACAGAAAGAAAAACAGCACACCTTGAAGGAAAGCCTTGCTGGCATTTAAATGCCAGTAAGGGCAGCAAATGGGCGTTTAACGCCCAGTCTGGCACCATTCTGGGCGTTTAACGCCAGAAAAGGGCACCAGACTGGCGTTAAACGCCAGGAAAGGGCAAGAAGCTGGCGTTAAATGCCAGAAATGGGCACCAGCCCGGCCTTTAACGCCAGAATTGGCATAAAGAGCATTTTTGCTCGCCACTTGGTGTAGGGATGAATTTTCCTTGACACCTCGGGATCTGTGGACCCCACAGGATCCCCACCTACCCCACCACCCTCTCTCTTCTTCACCCATTCACCAATCACCTCAACACCTCTTCCCTAAAAACCCCTCACCTATCAAACCCCACTATTCTCTTCACCACTCACATCCATCCTTCATAAAACCCCACCTACCTCACCATTCAAATTCAAACCACTTTCCCTTCCAAAACCACCCATAATGGCCGAAACCTACCCCTCTCTCCACTCCTATATAAACCCATCTTCACTCCTTCATTTTCACACAACCTAAACACTACTTCTCCCCTTTTGGCCGAACCACAAAGCCATCTCCATCTCCTCTATTTCTTCTTCTTCTACTCTCTTCTTTCTTCTTTTGCTCGAGGACGAGCAAACTTTTAAGTTTGGTGTGGTAAAAGCATTGCTTTTTGTTTTTCCATAACCATTTATGGTATCCAAGGCCGAAGAAACCTCTAGAAAAAGGAAAGGGAAGGCAAAAGCTTCCACCTCTGAGTCATGGGAGATGGAGAGATTCATCTTAAGGGTGCATCAAGACCACTTCTATGAAGTTGTGGCCATGAAGAAGGTGATCCCCGAGGTCCCTTTCAAACTCAAAAAGAGTGAATATCCGGAGATCCGACATGAGATCCGAAGAAGAGGTTGAGAAGTTCTTACCAACCCCATTCAACAAGTCAGAATCTTAATGGTTCAAGAGTTCTATGCCAATGCATGGATCACCAAGAACCATGATCAAAGTGTGAACCCAAACCCAAAGAACTGGCTTACAATGGTTCGGAGGAAATGCTTAGATTTTAGTCCGAAAAATGTAAGGTTGGCATTCAACTTGCCTATGATGCAAGGAGATGAACACCCTTACACTAGAAGGGTCAACTTTGATCAAAGGTTGGACCAAGTCCTCATAGACATTTGTGAAGAGGGCGCTCAATGGAAGAGAGATTCAAGAGGGAAGCCGGTTCAACTGAGAAGGCATGACCTCAAGCCCGTGACTAGGGGATGGTTGGAGTTTATCCAACGCTCAATCATTCCCACTAGCAACCAGTCTGAAGTTACTATAGACCGGGCTATCATGTTTCATAGCATCATGGTTGGAGAGGAGGTAGAAGTTCATGAGGTTATAGCCCAAGAACTTTATAAGGTGGCGGACAAGTCCTCTACCTTGGCAAGGTTAGCCTTTCCTCATCTCATTTGTCACCTCTGTTATTCAGTTGGAATTGACATAGAGGGAGACATCCTCATTGATGAGGACAAGCCTATCACTAAGAAAAGGATGGAGCAAACAAGAGATCCCACTCATCATGAAATTCCTGAGATGCCTCAAGGGATGCACTTTCCTCTACAAAACTATTGGGAGCAAATCAACACCTCCCTAGGAGAATTGAGTTCCGACATGGGACAACTAAGGGTGGAGCACCAAGAACATTCCATCCTCCTCCATGAAATTAGAGAAGATCAAAGAATCATGAGAGAGGAGCAACAAAGGCAAGGAAGAGACATTGAGGAGCTCAAGCACTTCATAAGATCTTCAAGAGGAAGAACAAGCCGCCATCACTAAGGTGGACCCGTTCTTTAATTTCCTTGTTCTTTATTTTCCTGTTTTTCGAATTTTCATGCTTATGTTTATCTATGTTTGTGTCTTATGATCATTAGTGTCTTAGTGTCTAAAAGTTATGAATGTCCTATGAATCCATCATCTTTCTTAAATGAAAAATGTTCTTAAATGAAAAAGAGAAGAATTGCATGAATTTTGAATTTTATAACAGATTAATTATTTTGATGTGGAGGCAATACTTTGACTTCTGAATGTATGCTTGAACAGTGCATATGTCTTTTGAATTTGTTGTTCATGAATGTTGGCTCTTGAAAGAATGATGATAAAGGAGACATGTTACTGAGGATCTGAAAAATCATAAAAAAGATTCTTGAAGCAAGAAAAAGTTGTGAATTCAAAAAAAAAAAAGAGAAAAATGAAAAAAAAAGAGAAAAAGAAAAAGAAAAAAATAAAGTTGTGATCTAAGGCAAAAAGAGTGTGCTTAAGAACCCTGGACACCTCTAATTGGGGACTCTAGCAAAGCTGAGTCACAATCTAAAAAGGTTCACCCAGTTATGTGTCTGTGGCATGTATGTATCCGGTGGTAATACTAGAAGACAGAGTGCTTTGGGCCACGACCAAGACTCATAAAGTAGCTGTGTTCAAGAATCATCATACTTAACTAGGAGAATCAATAATATTATCTGGATTATGAGTTTCTATAGAAGCCAATCATTCTGAATTTCAAAGGATAGAGTGAGATGCCAAAACTGTTCAAAGGCAAAAAGCTAAAAGCCCCGCTCATCTAATTAATACTGATCTTCATAGATGTTTTTGGAATTCATTGCATATTCTCTTCTCTTTATCTTATTTGATTTTCAGTTGCTTGGGGACAAGCAACAATTTAAGTTTGGTGTTGTGATGAGCGGGATAATTTATATGCTTTTTGGCATTGTTTTTAGTGTGTTTTTAGTATGTTTTAGTTAGTTTTTATTATATTTTTATTAGTTTTTAGTTAAAATTCACTTTTCTGGACTTTACTATGAGTTTGTGTGTTTTTCTGTGATTTCAGGTATTTTCTGGCTGAAATTGAAGGACCTGAGCAAAAATCTGATTCAGAGGCTGAAAAGGACTGCAGATGCTGTTGGATTCTAACCTCCCTGCACTCGAAGTGGATTTTCTGGAGCTACAGAAGCCCAATTGGTGCGCTCTTAACTGCGTTGGAAAGTAGACATCCTGGGCTTTCCAGCAATATATAATAGTCCATACATTGCTCAATATTTGATGGCCCAAACCGGCGTTCCAAATCAGCTCAAAACTGCCCGGCGTTAAACGCCGGAACTGGTACAAGAATGGGAGTTAAACGCCCAAACTGGCATAAAAGCTGGCGTTTAACTCCAAGAAAAGTCTCTACACATGAAAGCTTCAATACTCAGCCCAAGTACACACCAAGTGGGCCCGGAAGTGGATTTTTATATCATTTACTCATTTCTGTAAACCCTAGGCTACTAGTTCTCTACAAATAGGACCTTTTGCTATTGTATTTTCATCTTTGGATCTTTGGATCATTTTTCGATCTTAGGATCATCTTTGGACGTCTAGTTCTTAGATCATGGGGGCTGGCCTCTCGGCCATGCCTGAACCTTGTTCTTATGTATTTTCAATGGTGGAGTTTCTACACACCATAGATTAAGGTGTGGAGCTCTGCTGTACCTCGAGTATTAATGCAATTACTATTGTTCTTCTATTCAATTCAGCTTATTCTTGTTCTAAGATATCACTTGTTCCTCAACTTGATGAATGTGATGATCCGTGACACTCATCATCATTCTCACCTATGAACGTGTGCCTGACAACCACCTCCGTTCTACCTTAGATTGAGTGGATATCTCTTGGATTCCTTAATCGGAATCTTCGTGGTATAAGCTAGAACTGATGGCGGCATTCAAGAGAATCCGGAAGGTCTAAACCTTGTCTGTGGTATTCTGAGTAAGATTCAATGATTGAATGACTATGACGAGCTTCAAACTCCTGAAGGCAGGGCGTTAGTGACAGACGCAAAAGAATCAATGGATTCTATTCCAACCTGATTGAGAACCGACAGATGATTAGCCGTGCTGTGACAGAGCGCGTTGAACATTTTCACTGAGAGGACGGGACTGTAGCCACTGACAACGGTGATGCCCAATATACAGCTTGCCATGGAAAGGAGTAAGAAGGATTGGATGAAGACAGTAGGAAAGCAGAGAGACGGAAGGGACAAAGCATCTCCATACGCTTATCTGAAATTCTCACCAATGAATTACATAAGTATCTCTATCCTTATTTTATGTTTTATTCATATATCATCCATAACCATTTGAATTTGCCTGACTTAGATTTACATGGTGACCATAGCTTGCTTCATACCAACAATCTCCGTGGGATCGACTCTTACTCGCGTAAGGTTTATTACTTGGACGACCCAGTGCACTTGCTGGTTAGTTGTGCAAAGTTGTGAAATTATGTTTAGACCATGGTATTGAGCACCAAGTTTTTGGAGCCATTACCGGGGACTGTTTGAGTTGTGAAAAGAATGAATCACAATTTCATGCACCAATAACTAATCCTAATAAATTTAAAATCTAATTATCTAAAATAAAAAATAATATCTTTTCCTAAAAATAAGATTTGAATTTAAATCAGAATAATCAGCAGGTCTTCAGTTGATGGGTACGGACCACATGTTTTGTTCATTCTGCAGCTTCTAATCTGTGTTCTCTAGGCTGAAAACTGGGTTAAAACAGCCTATAAATTGCCTCCAGCGTTTTTCTGCATTTTCTGCATATGGCGCATGTCACGCGTACGCGTCAGTCACCCGTACGCGTCCATGGTCCTTTTCGCAAGTCATGTGGACGCGGCGGTCACGCGCACGCGTCATTGAGCAAATTCTCAAATCACGTGTACGGGTCAGTTATGCGCACGCGTCCCCATGGAAAGCTCCAAATCACGCGCACGCGTCAGTCACGCGTACGCATCGCTCCTCGCTTCCATCTCTTTTTGTTCTTGTACTGCAAAAACTCTATCAAATCCAGCCGAATGCTACCTAAAATAAACAGAATTGCAAAAGACTCAAAGTAGCATCCATATTGGCTAAAAGATATTAATTCTTTATTAAACTCAACAAATTAGATGCAAATTCACTAGGAAAAGATAGGAAAGATGCTCACGCATCACAACACCAAACTTGAATTGTTGCTTGTCCTCAAGCAACCAAAATTAATATAGGCTTAGGATGTGAATTTGCATGAGAATGAGAGTTCGATTAAGCCCATGTCTCTTCTTATAGTGGGGTTTACAACTGCAATCCTGAATAGTTTTGGCATCTCACTGTCCTTTGAATCAGAAGAATGTTACTGTCATCTGGAATTAGAATCCGGATAATATTATGAATTCTCTAATCTTTTGTAGCTCAATTTAATCCTTGAACACAGCAATTTTTCTTTGGTGCTTTGCACCTTGAGCCTTGCCGTGACTTTAAATGTTTTTTCTCAAGCTTTACTTGACACAGAAACACCACAAGTACTTAACTGGGGAACTTTCTTTAAGTTCTAAATATTTTCATTATTATTAAAAAAAAATTTCAGTTACTCCCAAACAGTGATGCTCAAAGCCTTTGGCGTACTCTGCAATTGATCTCGACTCTAAATATTTTGTCTCAAGGATTACTTGACACAAGAACACCACAAGCATGTGACTGATAAACCCCAATTTGACGGTTTATCTTGTATTGAATTTAGAGTATTTTGTCGACCTTTTCTCATATTTACCCAATGAATTAGCATGGTTTTGTATATTCTCCTTTAATTGTGCTTAAGAGTGAAAACATATTTTTTAGGTCTTAAAATAAATAAATTTAATTCACCTTGATTCCATTAGATGTCTTGATATGTTTGTTAAGTGATTTAAGGTTTAGGAGGCAAAGATTGGGTCAAGGGAATGAAGAAAGAAAGCATGAAAAGTTGGAGAACTCATGAAGAAATGAAAGAACCGGAAAGCTGTCAAGCCGACCTCTTCGCACTTAAACGACCATAACTTGAGCTACAGAGGTCCAAATGATGCGGTTCTAGTTGGGTTAGAAAGCTAACATCCGGGGCTTCGAAACGATATAAGATTTGCCATAGTTGCATTGCGCATAGGGGCGTGCACGCGCACGGTACGTGAACGCACCTATGGTGGCACATGACCCACTTAATGCAACACGTGGCCAGCGATTTTAGAAGCCTTGTGGGTCCAATCCAACTCATTTCTGATGCTATTTAAGCCAAGGATTGAAGGGGAATCAAGAGACTTTTACATACTTTTCATACTTTTGATCATTAGTCATAGTTGAGTAGTTAGAGTTAGTTTCTAGAGAGAGAAGCTCTCACTTTTCTCTAGGATTAGGATTAGGATTAGGTTTAGTTCTTAGATCTAGATTTTAATTCATCTTCTTCTACTTCTATCTTCTCAATTCCTTGTAGTTACATTCATTCTTCTTCCATTCCTTTGTTGTAATTTCCTTTATGTTGTTCTTATGCTTTGTTGTAGATCTACTATTGTTCCTTCCATTTTCTTTTAATTCAATAAGAGGTAATTCATAATAATTGTTCTTCTTTGCTTTTCTATTGTTGATCTCTTACCTTTGTAGTTAGATATCTCTTTAATTCTTGCAATTTATGTTGTTTACTTTTATTGCCTTTTATGTGTTTGTTGAAATGCCTCTTCTAGATATAGTATAGATTTTGTTCCTCTTGGCCTAGGTAGAGTAATTAGTGATACTTGAGTTATCTAATTCCTTTGTTGATTGGTAATTGGAGAGATTGCTAATTGGTTTGGAGTGCACTAAAGCTAGTCTTTCCTTGGGAGTTGGCTAGGACTTGTGGCTCAAGTCAATTCATCCACTTGACTTTCCTTTGTTTAGTAAGGGTTAACTAAGTGGTAGCAATGAACAATTCTCATCACAATTGAGAAGGATAACTAGGATAGGACTTCTAATTTTCATACCTTGCCAAGAGCCTTTTTTAGTTGTTAGTTTATTTTCATTGCCATATACTTTTCATGCTTTTTATCCAAAACCCCAAAACACATTTCTAACCAATAACAAGACACTTTATTGTAAATCCTAGGGAGAACGACCCAAGGTTTAAATACTTCGGTTTATAGATTTTAGGGGTTTGTACTTGTGACAAACAAATTTTTGTATGAAAGGATTATTGTTGGTTTAGAGACTATGCTTGCAACGAGAATTCATTTGTGAAATTCTAAACCGTCAAAAATCCAATCATCAGTGACTAGGGAAACAACTCTTTGAGCTTTTAATCATGTCTGACCTCCCTAGTCATTGATACTTAGAGCCTTGGACCTTGCTTTTATTTTTCTTTTACTGTTTCTTTTGCTTCAAGGATTAAACTTTCATTAATTTCAGAGAAATCATAATAATTCTCTGAATTCCTGTTCCTTGTACATCAACATTCTTTGATTCAAATTTAAATATGCACTGTTCATGTCATGCATTCAGAATTACAATTAATACCACCACATTTAAGTAAATAAGACTACTCTTAAAATTAACTCAATTTCTCATGCAATACATCACTTCTGTATTTTTTATTTGAATTTAAGCTCAATGAGTAATACATGAGACATCTTTTCAAAATTAAAGCAATTAAGAAAAAACTAAACTAGTCCTAGGATTCTAACTAATAAAGTATCATGCAACAAACAAAGCAAAATAGCAAAAAACCAAAACATAACATAGAAAAAGAGGGGAGGAATAAAAAAAATGAAAGGAACTCAACCACCTTAGTTATCCTAGCGGTCGCTTTATTCTTCAGGTTGTGCTCCTCAGTGAAGATGATTCGCCTCTCTTTTGGTGCCATAGGAATAAACAGAAAACCCTTAAGCGAAGTGTCAACACCAAACTTAAAGGTTTGCTTGTCCTCAAGCAAAGAAGAACTGAAAATAGAAAGAGACAAATATTATGATGAAAGAAAAAGAAAAGGATAAAAGAACAAGAGAGAATTAGGATTGGGAGAGGGGGAAAGAAAATTAAAACTAGGCGGCGAACTAGTTTAATTGTACGGCGTAGGTGATGCGTACGCATATCTACGACGCGTACGTGTGGGTCGCGCAATTTTCTCAATGACGCGTGAGTGTCAAGCACGCGTCCGCGTGGCCTTGGTTTGTGCGGATCGCGCGAAGCCAGCCGTGCGCTAGCACAATTCTCTGTTCGCGTGGCTAGGGAACCAATATTTTCATACGACACGTGCGCGTCATGCACGCGCACGGGTGGATGGCCATCTGTGCAAATGACGCGCACGCGTCAGGGACGCGTACGCGTGGTCAATTTTGTGCGTCTAGCACACTTCTAGCCCCAAACCAGCACAAGTCTCTATCCAAACACTTAATTACATCGATTTTCAAGGTCACACGTACGTGTAACTGACGCGCACGCTTGGAAGGCGAAAAGTGCAAACGACGCGCACACATGGGTTACTGATGAGCAGATAATTTATACGCTTTTTGGCATTGTTTTTAGGTAGTTTTTAGTAGGATCTAGCTACTTTTTGGGATGTTTTTATTAGTTTTTATGAAAAATTCATATTTCTGGACTTTACTATGAGTTTGTGTGTTTTTCTATAATTTCAGGTATTTTCTAGCTAAAATTGAGGGACCTGAGCAAAAATCTGATTCAGAGGCTGACAAAGGACCGCTGATGCTGTTGGATTCTGACCTCCCTGCACTCGAAGTGGATTTTCTAGAGCTATAGAACTCTAAATGGCACGCTCTCAATTGCGTTGGAAAAGTAGACATCGAGAGCTTTCCAGCAATATATAATAGTCCATACTTTGCTCGATTTTTGACGACACAAACTGGCGTTCAAACACCCCTTCTCTGCCCTATTCTGAAGTGAAAATGCCAGAACTGGCATAAAAGCTGGAGTTAAAACGCCCAAACTAGCACCAAAGCAGGCGTTTAACTCCAAGAGAAGCCTCTACACGTGTAAAGCTCAATGCTCAGCCCAAGCGCACACCAAGTGGGCCCGAAAGTGGATTTCTGCATCATTCACTTAATTCTGTAAACCCTAGTAGCTTGTTTCATTATAAATAGGACCTCTTACTATTGTATTTTCATCTTGGGATCTTTTGATCATCTTTTGATCTCTTGATCACGTTTTGGGGAGGCTGACCTCACGGCCATGCCTGAACCTTGTTCTTATGTATTTTCAATGGGGAGTTTTCTACACACCATAGATTAAGGTGTGGAGCTCTGCTGTTCCTCGAGTATTAATGCAATTACTATTGTTCTTCTATTCAATTCAGCTTATTCTTATTCTAAGATATTCGCTGCACTTCAACATGATGAATGTGATGATCCGTGACACTCATCATTATTCTCACCTATGAACGCGTGCCTAACAACCACTTCCGTTCTACCTTAGATCGAGCGTGTATCTCTTAGCCTCCATTCTGAAATATCGGAGTCTTCGTGGTATAAGCTAGAATTATTGGTGGCCATTCCTAAGATCCAGAAAGTCTAAACCTTGTCTGTGGTATTCCGAGTAGGATCTGAGATGGAATAACTGCGACGAGCTTCAAACTCGCAAGTGTTTGGCCTAGTGACAGACACAAAAGAATCACTGGATTCTATTCCAACATGATCGAGAACGTACAGATGATTAGCCGTGTGGTGACAGTGCATTTGGACCATTTTCACTGAGGACGGGAGGTAGCCATTGACGCCGATGAAACCCGAACATACAGCTTGCCATGGAAAGAAGTATGAAGGATTGGATGAAGGCAGTAGAAAAGCAGAGATTCAAAAGGAGCAAAGCATCTTCATACACTTATCTGAAATTCTCACCAATGAATTACATAAGTATCTCTATCTTTACTTTATGCTTTATTTATCTTTTAATTATGAAAACTCTATCACCCATTTGAATCCGCTTGACTGAGATTCACAAGGTGACCATAGCTTGCTTCAAGCCGACAATCTCCGTGGGATCGACCCTTACTCATGTAAGGTATTACTTGGATGACCCAGTGCACTTGCTGGTTAGTTGTGCAGAATTGTGATGAAGTGTGATTCACGTCTAAGAGCACCAAGTCTATTGGCGCCATTGTGATGATCACAATTTTGTGCACCAATTACGCGTACGCGTGATGCGGCTTATGCTTCCAGCATGCTTCCAGCGCTACTCCCGCTCAACTCTCTGTCAAATTTTATTTTTCACGCACATGCATATGACGCGTATGCGTCAGCGATGCTTGCGTGTCATGTGCTCCTCTTCTTTTTTTTATTATCCGGTTCCTGTTCTAAAATAGCTGCATGATCAGAAAATTAGTAAGAACTCAATAAAAATCAAATAAGTAAGAAAACTACTACTACGAAAAACAACTAAGAATGAAAAGGAACGATCATACCACGGTGGGTTGTCTCCCACCATGCACTTTTAGTTAAAGTCCTTAAGTTGGACATGTGGTGAGCTCCTTGTCATGGTGGCTTGTGCTTATACTGATCCAGGAATCTCTACCAATGTTTGTAATTCCAATGGCCTCTGGGATTCCAAGCTAGGCGCATAACGCCTTTGAGCAAGTTGAAGCAAGTGATAAAGCCCCAAGAGTGTTGATTGTGGGAATGAATCCCAGGGTCCCAAACCCTGCTTTTACATCCGTCTTCTTTTGGATCACCATTGTTCCCACCAGGTGGCAAGCAATCTGAATTCTCACAGAGACATCCAAACAACCTTCTAGACCCATTCAATTGAGCTCTACACCAATCCTTGCACTTTAATTTGGAGCATACAACCATATTGAACCTTGCTTGATAACTCTTGCCACTAACCATCTTCCTCTTACTCTTAATGCCACAAATAGCTCTAAGTTGACCATCCGTCTCCAGTAGCCCATATTCAAGTGGGAACTTAAAGGTTAAGGATAGGAATTTTACCCACTTGAATGTCGTATTAGATGGTGATGACTTTGGAAGAGGTCTTGGAAGCTCCACTCCCTTGTCTTTTTCTTTGAATTTTTCTACCTCTTTGCAAGCTTCCTCAATTTCAACCTCTTCCTCTTGGTGCTTTCTTCTAATTCAATCTCTTCTTCATTACTTACCAAGGGCATGGGAGGTTGTGCATCTTCCTATTCTTCCATATGTGAGGGTGGAAAGTTCTCGAATTCACTGGAGTATAAACTCTTTTGATGGATTTCCTCACTTTCTTCCATAGGATCTTGCATTGTATCTTTTGGGAAGGAATTTGCTTGTTCCTCTTCCTGGTTCTTGATTAGCGACTGCACATGTTTCTCTATATTTTTTACACTTGTCTTTATATCATGTAGGAATTCTTTCATGAGAAGCTCAAGATCTGATGATATTTGAGATGAATAAGGAGATGGTGACTCTTGATATGCATAAGAAGGAGATGATGGTTCTTGATAAGTGTAAAAGATGATGGTTCTTGGTATGAATAGGGAAATGGTGGCTCTTGATATGGGTAAAAAGATGATGGTTCTTGATATGGATAGAGAGGTGGTGGTTCTTGGTATGAATATGGAGATGGTGGTTCTTGATAGTTGGAACATGGAGCATTGAAATTTCTTTGGTTTTGACTTTGCCAACCAAAATTTGGATAGTTCCTCCATCCACCATAATATGAATCACTACTTAGGTGTGAGTAGTAACCCATGTAATCTCTCTCCATTATTTTTTTTTAGCACAAAACACCAAAAAGGATTAAACGCACCATGTGGTAAACAGGAAAGCAAAGAAGAAAGAACAGAATTCTAAGAATAAAAATAAAACTAACTAGGAAACACCAAACTTAATTTTAGAAATTAAGAAAATTATTGGTGCTATTTATTTATTTAAATTTTTTTCGAAAATTTTTAAAAATAGATTTTAATAAAATTAAAAATAAAACGCCTAATCTAAGCAATCAAACAACTAATAGTTGTTAATCACTATCAATCCCCGGCAACGGCGCCAAAAACTTGGTGCGGTGATTTAACAATCACAGACTAACCAGCAAGTGCACCGGGTCGTACTAAGTAATACCTCAGGTGAGTGAGGGTCGATCCCATGAGGATTGATGGATCAAGCAACAATGATTGAGTGATTGGCTTAGTTAGGCAAGCAGAAAATGGTTTTGAGATGTTCAAAAGGTTTAAGTTGACAACATCAGAAGGCAGGCACGCAAGTAAATAAGTTGAAAATAAAATATTGGAGAGAAAACAGTTAAGGCTTCAGAGTTATCTATTTTCTGGATTGACTTTTCTTGCTAACTATTTTAATTATGCTAGATTTAATTCATGGCAAACTATATGTGGCTAGACCCTAATTCCTTAGACCTTCCTAGTCTCCTCTAAAATTCATTAACTGCCAATTCCTTGGTCAATTAAATCCAATTAGAAGCTGCATGATCAAATTCCAGTTTATATGCCACAAAAATCCTAATTATCCAAAAATAAGGGGATTATATGTCACGTATCCCGTTAAATACAAACAATTAGAAATTTAGGATAATATATTTTCAAGCTGTTGTTCAAGTAAAGAGCTTTTCCAAGTTATACAAGAACTCAATTAGAACATGGGTCTTTTTTGCAAGTCACGCGGACGCGTCGATCACGCGCACGCGTCGCTGAGCAAATTCTCAAATCACGCATTCGCGTCAGTCACGCGCACGCGTTGCCATGGAATGCTCCAAATCACGTGCACGCGTCAGTCACGTCTACGCGTCGCTCCTCGCTGCCATCTCCTTTTGTTCTTGTGCTACAAAAACTCCATCAAATCCATCCGAATGCTACCTAAAATAAACAGAATTGCAAAAGACTCAAAGTAGGATCCATATTGGCTAAAAGATAATTAATTCTTTATTAAATTCAAAAAATTAGATGCAAATTCTTTATTAAAAGTAACACTGAGAGTCGATAAGGATGAGTTCACATTCAATGCAGTCAAGGCCATCCAACATCCTTACCCCCCAGAGGAGTGCATGAAGATTGATGTCATAAAACCCCTGGTTGAAGAAGTACATGAGATTGAAAGGCTTGAGGAAGACCTGGAGAAAATCCTTGAAGATGCCATACCTGACGTGCATGCACCAGAAGAACAAGAGGAGGCACTGACCATTCCTATGGTGGAAGATAGACCCCCCAAACAGGAGCTTAAGCCACTGCTACCATCCTTGAAATACGTATTCTTAGGAGAGGGTGGCATATATCCGATTATCATAAGCTCTGCCTTAAAGCAGTAGCAAGAAGTGTCACTGCTTCAGGTGCTCAAGACCCACAAGACAGCTATCGGATGGACTACAAGTGACCTAAAGGGATCAATCCAACTTGATGTATGCACAAAATCAGACTGGAAGATAATGCTAAACCTGTGGTCCAACCATAGAGGTGGCCAAATCCAGCTATAAAGGAAGTGGTACAAAAGGAGGTTACAAAGTTGTAGGAGGTTGGAATCATATATCCTATTTTTGATAGCCCTTGGGTGAGCCCTGTACAAGTGGTATCCAATAAGGGCGGAATGACAGTACTCCACAATGAAAGGAATGAGCTGATCTCCACAAGAACTATCACAGGTTGGTGCATGTGCATCGACTATAGGAGACTCAACAATGCCACCAGAAAGGACCACTTTCCCTTACCTTTCATAGACCAGATGCTGGAGAGGCTGGTGGCCATGTATTCTACTGCTTCTTAGATGGCTACTCTGGCTACAGTCAGATTGTAGTAGATCTTCAGTACCAAAAAAAGACAGCGTTCACATGCCCATATGGAGTGTTCGCCTGTAGGAGGATGTCTTTTGGCCTCTGCAACGCACCAGTAACCTTTCAAAGGTGTATGCTTTCCATTTTCTCAAATATGGTGGAAAAGTTCTTTGAGGTATTCATGGATGATTGGTGCACGAAATTGTAAATCACACTTTCCACAACTCGTACAACTAACCAGCAAGTGCACTGGGTCATCCAAGTAATACCTTACGTGAGTAAGGGTCGATCCCACGGAGATTGCCGGCTTGAAGCAAGCTATGGTTATCTTATTATTCTTAGTCAGGATATCAAAAATGGTTCTTAGTTTTAATTGCAAAAAATAAAAGAACATGAAATACTTGTTATGCAGTAATGGATAATGGGTTGGAGTTTTGGAGATGCTCTGTCTTCTGAATCTCTGCTTTCCTACTGTCTTCTTCTTCACGCACGCAAGGCTCCTTCCATGGCAAGCTGTATGTTGGTGGATCACCATTGTCAATGGATACCATCCGTCCTTTCAGTGAAAAAGGTCCATATACATGGCTAATCATCTGTCGGTTCTCACTTGTGCTGGAATAGGATCCAGTGATCCTTTTGCGTCTGTCACTACGCCCAACATTCGTGAGTTTGAAGCTCTTCACAGCCATCCCATCCCAGATCCTACTCGGAATACCACAGACAAAGTTTAGACTTTTCAGATCTCAAGAATACTGCAATTGATTTTAGCTTATACCACGAAGACTCTGGTCTCACGGATTGAACGCTCTATTTTCAGGAGATGTAGTCAAACTCGTGAACCAGGAACCCAACACTCAATCTAAGATAGAACGGAAGTGGTTGTCAGGCATGCGTGCATAGGTTAAGAATGGTGATGAGTGTCACGGATTATCATATTCATCATGTTTAAGTGCGAGTGAATATCTTAGAATAGAATCAAGCGTGATTGAATAGAAAACAGAAGTAATTGTATTAATCCATCGAGACACAGCTCCTCACCCCCAACCATGGGGTTTAGAGATTCATCCTATAGAAGATATAAATTCAAATGTAAAATGTCATGAGGTACTGAATGAATCTCTAAAAGTAGTTTTTATACTCAACTAGTAACCTAGGTTTACAGAAAATGAGTAAACTAAGATAGATAGTGCAGAAATCAACTTCCGGGGCCCACTTGGTGTGTGTTTGGGCTGAGCATTAAAGCTTCCATGTGTAGAGACTATTCATGGTGTTTTACTCCAGCTTTTGTGCCAGTTTGGGCGTTTAACTCCAGCTTTTAGCCCAATTTTGGCGTTTAACGCCAGAATAGGGTAAAAAGTTGGCGTTAAACGCCAGTTTGCGTCATCAAAACTCAGGCAAAGTATAGACTATTATATATTGCTGGAAAGCCCAGGATGTCTAGTTTTCAACGCAATCGAGAGCGCATCAATTGGGCTTCTGTAGCTCAAGAAAATCCATTTCAAGTGTAGGGAGGTCAGAATCCAACAGCATCTGCAGTCCTTTTTCAGCCTCTGAATCAGATTTTTGCTCAGGTCCGTCAATTTCAGCCAGAAAATACCTGAAATCATAGAAAAACACACAAACTCATAGTAAAGTCCAGAAATGTGATTTTTGCATAAAAGCTAGTAAAAGTATAATAAAAAGTAGCTAGATCATACTAAAAACTATATGAAAATACCCCCAAAAAGCGTATAAAATATCCGCTCATCACAACACCAAACTTAAACTGTTGCTTGTCCTCAAGCAACTAGATAAATAAAATAGGATAGAAAGAAAATCAAGAGGCAATAACATCTCAGAGTTTTATATGAAGCTCAAATTCTAATTAGATGAGCGGGACTAGTAGCTTTTTGCTTCTGAATAGTTTTGGCATCTCCATTTATCCTTTGAAGTTCTGAATGACTGGCATCTATAGGAACTCTGAATTCAAATAGTATTATTGATTCTCCTAGTTTAGCGTGTTGATTCTTGAACACAACTGCTTTATGAGTCTTGGCTGTGGCCTTAAGCATTATGTTTTCCAGTATTACCACCGGATACATAAATGCCACAGACACATAACTGAGTGAACCTTTTCAGATTGTGACTCAGCTTTGCTAAAGTCCCCAGTCAGAGGTGCCCAGAGTTCTTAAGCACACTCTTTTTGTGTTGGATCATGACTTTAACCACTCAGTCTCAAGTTTTTCACTTGGACCTGCATGCCACAAGCACATGGTTAGAGACAGCTTGATTCAGCTGCTTAGGCCAAGATTTTATGCTTGTAGGCCCTCCTATCCATTAATGCTCAAAGCCTTGGATCCTCTTCACCCTTGCCTTTTGGTTTAAAGGGTTATTGGCTTTTTCTGCTTGCTTTCTTCTTTTTTTTATTTGTTCTTCACTGCTTGCTCTTGCTTCAAGAATCAATTCTATGATTTTTCATATTATCAACAACATTTCTCTTTTTTCATCATTCTTTCAAGAGCCAATAATTTTAACATTCAGAAACTTCACTATCAAACTTTATGCACTGTTCAAGCATTCATTCAGAGAACAAAGAGTATTGTTTGAATTTTTCTTATTAAGAACTCAAAAATAAAATTGCTTCCTTATTCTAAAAATATGCTATTTTATTCATGTTTAATGATGATGAGAAAAATAAATTATAACTTACTTGGGGATAAAATTAAAAAAACGAAAAATAAGGACACTAATTACTACTATTCCTATGACTCTAAAAATAGATTTCTAATAGCAGAGTTATCACAAAGTTAAGATTAGGACTCAACAACCTTTATTTTGGAAGGTGGATGCTCTTTCATTCTATGGGGTGTCTGGCCCTTCAAGAGGTAGCTTCTGGCGCTTCAGCTCCTGCAGTTCACGCCCTTGCTTCTCCTGTTCCTTAAGCAGCTTGCATAGCATGCTATTTTGATTTTGCTGTTCTTCTTTCATTTGATCCATAGCTTCTTGCAGCTTGGTAATAGATCCTTCTAAGCGGTTCCAGTAGTCAATCTGTGGGATTTCTGGGAGGAACTCTTGCGCCCTCCTTTTGATGGGAATGTCTTGCACTTGTTGCCCTTCTATTGACTTTTTTTTTATTGGGAGATCAACTGAGATATACTCATCTACTCCCATTCTTACTCCAGCATTTTTATATAGCAGAAAAATCAAGCTTGGGTAGGCCAATTTGGCTTTAGTGGAGTTCTTGTTTGCAATTGTATAAAGCTCACAAGCAATCAGATGATGAACTTCCACTTGGTTTCCCATCATAATGCAATGGATCATCACTACTCTTTTAATAGTGACCTCAGAGCGGTTGCTGGTGGGTAGTATAGAACGCCCAATAAAATCCAGCCAGCCTCTAGCAACTGGTTTGAGATCCCCTCTCTTGAGTTGAATTGGGACATTCTTTGTGTTGGTTACCCACTTAGCTCCAGGGATGCATATGTCCTCTAGAATTTGGTCCAAGTGCTTATCTTGATTCACAATTCTCCTGTTAAAGGATTCTGAGTCATCTTGTAGTTGAGGCAGCTTGAAAATCTCTCTTATATTGTCATGGTGGAAGTAGATAATCCTCCCTCTGACCATAGTTCGAAAGGTATAGAAGGCGGTTCCAGACATTCTATGTTTATCTGTTTGCCACAGATTTGAGTAGAATTCCTGAACCATGTTTCTTCCCACCTTTGTCTCAGGATTAGCTAGGATTTTTCAGCCTCTGTTTCGAATTTGCTCTTGGATCTCCAGATATTCATCTTCTTTTAGATCAAATTTAACTTATGGGATCACTAACCTCAGATCCATTATTTTATAATAATGGTCTGCATATTCTTTGGTTAAGAACCTCTCTTTCTTCCAAAGTGGTTTTGGAATATTCTCTTTCTTGCCTCTTGAGGTGGTTTGTTTTTCCTTGGGGGCCATGTTCTTGGTGAGTCTTGGCTCAGTGATCATGAAAAGCACACTAAACTTAGAGGTTTTCTTGTCCTCAAGCAAAAGAAAGGAAAGGAGAGGAAGAGAGGGAGAGACAATTTCGAATGGGGGAGGAAAGGGAATGGCCGAATGGGAATTTAAAGGGGAGAAGGGTGGGTTTGAAAATTTTGAAAAAGATATGATAGAAGATATGATTTGTAAAAAAGATAGTTATGATATGCAAAAGATGTATTTTTAAAATTGAAAAGATAAGAAAGAAATTTGAAAAAGATAAATCTAATTTTGAAAAGATAGTGTGATGGGTTGAAAAAGATTTGGAGCAAATTTAAAAAGATATATGCGTTTTTGGAAAAGATTTGAAAAGAAATTAAAAAGATATATGAGTTTTGACAAAGATTTTGAAAGAAATAGAAAAAGATTTTTAGGATTAAGAAATTTTTGAAATTGAAATTGAAAGATGAGAATTTGTAACATGTTCATGCAAGAAATGTGGAAAGAAATATTAAAATTTGAAAAAAAATCTGAGTTGGGAATAAGAACCTCCTCCCCTCCATGTTCCTGGCATTAAACGCCCAGGAGTAGCATGTTTTGGGCGTTTAACGCCCAATTGCTGCCTATTTTGGGTGTTTAAACGCCTAGCCAGGTACCCTGGCTGGCGTTTAAACGCCAGTTTTCCTTTGTCACTGGGCATTTTTCTAAACGCCCAGGATGCTGCAAGTTTGGCGTTAAACGCTCAGAATGGCACTCATTCTGGCGTTTAACGCCCAAAAATGCTCCTTACTGGCATTTTTCTGCTAGTGAGCATCTTTTCTCTATTTTCTGCTCTGAATTCTTCTGTAACTCTGTGAACTCCTGTAATGGAAGATAAATTTTGTATCAAACTCTTGTAATTACTAAAAAAATAGATATGCTTAACCAATGGATGGGTTGCCTCCTAGCAAACGCTTCTTTATTGTCTTTAGCTGGACCTCACTGAATGTTATTCTAGTCTCAGTTTTGAGCACTCTTGCTCAATATTGCTTTCAAGATAGTGTTTGACTCTTTGTCCATTAACAATGAATCTTTTATCAGAGTTAGTATCTTGAAGCTCCACATATCCATATGGTGACACACTTGTAATCACATATGGTCCCCTCCACCGGAATTTTAATTTCCCAGGGAATAATCTGAGTCTAGAGTTAAATAGCAGGACCTTTTGTCCTGGTTCAAAGACTCTGGATGACAATTTCTTGTCATGCCATCTTTTTGCTTTCTCCTTGTAAATTTTTGCATTTTCGAAAGCATTGAGTCTGAACTCCTCTAGCTAATTCAACTGGAGCAATCTTTTCTCTCCAGCTAATTTAGCATCAAGGTTTATGAATCTGGTTGCCCAGTAGGCCTTGTGTTCCAATTCCACTGGCAAATGACAGGCCTTACCATACACAAGTTGGTAAGGAGAAGTTCCTATAGGAGTCTTGAATGCTGTTATGTATGCCCACAGAGCATCATCCAAGCTTTTTGCCCAATCCTTCTACAGGCCATTACGGTCCATTCCAGGATCCTCTTTAGTTCTTTATTAGAGACCTCAGCTTGCCCATTTATCTGTGGATGATACGGAGTTGCCACCTTGTGGCTAATTCCATACCGGACCATGGCAGAGTAAAGCTGTTTATTGCAGAAATGAGTGCCTCCATCACTGATTAATACTCTAGGGACACCAAATCTACTGAAGATGTATTTCTGGAGGAACTTTATTACTGTTTTAGTATCATTAGTGGGTGTTGCAATTGCCTCTACCCATTTAGATACATAGTCCACTGCCACCAGAATATAAGTGTTTGAGTATGAAGGTAGGAACAGTCCCATGAAGTCAATACCCCATACGTCAAACAATTCAATCTCTAAGATCCCTTGCTGAGGCATGGCGTAACCATGAGGCAGATTACCAGCTCTCTGGCAACTGTCACAGTTCCGTACAAACTCTCGGGAGTCTTTATAGAGAGTAGGCCAGTAGAAGCCGCATTGGATGACTTTTATGGCTGTTCGCTAACTTCCGAAATGTCCTCCATACTGTGATCCATGGCAATGCCAAAGGATCCTTTGCGCTTCTTCTCTAGGCACACATCTACGGATTATTCCGTCTGCGCATCTCTTAAAGGGATATGGTTCATCCCACAAGTAGTACCTTGCTTCAGAAATTAGTTTTTTTGTTTGTTGCTTGCTGTACTCCTTGGGTATGAACCTTGCAGCCTTATAGTTTGCAATGTCTGCAAACCATGGTACTTCTTGAATGGCAAAGAGTTGCTCATCAGGAAAGGTTTCAAAGATCTCAGTAATAGGGAGGGACGCCCCTTCTATTGGTTATATCCGGGATAGGTGATCCGCTACTTGGTTTTCTGTCCCTTTTCTGTCTCTTATTTCTATATCAAACTCTTGCAGAAGCAATACCCAGCTTATGAGCCTGGGTTTTGAATCCTACTTTGTGAGTAGATATTTAAGAGTAGTATGGTCAGTGTACACAATCACCTTTGATCCTACTAGATAGGATCTGAACTTGTCAATAGCATAAACCACTGCAAGCAATTCCTTTTCTGTGGTTGTGTAATTCTTCTGTGCATCATTTAGAACACGGCTGGCATAGTAGATGACATGCAGAAGTTTGTCATGCCTCTGTCCCAATTCTGCACCAATGGCATGGTCACTGGTATCACACATCAGTTCAAATGGTAATGTCCAGTTTGGTGCAGAAATGACTGGTGCTGTAACCAGCTTGGCTTTCAGGGTCTCAAACGACTTCAGACACTCTATGTCAAATATAAATGGCGTGTTAGCAGCTAGCAGATTACGTAGAGATTTTGTGATTTTTGAAAAATCCTTTATAAACCTCCTATAGAATCCTGCATGCCCCAGAAAGCTTCTGATTGCCTTAACATTGGCAGATGGTGGTAATTTTTCAATTACCTCTACCTTAGCTTGATCCACCTCTATTCCTCTGTTCGAAATATTGTGCCCAAGGACGATCCCTTTAGTCACAATAAAGTGACATTTTTCCCAGTTTAAAACCAAGTTAGTCTCTTGGCACCTTTTTAGAACAAGTGTCAGGTGATCAAGATAGGAGCTGAATGAGTCTCCATATACTGAGAAGTCATCCATGAAGACTTCCAAAAATTTCTCCACCATATCAGAGAAAATAGAAAGCATGTATCTCTGAAAGGTTGCAGGTGCATTACACAGCCCAAATGGCATCCTTCTGTAGGCAAATACTCCAGATGGACATGTGAATATTGTTTTCTCTTGATTCTGGGGATCTACGGCAATTTGGTTGTAGCCTGAATAGCCATCCAAAAAGTAGTAATAATCATGACCTGCTAGTCTTTCTAGCATCTGATTTATGAATGGTAAAGGAAAATGATCCTTTCTGGTGGCTGTATTGAGTCTTATGTAGTCAATACACATGCGCCACCCTGTAACTGTTCTTGTGGGAACCAGTTCACTTTTCTCATTATTAACTACTGTCATGCCTCTTTTCTTGGGGACGACTTGGACAGGGCTCACCCAGGGGCTATTAGAAATTGGATAAATAATCCCAGCCTCTAGTAATTTAGTGACTTCTTTCTGCACCATTTCCTTCATGGCTGGATTCAGCCGCCTTTGTGGTTGAACTACTGGCTTAGTATTATCCTCCAAGAGAATCTTGTGCATGCATCTGGCTGGGCTAATGCCCTTAAGATCACTTATGGACCACCCAAGAGCTGTCTCGTGTGTCCTTAGCACTTGAATCAACGCTTTCTCTTCCTGTGACATTAAGGTAGAGCTTATGATCATAGGAAAAGTGTTGTCTTCTCCCAGAAATGCATATTTCAGGGATGGTGGTAGTGGTTTAAGCTCTGGTTTGGGGGGCTTTTCATCTAGTTGAGGAGTTTTTAGATGTTCTTCTATTTCCTCTGGCTCCTCCAGATCAGGCTGAACATCTTTAAATATATCCTCTAGCTCTGATTCGAGACTTTCAGTCATACTGACTTCTTCTACAAGAGAGTCAATAAGATCAACTTTCATGCAGTCTTTTGGTGTGTCTGGATGCTGCATAGCTTTAACAGCATTCAACTTAAACTCATCCTCATTGACTCTTAGGGTCACTTCCCCCTTTTGGACATCAATGAGAGTGCGTCCAGTTGCTAGGAAAGGTCTTCTTAGAATGAGAGTTGCACTCTTGTGCTCTTCCATTTCCAGCACTACAAAGTCAGTAGGAAAGGCAAATAGCCCAACCTTGACAATCATGTCCTTAATTATGCCTAATGGGTATTTAATGGAGCCATCAGCAAGTTGAAGACAGATCCGGGTTGGTTTGATCTCTTCAGTCAAACCAAGCTTTCTGATAGTGGATGCAGGGATTAGGTTGATACTTGCCCCAAGATCACATAGAGCTGTCTTGGTGCAAATTCCCTCTAATGTGCATGGTATCATAAAGCTTTCGGGATCCTTAAGCTTCTCTGGTAAGCTTTTTAGAATGATCGCACTGCATTCCTCAGTAAGAAAAACTTTTTCAATTTCTCTCCAATCCTTCTTATAGCTTAAGATCTATTTCATGAACTTAGCATAGCAAGGTATTTGCTCAAGTGCTTCTGCAAACGGAATCTTTATTTCAAGAGTCCTGGGATAGTCTGCAAAGCGGGAAAATTGCTTATCCTGTTTCGCTTGGCAGAGTTTCTGAGGATAAGGTATTTTGGCTTTATATTCTTCAACCTTAGTTGCTGCAGGTTTATTTCCTACAGAAGTAGGCTGAGACGCCTTCTTGAGGGAGTTATTATCAGCACTTGCAGGTGTCTGATCCCTTACAGGCATTTGAACGCCAGGATTAGGTGCTGGACTGGCGTTTAACGCCAGATTCCTACCCTATTCTGGCGTTTGAACGCCAGAATTGAACATGGAATTGGCGTTTAACGCCAACTTTTCACCCTTTTCTGGCGTTTGAACGCCAGAATCCTTCCTCCTTGGGCTCTTACTGTCCTCAGATGGATTTTGGGTAGCATACTATTCGTCCTCTGTCAGCTGTTCTTTCCTTGGCTTTCTGCTGCTTTGAGTCGATGTATTTAATGTTTTTCCACTCCTTAATTGAACAGCTTGACATTCTTCTGTTATCTGTTTAGACAACTATTGTCTTATTTGGTCAAGTTGTGCTTCCATATTCTTATTAGCATCATGAGTATCTTGTAACATTTCTTTAAATTCTGCTAACTATTTTGTCAGAGTAAGTAATTGCTGGTTGAGTTCAGCAACTTTTTCTGGAGAACTAAGGTCAGTAGATACTGCTTTAGCCTCTTCCTTCATGGAGGACTCACTGCTCAAGTACAGATGCTGATTTCTAGCAACAGTATCTATAAGCTCTTGAGCCTCTTCAATCGTCTTTCTCATGTGTATAGATCCACCAGCTGAGTGGTCTAGAGATATCTGAGTTTTTTTTGTAAGCCTATAGTAGAAGATGTCTAACTGCACCCATTTTGAGAACATTTCAGAGGGGCATTTCCTCAGCATCTCTCTGTACCTCTCTGATGAGCGGATAATTTGTATGCTTTTTGGCATTGTTTTTAGTATGTTTTTAGTATCTTTTAGTTAGTTTTTAGTATATTTTTATTAGTTTTTAATTAAAATTCACTTTTCTGGACTTTACTATGAGTTTGTGTGTTTTTCTGTGATTTCAGGTATTTTCTGACTGAAATTGAGGGTCCTGAGCAAAAATCTGATCCAGAAACTGAAAAGGACTGCAGATGCTGTTGGATTCTGACCTCCCTGAACTCAAAGAGGATTTTCTGGAGCTACAGAAGCCCAATTGGCGCGCTCTCAACGGCATTGGAAAGTAGACATCCTGGGCTTTCCAGCAATATATAATAGTCCATACTTTACCCAAGATTTGATGGCCCAAACCGGCGCTCAAAGTCACCTACAGAAATTCCAGCGTTAAACGCCGGAACTGGCATAAAATTTGGAGTTAAACGCCCAAACTGGCATGAAAGCTGGCGTTTAACTCCAGAAAAGGTCTCTACACGAAATTCCTTCATTGCTCAGCCCAAGCACACACCAAGTGGGCCCGAAAGTGGATTTTTCTGTCATTTACTCATTTCTGTAAACCTTAGGATACTAGCTTTTACTACTTATAGGATCTTTTGACATTGTATCCGTACCTTATGACCTCATAACATTTTGTACACGTTTCTTTCCACAGTATGAGCCTCTAAACCCCATGGTTGGGGGTGAGGAGCTCTGCTGTGTCTTGATGGATTAATGCAATTACTACTGTTTCTTATTCAATCATGCTTGCTTCAATTCTAAGATAACACTTGTTCTTAATCCGGATGAATGTGATGATCCGTGACAATCATCACCATTCTCAACCATGAACACGTGCCTGACAACCACCTCTGTTCTATCTTAGATTGAGTAGTTATCTCTTGGGTTCTTTAATCGGAATCTTCGTGGTATAGGCAGGACCTGATGGCAGCATTCAAGAGAATCCGGAAGGTCTAAACCTTGTCTGTGGTATTCTGAGTAGGATTCAATGACTGAATGACTGTGACGTGCTTCAAACCTGTAACCTACTGGGCGTTAGTGACAGACGCAAAAGAGGGATTCTATTCCGGTAGGGGAGGGAACCAAACCGGTGATTGGCAGTACTGTGACAGAGTGCGTGCATTAGCTTTCACTGCGAGGATGGGAGGTAGCCATTGACAACGGTGAAACCCTACATGAGCTTGCCATGGAAGGAGACTTGCGTGTTTGATGAAGAAGACAGTAGGAAAGCAGAGATTCAGAAGATGGAGCATCTCCAAACCTCAACCTATTCTCCATTACTGCAATACAAGTAACCATTTCATGTTCTTTTACTTTTTACAATCAATCCTGATAATTTCTGATATCCTGACTAAGATTTACAAGATAACCATAGCTTGCTTCAAGCCGACAATCTCCGTGGGATCGACCCTTGCTCACGCAAGGTATTACTTGGACGACCCAGTGCACTTGCTGGTTAGTTGTGCGGAGTTGCAAAAGTGTGATTGCAATTTCGTGCACCAAGTTTTTGGCGCCGTTGCCGGGGATTGTTCGAGTTTGGACAACTGACGGCTTATCTTGTTGCTTAGATTAGGACTGTTTATTTTTGTTGGTTTAGAGTCTTTTAAGTTGAGTCTAGTTTCATATTCTAAGTTTGGTGTCAATTGCATGCTTTTATTTTTCTTTTAAAATTTTCGTTTTTGCATAGTCTTAGTCCCTTTTTGATTCATAAAAATTCTAAGTTTGGTGTCCTCTTTGTGTTTTTCCTTTAAAATTTTCGAAAATTTAGTGTTTGATTTCTAAAAATTTTAAGTTTGGTGTCTTTTTGTGTTTTTCTCTTTCCTCTTTTTAAAAATCAAATCTTTCTTTCATAAAAATTTTTCAATCATATCTTCTTAATTGCTGTTTTCAAAATCTTTTTTTTTCACTAATTGATTCAGTTCTCAATTTGCTTTGATCTTATTTTATTTTTAATTCTCGAATTTTATTTTATTTTCCTTTTATTTTATTTTATTGTATTTTATTTTTTTTCGGTTATTTCAAAAAAAAAAAATATAAACAAAATTTATCTCTTTGCAATCATTCTCATTTCCCTTTTGTCCATTATGGACTTAAGTGGAATTAATCAGTCCAAGAGGACTCTGGGGTCTTATGCTAACCCCATTACAGCTGCATATGGGAGTAGCATCTGTATACCTCCCATCAAAGCAAGCAGCTTTGAGCTAAATCCTCAACTCATTATCATAGTACAGCAAAATTGCCAGTATTCCGGTCTTCCACAGGAAGAACCTACTGAGTTTCTGGCACAGTTTTTACAAATTGCTGACACAGTACATGATAAAGAGGTAGATCAGGATGTCTATAGACTATTACTGTTTCCATTTGCTGTAAAAGATCAAGCTAAAAGGTGGTTAAATAACCAACCTACAGCAAGCATAAAGACATGGAAACAGTTATCAGACAAATTCCTGAATCATTTTTACCCTCCAAAGAGGATGACACAGCTAAGGCTGGACATCCAAGGCTTTAAACAAGAGGATCATGAATCCCTTTATAATGCCTGGGAGAGGTATAGAGGTATGCTAAGAAAATGTCCCTCTGAAATGTTTTCAGAGTGGGTACAGTTAGACATTTTCTACTATGGGCTTACAGAAAAAGCTCAGATGTCTTTAGACCACTCAGCTGGTGGATCTATACACATGAGGAAGACAATTGAAGAAGCTCAAGAGCTTATAGACACTGTTGCTAGAAACCAATATTTGTACTCTAGCAATGAGTTCTCTTCAGAAGAGGAAGTTATGACAATAGTCACTGACTCTAATCCTCAAGAACAGATAATGGAGCTTAATCAACAACTACTCCTGATGACTGAACAGCTAGCAGAATTTAAAGAGATGCTCCATGAAACTAAAGTTGCTAATAAAAGCATAGAACTACAGTTGAATCAAGCAAAACAGCAAATATCTAAACAGATAACAGAGGAGTGTCAAGCAGTTCAATTGAGGAGTGGGAAAACCTTGAATAACACTGCTCAAAAGAGCAAAAAGTCAAACAAGGAACAATTGACAGAGGACAACCAAACCACTGTTCAAAATCCCTCTGAGGACAGTGAGAGCCCAGAGAGGAATATTGGCGTTCAAACGCCAGAAAGGAAAGGAAAGCTGGCGTTAAACGCCCATTCCTTGCCCAGTTCTGGCGTTCAAACGCCAGAAAAGGGGGAAAAGCTGGCGTTAAACGCCCATTTTCCACCCAATTCTGGCGTCCAAACGCCAAGGGAGGATCAGACACCTGAGAGTGCTGACAGTAATCCCTCTAACAAGGCTTCTTCAACTACTTCTGTACGGAATAAACCTGCATCATCTAAGGTTGAAGAATATCAAGCCAAGATGCCTTATCCTCAGAAACTCCGCAAAGCGGAACAGGATAAGCAATTTGCCCGCTTTGCAGACTATTTAAGGACTCTTGAAATAAAGATTCCTTTTGCAGAGGCACTTGAGCAAATACCTTCTTATGCTAAGTTCATGAAAGAGATCTTAAGTCATAAGAAGGATTGGAGAGAAACTGAAAAAGTGTTTCTCACTGAAGAATGCAGTGCAGTCATTCTAAAAAGCTTACCAGAAAAGCTTCAAGATCCTGGAAGCTTTCTGATACCATGCACATTGGAAGGCACTTACACCAAGACAGCCTTATGTGATCTTGGAGCAAGTATCAATTTAATACATGCATCCACTATTAGAAAGCTTGGGTTGATTGGAGAAGTCAAACCAACCAGGATATGCCTCCAACTTGCTGATGGCTCCATTAAACACCCATCAGGCATAATAGAGGACATGATTGTCAAGGTTGGGCCATTTGCCTTCCCAACTGACTTTGTGGTACTGGAAATGGAGGAGCACAAGAGTGCAACCCTCATTCTAGGAAGACCATTCCTAGCAACTGGACGAACTCTCATTGATGTACAAAAAGGGGAAGTAACCTTGAGAGTCAATGAGGATGAGTTCAAGTTGAATGCTGTAAAAGCAATGCAGCATCCAGACACACCAGAGGACTGCATGGGCGCTGACATTATTGACTCTCTGGTAGAAGAGATCAATATGGCTGAAAGCCTAGAATCAGAGCTTGAGGACATCTTCAAAGATGCTCAAACTGATCAGGAAGAGCCAGAGGAGGCAAAGGAATTTTCGAAAATTCCTCAGGAGGAGGATAAGCCTCCTAAGCCTGAACTCAAACCACTACCATCATCCTTGAAATATGCATTTCTGGGAGAGGGTGACACTTTTCCAGTGATTATAAGCTCTGCTTTAAATTCACAGGAAGAGGAAGCACTAATTAAAGTGCTAAGGACACACAAGACAGCTCTTGGGTGGTCCATAAGTGATCTTAAGGGCATTAGCCCAGCTAGATGCATGCACAAGATCCTGTTGGAGGATAATGCCAAACCAGTGGTTCAACCACAGAGGAGGCTAAATCCTGCCATGAAGGAGGTGGTGCAGAAAGAGGTCACTAAATTACTGGAGGCTGGGATTATTTATCCTATTTCTGATAGCCCCTGGGTGAGCCCTGTCCAAGTTGTTCCCAAAAAGGGAGGCATGACAGTGGTTCATAATGAAAAAAATGAACTGGTTCCTACAAGAACAGTCACAGGGTGGCGCATGTGTATTGACTACAGAAGGCTCAATACAGCCACCAGAAAGGATCATTTTCCTTTACCATTCATAGACCAAATGCTAGAAAGACTAGCTGGTCATGATTATTACTGCTTTTTGGATGGCTACTCAGGCTACAACCAAATTGCAGTAGATCCTCAAGACCAAGAGAAAACAGCATTCACATGCCCTTCTGGCGTGTTTGCCTATAGGAGAATGCCTTTTGGTCTGTGCAATGCACCTGCAACCTTTCAAAGATGCATGCTCTCTATCTTCTCAGATATGGTAGAGAAATTTCTGGAAGTCTTCATGGATGACTTTTCAGTATATGGAGACTCATTTAGCTCCTGTCTTAACCACCTATCACTTGTCCTGAAAAGATGCCAAGAAACTAACCTGGTTTTAAACTGGAAGAAATGTCACTTTATGGTGACTGAAGGAATTGTCCTTGGGCACAAAATTTCAAGCAGGGGAATAGAGGTGGATAAGGCAAAGGTAGAGGTAATTGAAAAATTACCACCACCTGCCAATGTTAAGGCAATCAGAAGCTTTCTGGGGCATGCAGGATTCTATAGAAGGTTTATTAAGGATTTTTCGAAAATTGCAAAACCTTTAAGTAACCTGCTAGCTGCTGACACGCCATTTGTGTTTGACACACAGTGTTTGCAGGCATTTGAGACCCTGAAAGCTAAGCTGGTCACAGCACCAGTCATCTCTGCACCAGATTGGGCATTACCATTTGAATTAATGTGTGATGCCAGTGATCATACCATTGGTGCAGTGTTGGGACAGAGGCATAACAAACTTTTGCATGTCATTTATTATGCTAGCCGTGTTCTAAATGATGCACAGAAGAATTACACAACCACAGAAAAAGAGTTGCTTGCAGTGGTCTATGCCATTGACAAGTTTAGATCCTACTTAGTGGGATCAAAGGTGATTGTGTACACTGACCATGCTGCTCTTAAATACTTACTCACAAAGCAGGATTCAAAACCCAGGCTTATAAGATGGGTGTTGCTTCTGCAAGAGTTTGATATAGAAATAAGAGACAGAAAAGGGACAGAGAACCAAGTAGCTGATCATCTGTCCAGAATAGAACCAGTAGCTGGGGCGTCCCTCCCTTCTACTGAGATCTCTGAGACTTTCCCAGATGAGCAACTCTTTGCCATTCAGGAAGCTCCATGGTTTGCAGATATTGCAAACTATAAAGCTGTGAGGTTCATACCCAAAGAGTACAGTTATGTGCAGAGAAAGAAATTAATTTCAGATGCCAAATACTACCTTTGGGATGAACCATATCTCTTTAAGAGATGTGCTGACGGAGTGATCCGCAGGTGTGTACCCAGAGAGGAAGCACGAAGGATCCTATGGCACTGCCATGGATCACAGTATGGAGGACATTTTGGAAGTGAGCGAACAGCCACTAAAGTTCTCCAGTGCGGCTTCTACTGGCCTACTCTCTATAAAGATTCCCGAGAGTTTGTGCGTAACTGTGACAGTTGCCAAAGAGCTGGTAACCTGCCTCACGGATATGCCATGCCTCAACAAGGAATATTAGAGATAGAATTGTTTGATGTATGGGGAATTGATTTCATGGGACCATTCCCACCATCATACTCAAACACTTACATTCTGGTGGCAGTGGACTATGTATCTAAATGGGTAGAAGCAATTGCTACACCCACTAATGATACCAAGACTGTGCTGAAATTCCTCCAGAAAAACATTTTCAGCAGGTTTGGCGTCCCCAGAGTGCTAATCAGTGATGGGGGCACTCATTTCTGCAATAAACAGCTATACTCTGCTATGGTTAGATATGGAATCAGCCATAAAGTGGCAACTCCGTATCATCCACAGACAAATGGGCAAGCTGAAGTCTCTAACAGAGAGCTGAAAAGAATCCTAGAACGGACTGTAATGGCCCGAAGAAAGGATTGGGCAAAGAGCTTGGATGATGCTCTGTGGGCATACAGAACAGCATTCAAGACTCCTATAGGAACCTCTCCATACCAATTGGTGTATGGGAAGGCCTGTCATTTGCCTGTGGAACTGGAACATAAAGCCTACTGGGCAACCAGATTCCTAAACATGGATGCACAGTTAGCTGGTGAGAAAAGACTGCTCCAGCTAAATGAGCTAGAGGAGTTCAGACTCAATGCCTTTGAAAATGCAAAAATTTATAAGGAAAAGGCAAAGAAGTGGCATGACAAGAGATTGTCAACCAGAGTCTTTGAGCCAGGACAGAAAGTTCTGCTCTTCAACTCCAGGCTCAAATTGTTTCCAGGAAAACTCAAATCCCGGTGGAGGGGTCCGTATGTGATTACAGGAGTATCACCATATGGATATGTTGAGCTTCAGGATATTGATTCTGACAAGAAGTTCATTGTTAATGGACAGAGGATCAAGCACTATCTTGAAGGAAATTTTGAGCAGGAATGCTCAAAACTGAGACTTGAGTGATTCTCAGTGAAAGTCCAGCTAAAGACAGTAAAGAAGCGCTTGCTGGGAGGCAACCCAGTCATTAGGAAGGTGTATGATTAGTTCTTACAGAGGCAAATATCAAAAATGAAGGAATTCACAGAGTTACAGAAAGATTCAGCTCAAAAAGCAGAGAAAATGAGCTTACTGGCGAAAAAACGCCAGTAAGGGGCATTTTGGGCGTTAAACGCCAGAATGGGTACCATTCTGGGCGTTTAACGCCAGTAATGGTACCATTTTGGGCGTTAAACGCCAGAATGGGCACCATTCTGGGCGTTTAACGCCAGGTGTGCAGCATCCTGGGCGTTTTGGAAAAACGCCCAGTGAGGAAGAATTTCTGGCGTTTAACGCCAGCCAGGGTACCTGGCTGGGCGTTAAACGCCCAAGTGGGGCAACAGATGGGCGTTAAACGCCAGCTTGGTGGGGGACCACAATTTTGTTTTCAAATCAGATTTTTTTTTTCAAACTTTCCTTTTCTCACCCATACTTTTCTACAAAATCACACTTCAATCATTCATCATTCACTTCCAAATCTTCAAAAATCAAAACCTTTTTTTTCAAATTTATTTCAAATCAATTACAAACATTGTTCAAAAATTTCACCCTTTTCTCAATTTCTTCTCAAATCTTCTCAAATCTCCTTTCAAATTCCTCTTTGTTTTCGAAAAACTCCCCTCCCCACCTTATAAATACACGTTTGTTCCACTCTTCCAACCACACCATTCGAATTTTCTCTTCCTCCCCCTCTCTTCTCTCTTCTCTTTTGCTTGAGGACAAGCAAACCTCTAAGTTTGGTGTGCTTTTCCGTGATCACTAAGCCAAGATTCATCAATATCATGGCTCCTAAGGGAAAACAAACCAATTTAAGAGGCAAGAAAGAGAATAATCCAAAGAATCTTTGGAATGAAGAGAAGTTCTTAACCAAAGAACATGAAGACCATTATCATAAAATAATGGGTCTGAGGTCAGTGATCCCGGAAGTTAAATTTGATCTGAAAGAAGATGAATATCCGGGGATCCAAGAGCAAATTCGAAACAGAGGATGGGAAGTTCTAACCAATCCTGAGACAAAGGTTGGAAGGAACATGGTTCAGGAATTCTACTCAAATCTGTGGCTAACAGATAAGCAGAGAATGACTGGAACTGCTTACCATACCCATAGAACCATGGTCAGAGGGAAAGTTATATACTTCCATCTGGACAAAATAAGAGAAATATTCAAGTTGCCTCAACTGCAAGATGATCCTGATTCCTTTAATAGGAGGATGGTGAGAGTAGATAAGGGGTTGGATCAGGTTCTAGAGGACATATGCCTCCCTGGAACTAAGTGGATAACCAATTCTAAGGGTGTCCCAAACCAACTCAAGAGGGGAGACCTCAAACCAATTGCAAGAGGTTGGCTAGACTTTATTGGGCATTCCATATTGCCCACTAGCAACCGTTCTGAGGTCACCATCAAGAGAGCAGTGATGATTCATTGCATTATGCTTGGAAAAGAGGTGGAGGTCCATCATGTGATTGCTTGTGAGATTTACACAATTGCAAATAAGAATTCCACTGAAGCCAAATTGGCTTATCCAAGCTTGATTTCCTTGCTCTGCAAAGAGGCTGGGGTGAAGATGGGAGTAGATGAGTTCATACCCATTGAACACCCAATCACCAAGAAGTCAATGGAAGGACAAGTGCAAGACAACTCCATCAAAAGGAGGGCGCATGAGTTCCTCCCTGAACTCCCTGAAATTGGCTACTGGGCCAACCTAGAAGCATCTATTAACAAGTTGCAAGAGACTATGGAGCAACTGAAGGAAGAACAGCAGAATCAAAACTGCATGCTCTGCAAATTGCTGAAGGAACAAGAGAAGCAGGGGCGTGAAATCCAAGAGATGAAACGCCAAAAGCTCTCCTCTCAAGCTGAGGGAGCATCCACTTCTCAAAATCAAGGTTGTTGAGTCCTAACTCTGTGAAAACCTCTATCATTAGGAGCCTATCTTTTTTCGTTTTTCTTGTCTTATTTTATATTTTTTTGTCTCATCTTATATCTATATTTGAGTCTTGTTCTTAGTTCATAATTAATAAAATTTAAGTTTATGCCTTAAAGCTATGAATGTCCTATGAATCCATCACCTCTCTTAAAAGAAAAATGCTTTAATCACAAAAGAACAAGAAATACAGGGTTTCGAAATTTATCTCTGAAACTAGTTGAATTAGTTTGATGTGGTGACAATACTTTTTGTTTTCTGAATGAATGCTTGAACAGTGCATATGTCTTTTGAATTTGTTGTTTTAAGAATGTTAAAATTGTTGGCTCTTGAAAGAATGAGGAGAAAGAGAACTGTTATTGAGGATCTGAAAAATCACCAAATTGATTCTTGAAGCAAGAAAAGTAGTGAAAAAAAAAATTCGAAAAAAAAAGAAAGAAAAAGAAAAAAGAGAAAAAAAAAGAGAAGGAAATAAAGTTGTGATCCAAGGCAACAAGAGTGTGCTTAAGAACCCTGGACACCTCTAATTGGGGACTTTAGCAAAGCTGAGTCACAATCCAAGAAGGTTCACCCAATTATGTGTCTGTGGCATGTATGTATCCGGTGGTAATACTGGAAGACAGAGTGCTTTGGGCCACAGCCAAGACTCATACACTAGCTATGTTCAAGAATCATCATACTTAACTAGGAGAATCAATAACACTATCTGAGTTCTGAGTTCTTATAGATGCCAATCATTCTGAACTTCAAAGGATAGGGTGAGATGCCAAAACTGTTCGGAGGCAAAAAGCAACTAGTCCCGCTCATCTAATTGGAGCTATGTTTCTTTGATATTTTGGAGTCTATAGTATATTCTCTTATTTTTATCCTATTTTGATTTTCAGTTGCTTGGGGACAAGCAACAATTAAGTTTGGTGTTGTGATGAGCGGATAATTTGTATGCTTTTTGGCATTGTTTTTAGTATGTTTTTAGTATCTTTTAGTTAGTTTTTAGTATATTTTTATTAGTTTTTAATTAAAATTCACTTTTCTGGACTTTACTATGAGTTTGTGTGTTTTTCTGTGATTTCAGGTATTTTCTGACTGAAATTGAGGGTCCTGAGCAAAAATCTGATCCAGAGACTGAAAAGGACTGCAGATGCTGTTGGATTCTGACCTCCCTGCACTCAAAGAGGATTTTCTGGAGCTACAGAAGCCCAATTGGCGCGCTCTCAATGGCATTGGAAAGTAGACATCCTGGGCTTTCCAGAAATATATAATAGTCCATACTTTGCCCAAGATTTGATGGCCCAAACCGGCACTCAAAGTCACCTACAGAAATTCCAGCGTTAAACGCCGGAACTGGCATAAAATTTGGAGTTAAACGCCCAAACTGGCATGAAAGCTGGCGTTTAACTCCAGAAAAGGTCTCTACACGAAATTCCTTCATTGCTCAGCCCAAGCACACACCAAGTGGGCCCGGAAGTGGATTTTTCTGTCATTTACTCATTTCTGTAAACCTTAGGATACTAGCTTTTACTACTTATAGGATCTTTTGACATTGTATCCGTACCTTATGACCTCATAACATTTTGTACACGTTTCTTTCCACAGTATGAGCCTCTAAACCCCATGGTTGGGGGTGAGGAGCTCTGCTGTGTCTTGATGGATTAATGCAATTACTACTGTTTCTTATTCAATCATGCTTGCTTCAATTCTAAGATAACACTTGTTCTTAATCCGGATGAATGTGATGATCCGTGGCAATCATCACCATTCTCAACCATGAACACGTGCCTGACAACCACCTCTGTTCTATCTTAGATTGAGTAGTTATCTCTTGGGTTCTTTAATCGGAATCTTCGTGGTATAGGCAGGACCTGATGGCAGCATTCAAGAGAATCCGGAAGGTCTAAACCTTGTCTGTGGTATTCTGAGTAGGATTCAATGACTGAATGACTGTGACGTGCTTCAAACCTGTAACCTACTGGGCGTTAGTGACAGACGCAAAAGAGGGATTCTATTCCGGTAGGGGAGGGAACCAAACCGGTGATTGGCAGTACTGTGACAGAGTGCGTGCATTAGCTTTCACTGCGAGGATGGGAGGTAGCCATTGACAACGGTGAAACCCTACATGAGCTTGCCATGGAAGGAGACTTGCGTGTTTGATGAAGAAGACAGTAGGAAAGCAGAGATTCAGAAGATGGAGCATCTCCAAACCTCAACCTATTCTCCATTACTGCAATACAAGTAACCATTTCATGTTCTTTTACTTTTTACAATCAATCCTGATAATTTCTGATATCCTGACTAAGATTTACAAGATAACCATAGCTTGCTTCAAGCCGACAATCTCCGTGGGATCGACCCTTGCTCACGCAAGGTATTACTTGGACGACCCAGTGCACTTGCTGGTTAGTTGTGCGGAGTTGCAAAAGTGTGATTGCAATTTCGTGCACCACTCTCCCAGGCATTGTAAAGGGATTCATTATCCTCTTGCTTAAAGCCTTGGATGTCCAGCCTTAGCTGTGTCATCCTCTTGGGAGGGAAATATTGATTCAGAATTTTTTCTGACAGCTGTTTCCAGATCCTTATGCTGGCCTTAGGTTGGTTATTTAACCACCTCTTAGCTTGGTCTTTTACAGCAAATGGAAACAGCAATAATCTGTAGACATCCTGGTCTACTTCCTTATCATGTACTGTATCAGCAATTTGTAAGAACTGTGCCGGAAACTCAGTAGGTTCTTTCTGTGGAAGACCAGAATATTGGCAATTTTGCTGCACCATGATAATGAGCTGAGGATTCAACTCAAAATTACTGACTATGATGGAGGGTATACAGATACTACTCCCATATGAAGCAGTAGCGGGGTTAACATATAACCCCAGAGTCCTTCTGGACTGTTCATTTTCACTTAGTTCCATGATGGAGAAAGAGAGATGATGTGGATTTATTTTATTTATTTTAATATATATTTTTTTAAATCCGAAATTAAAAATAAAATAATCAAAAAAAGTGAGGATTTTCGAAAAGGTGAGGAGAGAAAAAGAGTGGTTAGTAAGTTTTGAAAAAGATATGATTTTTAGAAAGAAAAAGTTTTGAAAAGATATGATTGAAGAACAATTTAAAAATATTTGATTTTTAAAATTGATGACTAATTTAATGCAAAATTTTCGAAAATTTGGAGGAAAAACACCAAGGAACACTAAACTTAAAAATTTTAAGATCAAAACACAAGAAGAACTCAAGAACACTTTGAAGATTCACAAGAACACAGCGAATAAAAATTCAAAGACTCAAAGGATTCAAGAACATAAAAAGAACACCAAACTTAAAATTTTTAGAAAACCAAAAATAAATTTTCAAAAATTAAATAAAAACTAACAAGAAAACACCAAACTTAAAACATGCAACTAAACTCAAACAGAAAAATCTAAAAGAAAAATAATAAATTTTTTTGAAAAATTTTGAAAAGAAGATAAAAGACTCTGACCCAAAAGACAAAATTTTCCTAATCTAAGCAACAAGATAAACCGTCAGTTGTTCAAACTCAAACAATCCCCGGCCATGGCGCCAAAAACTTGGTGCACGAAATTGCAATCACACTTGTAATTTCGCACAACTAACCAGCAAGTGCACTGGGTCGTCCAAGTAATACCTTACGTAAGTAAGGGTCGATCCCACGGAGATTGTCGGCTTGAAGCAAGCTATGGTTACCTTGTAACTCTTAGTCAGGAGATTAATAATGAAAAGGGTTTTTGTTTGCAATATCATAGAAGAGCATGAAATAAGAGGTACTTGTGGTTCAATAATAAAGAATAGGTTGGAGTTTTGGAGATGCTCTGTCATTTGAATCTCTGCTTTCCTACTATCTTCTTCTTCACGCACGCAAGCCTCCTTTCATGGCAAGCTGTGTGTAGGGTGTCACCGTTGTCAATGGCTACTTCCCATCCTCTCAGTGAAAATGATCCATGTGCGCTGATGACAAGTCATCTTAGCCTAGTTTCACTAGTCTTTTTCTTTTGTTTTCACTTGAATTATGCACTTTCTTGAGGTCTAAGCAAGCCAATTTGGGTAGATTTTCATACTTCCTTTGATTTAATCAACCATAGATGAATTAATGCAATTTCATGAGGTTTTATGCTATAATTGTTGCATATTATGATAGATTGAATATCTCATGATCTTGAGCATAGCTTTGATGTGTTTGGTTGATTAATGATAGGTGAAGAAAGCTTGGAGAAAGGTTGAAGCAAGAAGGAATGGCTAGGAGCAAAGAGAGGGCAATGGAATAAGTGAAAATGAACCAGGAAGCAAAAAGCTGGACCAAAAGTTAGCCTCAAACTTTTGCACAAACTTTTGGGTGAAAAGTTAGCCCCAACGTTAGCCTCCAACTTTTGGGCTAACGTTGGCACATGAGAATTTCTCCCTGGGGCACCAAAAGTTTGCGCCAACGTTAGCCTCCAACTTTTGGGCTAACATTGGCGCATGAAAATCAATGAAGGAGGAGCAAAAGTTTGCGCCAACGTTAGCCTCTAACTTTTGGGCTAACGTTGGCGCCATAAGTATACAAGAGGAGGCCAACGTTGGAGCAAAAGTTAGACCCCTAACTTTTGCCCCAACGTGGATAGCAGCAAAGCATGTCTACTGATATGAAAAGTTAGAGTAAAAGTTAGCCTCAAACTTTTACTCAAACTTTTACTCAAACTTTTGCAAAACTCCAACCCGGTTCAATTGGTTCACTTTGATTCCTCTCCAAACTCCAAGAGCAATCAACCAAGGCCTCTCTCAACCCAATTCCACCAAGAGCAAAGGCCCAATTCAAAGCTTGAAGATCATTTGAAGAAAGTGTATAAATAGGATAGAATTCAAGTTATTCAGGGAGCTTCCCTTTTTAGTTTTCATAGAGTTTTCTTTTCGGTTGGCATTGGGAGCTCACTTTTACATTCTAGCATTGTTGTTTTAATTCAAGAGAATTGGAGAGGAGAATTGATCTCTCTTCTTCCTTGTTCTTGCCAAGCACTCTTTACTTTCCTTGCTTCGGATATTAGGGAGAGAATTGAAGAAATTCTGTTTCAATCTCACCTTGGGATCTTGTTTAATTTTCTGCTTAATTAAATTTCAGTTTCGGTTCTTTGCTTCTTCATCTAATCTCTTTGCAATTTACAATTTCCTTGCAATTGTTCTTGTTGGATCTAGGAAGGCATTGAGATCTAGACTTGGTTCTCTAGTCTCTTGGGTCCTGAGATCCGGATTTCCCATTTACCACTCCCTGTTTAATGTTTCCATGCTCATTTACTTTTCTGTTTAAGATCCGGTTTGATCCAACCCATTCTCTAATTCTCTGCTTGTTGCAATTTTACTTTTCCTTGTTTAATTTCGGCAAATCCAACTCCCAATTCCCTTTACAATTCACGCCATTTACATTTCTTGCATTTTAAGATTTTGCAATTTACATTTCTTGCGTTCTAAGTTTCCGCCATTTAATTTCTTGTTCTTTAAGATTCAACACTTTAATTCCTGTTCTCTTTAATTTCATGCCAATTACCCATTCCCTTTACTTTCTATGCAATTTAAATTCTGCAAATCACAAATCACTCAACCAAATCTTGATTCGCTTGACTAAATCAACCACTAAACTAAAATTGCTCAATCCTTCAATCCCTGTGGGATCGACCTCACTCCCGTGAGTTATTATTACTTGATGCGACCCGGTGCACTTGCCGGTGAGTTTTGTGTCGGATCGTTTTCCGCACATCAAGTTTTTGGCACCGTTGCCAGGGATTGATTAGATTGACAATGATTAAGTGAGGTGGTAGTTTAGATCAAGCATTTTTTTTCTTTATTTTTGACTAACCCACTAACTGTTTGAAGTTTTGTCTCAACTAACTACACTCTATTCTCAAAAATACCAATGTATATTCCTTGTGATTGATTTATATGTCACAGGAAAGAAGAGCAGCCAGAGGGAAGGATATCATTGAAGAAGGAGTTTCTGAGAAAGAAGAACACCACGACATAAAACCGCAACTTATCACATTAATCAAGAAAAATTATTCCTATGGTGGAAACCCATTGGAAGATCCTGAACAGCATATATCCATTTTTCTAAGGACTTGTGGTGCTGTCAACCCCGATGGTGTAAATCATGACACCTGTAAGTTCTTGTTATTTCCCTTCTCACTAAGGGATGAAGCTGCACAATGGTTCGAAACCATTCCCCAGGGAAGTATTACTAGTTGGGACGATTTGGTTACCAAATTTCTGGCCAAATTCTCCTCATTCCAACAGGCCATCAAGTTGAAAGAGGGAGAACATCCATTCACACAAAGAGAAGAAGAACCACTCTTCATGGCATGGGAAAGATACAAGAAAGCAACTGACAAAGTGGGTATTCGAGCTTTCTATGAAGGATTAACCCCAGAAATAAGAAAAGCAGTGGACTACTTCTCAGATGGCCTACTCAAAGCAACATCAATTGCCCAAAGAACTGCAGATTTTAAGGACAAAGAAGTCAACAATCAACAATCGTTTGAAAAACAAGAAAATGCAATTTTAGAAAAGGAATTAATGAATCGTGAAGGAGTGAAGACAATCATGAATCAAAACAAGCATCTGCACGATCAAACTCAACAACAATTGGAGTCAATATCTAGACAAATTGATTTTCTGCATTCGGCTACAGTGAAGGCACAATTTCCACCATGGAAGCCACATTCTTATCTAAGAATGAGGGCATCTCAACATCAGGAACAAAGGGACTTCAACTACAACAACCCCAATTTCCCAACCCTGCAAAAACACCACTATACCAGCAACAATCAATACATACCACCACACTACCCACCCTTCCAACCCCCAACTCCCAACAATCAGCCAATCTCACAAGACTCTCAGAGGATCACTAATCTGAACATCATAGTAGAGAGAATGATGAAACATCAAGAGATGATAAGCAAGAACCATGAGGCCTCATTCGGGAGAATTGAGAGGCAAATAGAACAATTAGCTAAGAACTTCACAGAAGTAAGTGAGAAGAAGGCTAAAGGAAAAGAATCACTCATCCAGGATGAACATCATAAGGCAAAATCTCACTTAGAAGGACAAGGGGACAAGGAGAAGGAAGCACAGAATCTGAGTTGAACAAGCACAGAGGATGTCAAGCTAGTGACAATAAAAGAGCGCTTGTTGGGAGGCAACCCAACCAGAGGTAACCATCTTTTCATATCCAATTCAATAAAACTGTAAATTAGTTTTATCTAGATTGCAAGAAGCTAAGTTTGGTGTTGCACACTAAAACAACCTAAGGGGGAATGAAGAATTCTAAGTTTGGTGTTCCACCAAAATCCCATTATGACACACATTCTCACCTTATGCATAATATGGGCTTCAAGCATACTGGATGAATTAGTTAACTCTTTTGCTGTTTTCTAGTATTCAGCCTTATTACTTTTGAGAAAAAGAATTTTGCACATGGTTAATGAAAACCTTTGGCAAGGTACTAAGTTTGGTGTTCCCACGCCAAAGTAAGTTCAAAAAGCCCACAAATAAATCATGCAGACTAACCACTGTTTCTAAGTGCTTGGGGAACAAGCAACTTCCAATATCACTGCAGAATATCATACAAACTTTTGGAGATTTTTAGCATCATCAACCAAAGAGGAGAAAGATGAACATGAAAGTCAGCATTGATGATGATGAGAAGAAGGAAAGCAAGTGAACTCCAACAGGTTGTATTGTTAAGTGATTATTGTACATCAAATATTGCTGTAATTGAAAGTTGGATTGTATCCTTATTTGTCCTGCCTGTCTGCATAGTATAGTTTTCTTTATATATCCCTGCCTACTTGCATAGCATAGTCTTTCTTTATAATTCCATAAGCAAGATGCTTGATTAATTACAACATTCTTATCTTCAAAACTTGTTTGCACTCAATTTTCAAGAATGTATCACATGAAAGTTCTTTGAAACGAAGGATTGAGGAATTAAACAATTTTGAGGTAAGCAAAAGATTAGGATAAGTGGTGGTTCTAGTTGTATGATTATGTATTGAGGTTGCATGCTTGTGAAAACTTGCATGGGAGCTCATAGGCAGGATATGAAGTTCAAAGAAGTATTGTGGAGATTCTCAAAAATCAATTGATCCGAGAAGCAGCAAACGAAACAAAAAGAAAAGTAAAGAGAATACAAAAACAAAAAGAACATGGCCCAAGGTTCTGAGCATCAATTACTAGGCAGAAAAAGAAAGAAAGAAACAAAAACTCAAAGAGTTGTTATTCTAGTAAATGCTTGTGGTTGAAGTGTGTCAAGGAAAGAGGCTTGAGCAAGTAAATCCTTAGGGGTGCTTTAACACCTAATACCTTAAAACCAACTGGTTTAGGAGTATTGATTGAAAACTTATTTAAAGAGCCGCCTTGAGACATGACACTTAGAGTCGAGGCCAAAGCACAGAAACTATAAGCTGCTTCAAGGTGATTACATATAAAGAGATCTCTATAGTACCATTCGGATGAAAATCCTAAGACCTACGACTCCCAATATGTAAGGACTAGTGAGCACTGAAATCCTTGCATGAGCATATAATTTAGAGTTCACCCCACTGTTACTTAATCACTTCACTCACTGTACTTTACAAATGTTCTTCAATCCATCTTAGTTGAAAGAACCTCTGAGCATAGTTCATTTCTTGCTTGGGGACAAGCAAGCTTTAAGTTTGGTGTTGAGATGACAAGTCATCTTAGCCTAGTTTCACTAGTCTTTTTCTTTTGTTTTCACTTGAATTATGCACTTTCTTGAGGTCTAAGCAAGCCAATTTGGGTAGATTTTCATACTTCCTTTGATTTAATCAACCATAGATGAATTAATGCAATTTCATGAGGTTTTATGCTATAATTGTTGCATATTATGATAGATTGAATATCTCATGATCTTGAGCATAGCTTTGATGTGTTTGGTTGATTAATGATAGGTGAAGAAAGCTTGGAGAAAGGTTGAAGCAAGAAGGAATGGCTAGGAGCAAAGAGAGGGCAATGGAATAAGTGAAAATGAACCAGGAAGCAAAAAGCTGGACCAAAAGTTAGCCTCAAACTTTTGCACAAACTCTTGGGTGAAAAGTTAGCCCCAACGTTAGCCTCCAACTTTTGGGCTAACGTTGGCACATGAGAATTTCTCCCTGGGGCACCAAAAGTTTGCGCCAACGTTAGCCTCCAACTTTTGGGCTAACATTGGCGCATGAAAATCAATGAAGGAGGAGCAAAAGTTTGCGCCAACGTTAGCCTCTAACTTTTGGGCTAACGTTGGCGCCATAAGTATACAAGAGGAGGCCAACGTTGGAGCAAAAGTTAGACCCCTAACTTTTGCCCCAACGTGGATAGCAGCAAAGCATGTCTACTGATATGAAAAGTTAGAGTAAAAGTTAGCCTCAAACTTTTACTCAAACTTTTACTCAAACTTTTGCAAAACTCCAACCCGGTTCAATTGGTTCACTTTGATTCCTCTCCAAACTCCAAGAGCAATCAACCAAGGCCTCTCTCAACCCAATTCCACCAAGAGCAAAGGCCCAATTCAAAGCTTGAAGATCATTTGAAGAAAGTGTATAAATAGGATAGAATTCAAGTTATTCAGGGAGCTTCCCTTTTTAGTTTTCATAGAGTTTTCTTTTCGGTTGGCATTGGGAGCTCACTTTTACATTCTAGCATTGTTGTTTTAATTCAAGAGAATTGGGGAGGAGAATTGATCTCTCTTCTTCCTTGTTCTTGCCAAGCACTCTTTACTTTCCTTGCTTCGGATCTTAGGGAGAGAATTGAAGAAATTCTGTTTCAATCTCACCTTGGGATCTTGTTTAATTTTCTGCTGAATTAAATTTCAGTTTCGGTTCTTTGCTTCTTCATCTAATCTCTTTGCAATTTACAATTTCCTTGCAATTGTTCTTGTTGGATCTAGGAAGGCATTGAGATCTAGACTTGGTTCTCTAGTCTCTTGGGTCCTGAGATCCGGATTTCCCATTTACCACTCCCTGTTTAATGTTTCCATGCTCATTTACTTTTCTGTTTAAGATCCGGTTTGATCCAACCCATTCTCTAATTCTCTGCTTGTTGCAATTTTACTTTTCCTTGTTTAATTTCGGCAAATCCAACTCCCAATTCCCTTTACAATTCACGCCATTTACATTTCTTGCATTTTAAGATTTTGCAATTTACATTTCTTGCGTTCTAAGTTTCCGCCATTTAATTTCTTGTTCTTTAAGATTCAACACTTTAATTCCTGTTCTCTTTAATTTCATGCCAATTACCCATTCCCTTTACTTTCTATGCAATTTAAATTCTGCAAATCACAAATCACTCAACCAAATCTTGATTCGCTTGACTAAATCAACCACTAAACTAAAATTGCTCAATCCTTCAATCCCTGTGGGATCGACCTCACTCCCGTGAGTTATTATTACTTGATGCGACCCGGTGCACTTGCCGGTAAGTTTTGTGTCGGATCGTTTTCCGCACATCATGCGCTGTCACCGCACGGCTAATCATCTGTCGATTCTCGATCATGTTGGAATAGAATCCAGTGATCCTTTTGCGTCTGTCACTACGCCCAACACTCGCGAGTTTGAAGCTCGTCACAGTCATTCCTTCCCAGATCCTACTCAGAATACCACAGACAAGGTTTAGACTTTTCGGATCTCAGGAATAGCCACCAATAATCCTAGCTTATACCACAAAGACTCTGGATGCACGAATTCGAACACTCTGTTGTCAGGAGAGGTAATCAAATTCGTGAACCAGGAACCCAAGAAATACACATTCAATCTAAGATAGAACAGAGGTGGTTGTCAGGCACACATTCATAAGTTGAGAATGGTGATGAGTGTCACGGATCATCACATTCATCATGTTTAAGTGTGATTGAATATCTTAGAATGGAGACAAGCGTGATTGAATAGAAAATAGTGGTAATTGCATTAATCCATCGAGACACAGCAGAGCTCCTCACCCCCAACAATGGAGTTTAAAGACTCATGCCGTGGAGATACAATGTAAAACGTGAAAATGTCATGATGTACAAAATAAATCTCTAAAAGTAGTTTTTATACTAAACTAGTAACCTAGGTTTACAGAAAATGAGTAAACTAAGATAGGTAGTGCAGAAATCCACTTCTGTGGCCCACTTGGTGTGTGCTTGGACTGAGCATTGGAACTTTCACGTGCATAAGCTATTCCTAGAGTTAAACGCCAGCTTTAATGCCAGTTTGGGTGTTTAACTCCAACTTTTATGCCAGTTCTGGCATTTTGACACCAGAAAAGGCCGGAGAGCTGGAGTTTTGACGCCAATTTATGTCGTAAAAACTCGCTTAAAGTATGGACTATCATATATTTCTGAAAAGCCCTAGATGTCTACTTTCAAACACAATTGGGAGCGCGCTATTTAGAGTTCTGTAGCTCCAGAAAATCCACTTCGAGTGCAGGGAGGTCAGAATCCAACAGCATCTGCAGTCCTCTTTCAGCCTCTGAATAAGATTTTTGCTCAGGTCCCTCAATTTCAGCCAGAAAATACCTGAAATCATAGAAAAACACACAAATTCATAGTAAAGTCCAAAAATATGATTTTTGCACAAAAACTAATAAAAATATACTAAAAAGTGGCTAAATCCTACTAAAAACTATATGAAAATACCCCCAAAAAGTGTATAAAATATCCGCTCATCATTCATCCACTCCCATCTTTACCCCAACATCTTTACATAGCAGAGAGATTAAGCTTGGGTAAGCCATTTTGGCGTCAGTGGAGTTCTTATTTGCAATTGTGTAAAGCTCACAAGAAATTAGATGATGAATCTCCACTTCGTTTCCCAGCATAATGCAATAGATCATCACTGCTCTTTTGACAGTAACTTCAGAGCGGTTACTGGTGGGCAGTATAGAACACCCAATGAAGTCCAGCCAGCCCCTAGCGACTGGTTTGAGATATCCTCTCTTTAGTTGATTTAGGACCCCCTTTGTGTTGGTTATCCACTTGGTTCCAAGGATGCATATGTCCTCTAGAACTTGGTCCAAGCGCTTATCTAATCTCACCATTCTCCTATTAAAAGATTCTGGATCATCTTGTAGTTGAGGCAGCTTGGAGACCTCTCTTATTCTGTCCAGGTGGAAGTAAATAATCTTCCCTCTGACCATAGTTTGAAAGGTATAGAAGGTGGTTCCAGTCATTCTCTGCTTATCTGTTTGCCATAGATTTGAGTAGAATTCCTGAACCATGTTTCTACCCACCTTTGTCTCAGAATTAGCTAGAATTTCCCAGCCCCTGTTTCGAATCTGCTCTTGGATCTCCAGATATTCATCTTCTTTCAGATCAAATTTAACTTTTGGGATCATTGACCTTAGACCCATTATTTTGTGGTAATGGTCTGCATGTTCTTTGGTTAAGAACCTCTCTTGATTCCAAAGTGGTTTTGGAGTGTTCTCTTTCTTGCCTCTTGGAGTGGTTTGTTTTCCCTTAGGAGCCATGATTTTAGTGAATCTTTGCTCAGTGATCACAAAAAACACACCAAACTTAGAGGTTTGCTTGTCCTCAAGCAAAAGAAAGGAAGGAGAGGAATAGGAGGAGAAGCAAATTCGAGTTGTGGAGGAGAGGGGGTGGCCGAATGTGAATTTAAAAGGGAGGGGGTGGACGAAAATTTTGATAAAAGATATGCTAGAAGATATGATTTGTAAAAGATAAGTATGATATGCAAAAGATGTAATTTTTAAATTGAAAAGATATGAGAGAGTTTTGAAAAAGATAAATCTAAATTTAAAAAGATAGTTTGATGAGTTGAAAAAGATTTGAAAAGATATTAAAAAGATAGATGAGTTTTGAAAAAGATTTGAAAAGAAATTAAAAAGATATATGAATTTTGAAAAAGATTTGAAAAGAATTTGAAGATGAATGAAGAAATATTTTTAGGATTAAGAATTTTTTTTTTGAAATTGAAATTGAAAAATGAGAATTTGTAACATGTTCATGCAAGAAATTATGGATGAAAACATGAAAATTTGAAAAAAATTGAGTTGGAAACAAAACTTCCTCCCTTCCACATTCCTGGTGTTAAACGCCCATAATGGCATCCATTCTGGCGTTTAACGTCCAATTGTTGCTTGTTTTAGGCGTTTAACGCCCAGCCAGGTACCCTGGCTGGTGTTAAACGCCAGAAAGCCTTTGTCACTGGGCATTTTTCTAAACGCCTAAGATGCTATAATTCTGGCGTTTAACGCCCAAAATGGTACCCATTCTGGCGTTTAACGCCCAGAAAGTTATCTTTACTGGTGTTAAACGCCCAGAATGGTGCCCATTCTGGCGTTTAACACCCAAAGATGCCTCTTACTGGCATTTTCGTGCCAGTGAGCTCCTTTTCTCTACTTCATGCTCTGAATCCTTCTGTAACTCTATGAACTTCTGTAATTGAGAATTAATCTTGAAGATAATTTATATCAAACTCCTATAATTATTATTTAAATAACAAATAAACTATGCCAATGGCCGGGTTGCCTCCCAGCAAGCACTTCTTTATTGTCTTTAGCTAGACCTTATTGAGCTTTAATCTAGTCTCAGTTTTGAGCATTCTTGCTCAACATTGCTTTCAAAATAATGCTTGACCCTCTGTCTATTAATAATGAACTTTTTGTCAGAGTCAATATCCTGAAGCTCTACATATCCATATGGTGACACACTTGTAATCACATATGATCCTTTCCACCGGGATTTTAATTTCTCAGGGAATAGTCTGAGCCTAAAGTTAAACAGCAGAACCTTTTGTCCTGGCTCAAAGACTCTGGATGACAGATTTTTGTCATGCCACCTTTTTGCTTTCTCCATGTAAATTTTTGCATTTTCGAAAGGATTGAGTCTGAATTCCTCTAGCTCATTCAGCTGGAGCAATCTTTTCTCTCCAGCTAATTTGACATCAAGGTTTAGGAATCTGGTTGCCCAGTAAGCTTTATGCTCCAGTTCCACAGGCAGGTGACAGGCCTTCCCATACACAAGCTGTTATGGAGAAGTTCATATAGTAGTCTTGAATGCTGTTCTGTATGCCCATAGAGCATCATCCAAGCTCTTTGGTCAATCCTTTATACGGGCAATTACAGTCCGTTCCAGGATTTTTTTTTAGTTCTCTATTAGAGACTTCATCTTGCCCATTTTTTTGTGGATGATATGAAGTTGCCACCTTGTGGCTAATTCCATATCTGACCATAGCAGAGTAAAACTGTTTATTACAGAAATGAGTGCCTCCATCACTGATTAGTACTCTAGGGACACCAAATCTGCTAAAGATATATTTCTAGAGGAACTTCAGTATTGTCTTAGTATCATTAGTGGGTGTTGCAATTGCCTCTACCCATTTAGATACATAGTCTACTGCCACCAGAATATAAGTGTTCGAGTATGATGGTGGGAAAGGCCCCATGAAGTCAATACCCCATACGTCAAGCAACTCAATCTCTAAGATACCTTGTTGAGGCATGGCGTAACCATGAGGCAGATTACCAGCTCTCTGGCAACTGTCACAGTTACGTACAAACTCTCGGGAGTTTCTATAGAGGGTAGGCCAGTAGAAGCCACATTAGAGGACTTTTGTGGCTGTTCGCTCACCTCCGAAATGTCCTCCATATTATGATCCATGGCAATGCCATAGGATCTTCTGTGCCTCTTCTCTAGGCACGCATCTACAGATTATTCCGCCTGCGCATCTCTTAAAGAGATATGGTTCATCCTACAAGTAGTACTTTGCATCAGAAATTAATTTTTTCTTTTGCTGCCTGCTGTACTCCTTGGGTATGAATCTCGCAGCCTTATAGTTTACGATGTCTGCAAACCATGGTACTTCCTGAATGGCAAAGAGTTGCTCATCCGGAAAGGTTTCAGAGATCTCAATAAGGGGGAGGGCCGCCCCTTCTACTGGTTCTATCTGAAATAGGTGATCTGCTTCTTGGTTCTCTGTCCCTTTTCTGTCTCTTATCTCTATATCAAACCCTTGCAGAAGCAACACCCATCTTATGAGCCTGGTTTTTGAATCATGCTTTGTGAGTAGGTATTTAAAAGCAGCCTGGTGGTGCACGAAATTGTGATTATCAATGGCGCCATCAACATGGTACGCTCAATTGCAATCTCAACTCTTTATCACAACTTCGCACAACTAACCAGCAAGTGCACTGGGTCGTCCAAGTAATAAACCTTACGCGAGTAAGGGTCGATCCCACGGAGATTGTTGGTATGAAGCAAGCTATGGTCATCTTGTAAATCTCAGTCAGGCATATTCAAATGGTTATGGATGATTTATGAATAAAGCATAAAATAAAGATAGAGATACTTATGTAATTCATTGGTGAGAATTTCAGATAAGCGTATGGAGATGCTTTGTCCCTTCCGTCTCTCTGCTTTCCTACTGTCTTCATCCAATCCTTCTCACTCCTTTCCATGGCAAGCTGTATGTTGGGCATCACCGTTGTCAGTGGCTACGTCCCGTCCTCTCAGTGAAAATGTTCAACGCGCTCTGTCACAGCACGGCTAATTATCTGTCGGTTCTCAATCAGGTTGGAATAGAATCCATTGATTCTTTTGCGTCTGTCACTAACGCCCAGCCTTCAGGAGTTTGAAGCTCGTCATAGTCATTCAATCATTGAATCATACTCAGAATACCACAGACAAGGTTTAGACCTTCCGGATTCTCTTGAATGCCGCCATCAATTCTAGCTTATACCACGAAGATTCCAATTAAGGAATCCAAGAGATAAACATTCAAGCCTTGTTTGCTTGTAGAACGGGAGTGGTTGTCAGGCACGCGCTCATAAGTGAGAATGATGATGAGCGTCACATAATCATCACATTCATCAAGTTCTTGAGTGCGAATGAATATCTTGGAACAAGAATAAGCTGAATTGAATAGAAGAACAATAGTAATTGCATTAATACTCGAGGTACAGCAGAGCTCCACACCTTAATCTATGGTGTGTAGAAACTCCACCGTTAAAAATACATAAGAACAAGGTCTAGGCATGGCCGTGAGGCCAGCCCCCAAAACGTGATCAAAAGATTCAAAGATCTCAAGATCTGATCTAAGAACTAGATGTCCAAAGACGAAAATACAATAGCAAAAGGTCCTATTTGTAGAGAACTAGTAGCTTAGGGTTTACAAAGATGAGTAAATGACATAAAAATCTACTTCCGGGCCCACTTGGTGTGTGCTTGGGCTGAGCATTGAAGCTTCTATGTGTAGAGACTTTTCTTGGAGTTAAACGCCAGCTTTTGTGCCAGTTTGAGCGTTTAACTCCCATTCTTGTGCCAGTTCCGGCGTTTAACGCCAGGCAGTTTTGAGCTGATTTGGAACGCCGGTTTGGGCCATTAAATCTCGAGAAAAGTATAGACTATTATACATTGCTGGAAAGCCCAAGATGTCTACTTTCCAACGCAGTTGAGAGCGCGCTAATTGGGCTTCTGTAGCTCCATAAAATCCACTTCGAGTGCAGGGAGGTCAGAATCCAACAGCATCTACAGTCCTTTTCAGCCTCTGAATCAGATTTTTGCTCAGGTCCCTCAATTTCAGCCAGAAAATACCTGAAATCATAGAAAAACACACAAACTCATACTAAAGTCCAGAAAAGTGAATTTTAACTAAAAAATAATAAAAATATAATAAAAACTAACTAAAACAAACTAAAAACATACTAAAAACAATGCCAAAAAGCGTATAAATTATTCGCTCATCACAACACGAAACTTAAATTGTTGCTTGTCCTCAAGCAACTGAAAATCAAATAAGATAAAAAGAAGAGAATATGCAATGAATTCCAAAAATATCTATGAAGATCAGTATTAATTAGATGAGCGGGATCTTTAGCTTTTTGCCTCTAAACAGTTTTGGCATCTCACTCTATCCTTTGAAATTCAGAATGATTGGCTTCTATAGGAACTCAGAATCCAAATAGTGTTATTGATTCTCCTAGTTAAGTATGATGATTCTTAAACACAGCTACTTTATGAGTCTTGGCCATGGCCCAAAGCACTCTGTCTTCCAGTATTACCACCGGATACATACATGCAACAGACACATAACTGGGTGAACCTTTTCAGATTGTGACTCAGCTTTGCTAGAGTCCCCAATTAGAGGTGTCCAGGATTCTTAAGCACACTCTTTTTGCCTTGGATCACAACTTCATTATTTCTTTTTCTTTTTTTTTTGTTTTTTTTTAATATTCACTACTTTTTCTTGCTTCAAGAATCATTTTTATGATCTTTCAGATCCTCAGTAACATGTCTCCTTTTTCATCATTCTTTCAAGAGCCAACATTCATGAACAACAAATTCAAAAGACATATGCACTGTTCAGGCATACATTCAGAAACCAAAATATTGCCACCACATCAAAATAATTAATCTGTTATAAAATTCAAAATTCATGCAATTCTTCTCTTTTTCAATTAAGAACATTTTTCATTTAAGAAAGGTGATGGATTCATAGGACATTCATAACTTTAAGGCATAGACACTAAGACACTAATGATCATGTAATAAGACACAAACATAGATAAACATAAGCATAAAATATTCGAAAAACAGGAAAATAAGGAACAAGAAAATTAAAGAACGGGTCCACCTTAGTGATGGCAGCTTGTTCTTCCTCTTGAAGATCTTATGGAGTGCTTGAGCTCCTCAATGTCTCTTCCTTGCCTTTGTTGCTCCTCTCTCATGATTCTTTGATCTTCTCTAATTTCATGGAGGAGGATGGAATGTTCTTGGTGCTCCACCCTTAGTTGTCCCATGTTGGAACTCAATTCTCCTAGGGAGGTGTTGATTTGCTCCCAATAGTTTTGTGGAGGAAAGTGCATCCCTTGAGGCATCTCAGGGATTTCATGATGAGTTGGATCTCTTGTTTGCTCCATCCTTTTCTTAGTGATGGGCTTGTCCTCATCAATGAGGATGTCTCCCTCTATGTTAATTCCAACTGAATAACAGAGGTGACAAATGAGATGAGGAAAGGCTAACCTTGCCAAGGTAGAGGACTTGTCTGCCACCTTATAAAGTTCTTGGGCTATAACCTCATGAACTTCTACTTCCTCTCCAATCATGATGCTATGAATCATGATAGCCCGGTCTATAGTAACTTCAGACCGGTTGCTAGTGGAAATGATTGAGCGTTGGATAATCTCCAACCATCCCCTACCCACGGGCTTGAGGTCATGCCTTCTCAGTTGAACCGGCTTCCCTCTTGAATCTCTCTTCCATTGAGCGCCCTCTTCACAAATGTCTATGAGGACTTGGTCCAACCTTTGATCAAAGTTGACCCTTCTTGAGTTTGAAAGGGACCTCGGGGATCACCTTCTTCATGGCCACACCTTCATAGAAGTGGTCTTGGTGCACCCTTGAGATGAATCTCTCTATCTTCCATTACTCGGAGGTGGAAGCTTTTGCCTTCCCTTTCCTCTTTCTAGAGGTTTCTCCGGCCTTAGGTGCCATAAATGGTTATGGAAAAACAAAAAGTAATGCTTTTACCACACCAAACTTAGAAGGTTTGTTCGTCCTCGAGCAAATGAAGAAAGAAGAGAGTAGAAGAATAAGAAATAGAGGAGATGGAGGTGGCTTTGTGGTTCGGCCAAAGGGAGAGAAGTAGTGTTTAGGTTGTGTGAAAATGAGGTGGTGAAGATGGGTTTATATAGGAGTCGAGATAGGGGTAGGGTTCGGCTATTATGGGTGGGTTTGGGAGGGAAAGTGGTTTGAATTTGAATGGTGAGGTAGGTGGGGTTTTATGAAGGATGGATGTGAGTGGTGAAGAGAATAGTGGGATTTGATAGGTGAGGGGTTTTTGGGAAGAGGTGTTGAGGTGATTGGTGAATGGGTGAAGAAGAGAGAGAGTGGTGGGGTAGGTGGGGATCCTGTGGGGTCCACAGATCCTGAGGTGTCAAGGAAAATTCATCCCTGCACCAAGTGGCGAGCGAAAACGCTCTCTATGCCAATTCTGGCGTTTAACGCTGGGCTGGTGCCCATTTCTGGCGTTTAACGCCAGCTTCTTGCCCTTTCCTGCGTTTAACGCCAATCTGGTGCCCCTTTCTGGCGTTAAACGCCCAGAATGGTGCCAGACTGGGCGTTAAACGCCCATTTGCTGCCCTTACTGGCGTTTAAACGCCAGCAAGGTTTTCCCCCAGGGTGTGCTGTTTTTCTTTCTATTTTTCATTCTGTTTTTGCTTTTTCAATTGATTTTGTGACTTCCCATGATCATCAACCTACAGAAAACACAAAATAACAAAGGAAATAGATAAATATAACATTGGGTTGCCTCCCAACAAGTGCTTCTTTAATGTCAGTAGCTTGACAGTGGGCTCTCATGGAGCCTCACAGATAATCAGAGCAATGTTGGAACCTCCCAACACCAAACTTAGAGTTTGAATGTGGGGGTTCAACACCAAACTTATAAGTTGGTTGTGGCCTCCCAATACCAAACTTAGGGTTTGACTGTGGGGGCTCTGTTTGACTCTGTTTTGAGGGAAGCTCTTCATGCTTCCTCTCCATGGTAACAGAGGGATATCCTTGAGCCTTAAACACAAAGGATTCTTCATTCACTTGAATGATCAATTCTCCTCTGTCAACATCAATCACAGCCTTTGCTGTGGCTAGGAAGGGTCTGCCAAGGATGATGGATTCATCCATGCACTTCCCAGTCTCTAGGACTATGAAATCAGCAGGGATGTACTGGTCTTCAACTTTCACCAAAACATCCTCTACAAGTCCATAAGCTTGTTTTCTTGAATTGTATGCCATCTCTAGTGAGATTCTTGCATTGTACCTCAAAGATCCCTAGCTTCTCCATTACAGAGAGAGGCATGAGGTTTATACTTGACCCTAAGTCACACAGAGCCTTCTTAAAGGTCATGGTGCCTATGGTACAAGGTATTGAAAACTTCCCAGGATCCTGTCTCTTTTGAGGTAATCTCTGCCCAGTCAAGTCATCTAGTTCTTTGGTGAGCAAAGGGGGTTCATCCTCCCATGTCTCATTACCAAATAACTTGTCATTTAGCTTCATGATTGCTCCAAGGTATTTAGTAACTTGCTCTTCAGTTACATATTCGTCCTCTTCAGAGGAAGAATACTCATCAGAGCTCATGAATGGCAGAAGTAAATTCAATGGAATCTCTATGGTCTCATTATGAGCCTCAGATTCCCATGGTTCCTCATTAGGGAACTCATTGGAGGCCAGTGGACGTCCATTGAGGTCTTCCTCAGTGGCGATCCCTGCCTCTTCCTCCTCTCCAAGTTTGGCCATGTGGGTCATGTTAATGGCTTTGCATTCTCCTTTTGGATTCTCTTCTGTATTGCTTGGAAGAGTACTAGGAGGGAGTTCAGTAATTTTCTTGCTCAACTGTCCCACTTGTACCTCCAGGTTTCTAATGGAAGACCTTGTTTCATTCATGAAACTTTGAGTGGTTTTGATTAGATCAGAGACCATGGTTGCTAAGTCAGAGTGGCTCTGCTTAGAATTCTCTGTCTGTTGCTGAGAAGATGATGAAAAAGGCTTGCCATTGCTAAACCTGTTTCTTCCACCATTATTGTTGTTGAAACCTTGTTGAGCTCTCTGTTGATCCTTCCATGAGAGATTTGGATGATTTCTCCATGAAGGATTATAGGTGTTTCCATAGGGTTCTCCCATGTAATTCACCTCTTCCATTGAAGGGTTCTCAGGATCATAAGCTTTTTCTTCAGATGAAGCATCCTTAGTACTGCCTGGTGCAGCTTGTATTCCAGACAGACTTTGAGAGATCATATTGACTTGCTGAGTCAATATTTTGTTCTGAGCCAACATGGCATTCAGAGTATCAATTTCAAGAACTCCTTTTTTCTGATTCGTCCCATTGTTCACAGGATTCCTTTCAAAAGTGTACATGAATTGGTTATTTGCAACCATTTCAATGAGTTCTTGAGCTTCTGTAGGCGTCTTCTTCAGATGAAGAGATCCTCCAGCAGAGCTATCCAATGACATCTTGGACAGTTCAGACAGACCATCATAGAAGATACCTATGATGCTCCATTCAGAAAGCATATCAGAAGGACACTTTCTGATTAATTGTTTTTATCTTTCCCAAGCTTCATAGAAGGATTCACCTTCCTTCTGTCTGAAGGTTTGGACTTCCACTCTAAGCTTACTCAATTTTTGAGGTGGAAAGAACTTTGCCAAGAAGGCATTGACTAGCTTTTCCCAATTGTTCAGGCTTTCTTTAGGTTGTGAGTCCAACCATATCCTAGCTCTGTCTCTTACAGCAAAAGGGAATAGAATAAGTCTGTAGACCTCAGGGTCAACCCCCTTAGTCTTGATAGTGTCACAGATTTGCAGGAACTCAGCTAAAAACTGATGAGGATCTTCCAATGGAAGTCCATGGAACTTGCAATTCTGTTGCATTAGAGAAACTAATTGAGGCTTTAGCTCAAAGTTGTTTGCTCCAATGGCAGGGATAGAGATGTTTCTCCCATAGAAGTTGATAGTAGGTGCAGTAAAGTCACCCAGCACCTTCCTTGCATTGTTGGCATTGTTGTTATTTTCGGTTGCCATGGGTTCTTCTTCTTTGAAGATTTCTGTTAGGTCCTCTACAGAGAGTTGTGCTTTAGCTTCTCTTAGCTTTCGCTTCAAGTTCCTTTCAGGTTCAGGGTCAACCTCAACAAGAATGCTTTTGTCTTTGCTCCTGCTCATATGAAAGAGAAGAAAACAAGAAAATATGGAATCCTCTATGTCACAGTATAGAGATTTCTTTGAGGTGTCAGAGGAAAAGAAAAATAGAAGGAAGAGGTAGAAAATTCGAACTTATCAAGGAAAGATAGAGTTCGAATTGTGCATTGAGGAGGAGTGTTAGTCCATAAATAGAAGGATGTGAGAATAAGGGAAGAAATTTTTGAAAATAAATTTTAAAAACATTTTGAAAAATAGTAATTGATTTTCGAAAACTAAGAGTGGAAAAGAAATCAAGTGATTTTTGAAAAAGATTTTGAAATTAGAAATCAAAAAGATATGATTGAAAACTATTTTGAAAAATATGTGATTAAGAAGATATGATTGAAAAGTTATGGTTTTAAAAAGATGTGATTGAGAAGATATGATTTGAAAAACAATTTAAAAAGATTTGATTTTGAAAATTAATGACTTGGCTAACAAGGAAAGATATGATTCAAACATTAAACCTTTCTCAACAGAAAAGGCAACATACTTGAAATGTTGAATCAAATCATTAATTGTTAGCAAGTATTTTTGAAAATGGAAAGAAATTGATTTTGAAAACATATGATTGAAAAGATATAATTTGAAAAAGATTTGATTTTGAAAAATTTTGAAAACTTGAAAAAAAATTTGAATTAAAAACAAAATCTTCCCTCTAGTGCCATCCTGGCATTAAACACCCAGAATGGTATCCATTTTGGCGTTTAACGCCCAAAACACTACCCTTTTGGGCATTAAACGCCTAGCCAGGTACCCTGGCTGGCGTTTAAACGCCAGTTTTCCTTCCTCACTGGGCGTTTTGAATGCCCAGCTTTTTCTGTGTAATTCCTCTGCTGAATGTTCTGAATCTTCAATTCTCTGTATTATTGACTTGAAAAGACACAAATTAAGATTTTTTTATTTTTAATAATGAGGAATAATCAAAATGCAACTAAAATAAAATAAACAATGCATGCAAGACACTAAACTTAGAAGTTTGTATACTACTGACACTAACAAATTGAGAATGCATATGAGACACAACAAAAAACTCAAGACAAGAGAATTTAAAGATCAGAGCAAGGAAATCCTCAAGAACAACTTGAAGATCAATGAAGACACATGAATGAATTCGAAAAATGCAAGAAGAAAAGAAACATGTAATTGACACCAAACTTAAAATGAGACACTAGACTCAACAAGAAACATAAAAATATTTTTTATTTTAAGATTTTTATAATTTTTTTTGGATTTTTCGAAAATTAAGTGGAAAAGAAAATAAAGATATCAAAATTCTTAATGAGAATTCCAGGAATCATGCAATGTTAGTCTAAAGCTTTAGTCTAAAGGAATTAGACATGGCTAGCCAAGCTTTAGCAGGACATTACATTCAAGAGCTAAATTGATTAGAATCAATCAGCTTTGGTGATGATAAGAACATCACCTTGAAACACTAGAATTCATTCTTAAGAACTCTGAAAAAAAATACCTAATCTAAGAAACAAGATGAACCGTCAGTTGTCCAAACTTGAACAATCCCCGGCAACGGCGCCAAAAACTTGGTGCACGAAATTGTGATCATCAATGGCGCCATCAACATGGTACGCTCAATTGCAATCTCAACTCTTTATCACAACTTCGCACAACTAACCAGAAAGTGCACTAGGTCGTCCAAGTAATAAACCTTACGCGAGTAAGGGTCGATCCCACGGAGATTGTTGGTATGAAGCAAGCTATGGTCATTGATGAGCGGATAATTTATATGCTTTTTGGCATTGTTTTTAGATAGTTTTTAGTAAGTTCAAGCTACTTTTAGGGATGTTTTCATTAGTTTTTATGTTAAATTCACATTTCTGGACTTTACTATGAGTTTGTGTGTTTTTCTGTGATTTCAGGTAAATTCTGGCTGAAATTGAGGGACTTGAGCAAAACTCTGAAAAAGGCTGACAAAAGGACTGCTGATGCTGTTGGAATCTGACCTCCCTGCACTCGAAATGGGTTTTCTGGAGCTACAGAACTCCAATTTGAGCGCTCTTAACGGCGTTGGAAAGTAGACATCCAGAGCGTTCCAGCAATATATAATAGTCCATACTTTATTCGGAAATTGACGACGTAACTTGGCGTTGAACGCCAAGTACATGCTGCTGTCTGGAGTTAAACGCCAGAAAAACGTCATGATCTGGAGTTGAACGCCCAAAACACGTCATAACTTGGAGTTCAACTCCAAGAAAAGCCTCAGCTCGTGGATTAATCAAGCTCAGCCCAAGCATACACCAAGTGGGCCCCGGAAGTGGATTTATGCATCAATTACTTACTCATGTAAACCCTAGTAGCTAGTCTAGTATAAATAGGATAGTTTACTATTGTATTAGACATCTTTGGTCTCAGTTTTGTTTTATTCCTCATCTTAAGAGGCTATTGATCACACTCAGGGGGCTGGCCATTCGGCCATGCCTGAACCTTTCACTTATGTATTTTCAACGGTGGAGTTTCTGCACACCATAGATTAAGGGTGTGGAGCTCTGCTGTACCTCAAGTTTCAATACAATTACTATTACTTTCTATTCAATTCTCTTTTATTCTTATTCCAAGATATACGTTGCACTTCACCTTGATGAATGTGATGATCCGTGACACTCATCATCATTCTCACCTATGAACGCGCGTGATTGACAACCACTTCCGTTCTACCTTAGGCCGGACGCATATCTCTTAGATTCCCCAACAGAATCTTCGTGGTATAAGCTAGATAGATGGCGGCATTCATGAGGATCTGGAAAGTCTAACCTTGTCTGTGGTATTCCGAGTAGGATCCTGGGAATCCGGAAAGTCTAACCTTGTCTGTGGTATTCCGAGTAGGATTCCGGTATTGAATGACTGTGACGAGCTTTAAACTCCTGAAGGCTGGGCGTGATGACAAACGCAAAAGAATCAATGGATTCTATTCCAACCTGATTGAGAACCGACAGATGATTAGCCGTGCTGTGACAGAGCATTTGGACCATTTTCACTGAGAGGATGGGATGTAGCTATCAACCAAGGGTGATGCCTCCAGACGATTAGCCGTGCAGTGACAGCGCATAGGACCATTTTCCCGAGAGGATTAAAAGTAGCCATTGATGATAGTGATGCCCTACATACAGCTTGCCATGGAAAGGAGTAAGAAGGATTGAAGGAAGAGTGAGTAGTGAAGTAGAGTTTCAAGAGGAGCACAGCATCTCCATATGCCTATCTAAAATTTCCACTATTAATTTACATAAGTATTTCTATCCCTTTTATTTTTTTTATTATTAATTTTCGAAACCATAAACCAATTTAATCTGCCTAACTGAGATTTACAAGGTGACCATAGCTTGCTTCATACCAACAATCTCTGTGGGATCGACCCTTACTCACGTAAGGTTTATTACTTGGACGACCCAGTACACTTGCTGGTTAGTTGAACGGAGTTGTGTCCACACATAGCAGAGAGCCACAAGAATAATTCCATATAAATTAAAGAATACAATATTGTGAGTATCACAATTTCGTCCACCAAGCATCTTGTAAATCTCAGTCAGGCAGATTCAAATGGTTATGGATGATTTATGAATAAAGCATAAAATAAAGATAGAGATACTTATGTAATTCATTGGTGAGAATTTCAGATAAGTGTGTGGAGATGCTTTGTCCCTTCCGTCTCTCTGCTTTCCTACTGTCTTCATCCAATCCTTCTTACTCCTTTCCATGGCAAGCTGTATGTTGGGCATCACCGTTGTCAGTGGCTACAGTCCCATCCTCTCAGTGAAAATGTTCAACGCGCTCTATCACAGCACGGCTAATCATCTGTCGATTCTCAATCAGGTTGGAATAGAATCTATTAATTCTTTTGCGTCTGTCACTAACGCCCAGCCTTCAGGAGTTTGAAGCTCGTCACAGTCATTCAATCATTGAATCCTACTCAGAATACCACAGACAAGGTTTAGACCTTCCGGATTCTCTTGAATGCCGCCATCAATTCTAGCTTATACCACGAAGATTCCGATTAAGGGATCCAAGAGATATCCACTCAATCTAAGGTAGAACGGAGGTGGTTGTCAGGCACACGTTCATAGGTGAGAATGATGATGAGTGTCACGTAATCATCACATTCATCAAGTTCTTGAGTGCGAATGAATATCTTGGAATAAGAATAAGCTGAATTGAATAGAAGAACAATAGTAATTGCATTAATACTCGAGGTACAGTAGAGCTCCACACCTTAATCTATGGTGTGTAGAAACTCCACCGTTGAAAATACATAAGTGATAATAGTGATAATTGGCTTCGGCCCCAGAGAGGGAACCAGAAGAACCAAGATGATCTAAGAACTAGACGTCCAAAGATAAAAATACAATAGCAAAAGGTCTTATTTGTAGAGAACTAGTAGCTTAGGGTTTACAAAGATGAGTAAATGACATAAAAATCCACTTCCGGGCCCACTTGGTGTGTTCTTGGGCTGAGCATTGAAGCTTCTATGTGTAGAGACTTTTCTTGGAGTTAAACGCCACCTTTTGTGCCAGTTTGGGCGTTTAACTCCCATTCTTGTGCCAGTTCCGGCGTTTAACGCCGGGCAGTTTTGAGTTGATTTGGAACGCCGGTTTGGGCCATCAAATCTCGGGCAAAGTATGGACTATTAACATTACTAGAAAGCCCAGGATGTCTACTTTCCAACGCAGTTGAGAGCGCGCCAATTGGGCTTCTGTAGCTCCATAAAATCCACTTTGAGTGTAGGGAGGTCAGAATCCAACAACATCTGCAGTCCTTTTCAGCCTCTGAATCAGATTTTTGCTCAGGTCCCTCAATTTCAGCCAGAAAATACCTGAAATCACAGAAAAACACACAAACTCATAGTAAAGTCCAGAAAAGTGAATTTTAACTAAAAACTAATAAAAATATAATAAAAACTAACTAAAACAAACTAAAAACATACTAAAAACAATGCCAAAAAGCGTATAAATTATCCGCTCATGACATGGTTAGTGTACACAATCACTTTTGATCCTACTAGATAGGATCTAAACTTGTCAATGGCATAAACTACAGCAAGCAACTCTTTTTCTGTGGTTGTGTAGTTTTTCTGTGCATCATTTAGAACACGGCTGGCATAGTAAATGACGTGCAGAAGCTTGTTACACCTCTGTCCTAATACTGCACCAATAGCATGGTCACTGGCATCACACATTAATTCGAATGGTAATATCCAGTCTGGTGTAGAAATGACAGGTGTTGTGACCAACTTAGCCTTCAGAGTCTCAAAGGCCTGCAAACATTCCATATCAAAGATAAATGGCGTGTCAAGAGCTAGGAGATTGCTCAGAAGTTTTGCAATTTTTGAAAAATCCTTTATAAACCTCCTATAGAATCCTGCATGCCTCAGAAAACTTCTGATTGCCTTAATATTGGTAGGTGGTGGTAATTTTTCAATTACCTCTACCTTAGCTTGATCCACTTCTATTCCCTTGTTCGAAATTTTGTGCCCAAGGACAATTCCTTCAGTCACCATAAAGTAAATTTTTTCCCAGTTTAAAATAGGTTAGTCTCTTGGCACCTTTCAGAACACGTGTTAGATGATCAAGACAGGAGTTGAATGAGTCTCCAAATACTGAGAAGTCATCCATGAAGACTTCCAAAAATTTTTCCACCATATCAGGGAAAATAGAAAGTATGCATCTCTGAAAGGTTGCAGGTGCATTGCACAGACCAAATGGCATCCTTCTGTAGGAAATTACTCCAGATGGACATGTGAATGCTGTCTTTTCTTGATCTTGGGGATCTACTACAATTTGGTTACAACCTGAATAACCATCCAAAAAGCAGTAATAGTCATTACCTGCTAGTCTTTCTAGAATTTGGTCTATGAATGGTAAAGGAAAATGATACTTTCTGGTGGCTGTATTGAGCCTTCTGTAGTCAATACACTTACGCCACCCTGTAACTGTTCTCGTAGGAACCAGTTCATTCTTTTTATTATGAACCACTGTCATGCCTCCCTTTTTGGGTACAACTTGGACAGGGCTCACCCAGGGGCTATCAAAAATTGGATAAATAATCCCAGCCTCTAGTAATTTATTGACCTCTTTCTCCACCACCTTCTTCATGGCTGGATTCAGCCGCCTTTGTAGTTGATCCACTGGCTTGGCATTATCCTCCAGTAGGATCTTGTGCATGCATCTGGCTGGGCTAATGCCCTTAACATCACTAATGGACCACCCAAGAGCTGTCTTGTGTGTTCTTAGCACCTGAATTAGTGCTTTCTCTTCCTGTGGCTCTAAAGTAGAGCTTATGATTACAGGAAAAGTGTCACCTTCTCCCAAAAATACATATTTCAGGGATGGTGGTAGTGGTTTGAGTTCGGGTTTAGGAGGTTTCTCCTCTTCCTGAGGAGTTTTTAGAGGTTCTTTTATTTTCTCTGGTTCCTCTAGATCAGGCTGAACATCTTTAAAGATGTCATCTAGCTCTGATTCGAGACTCTCAGCCATACTGATCTCCTTTACCAGGGAGTCAATAATATCAACACTCATGCAGTCCTTTGATGTGTCTGGATGCTTCATTGCTTCAACAACATTCAGCCTAAACTCATCCTCATTAACTCTCAGGGTCACTTCCCCTTTTTGGATGTCAATGAGGGTTCGTCTAGTTGCTAGGAAAGGTCTTCCTAGAATGAGGGTTGCACTCTTGTGCTCCTCCATCTCTAGCACTACAAAGTCCGTGGGAAAGGCAAATGGCCCAACTGTGACAATCATGTCCTCAATTACGCCTGATGGATATTTAATGGAGCCATCAGCAAGTTGAAGACAAATCCAGGTTGGTTTGACCTCATCAGTCAAGCCAAGCTTTCTGATAGTGGATGCAAGGATTAGGTTGATACTTGCCCCAAGATCACATAGAGCTGTCTTGGTACAAGTACCCTCCAATGTGCATGGTATCATAAAGCTCCCAGGATCCTTAAGCTTCTCTGGTAAGCTCTTTAAGATGACTGCACTGTATTCTTCAGTGAGAAAGACTTTTTCAGTTTCTTTCCAATCCTTCTTATGACTTAAGATCTCTTTCATGAACTTAGCATAAGAAGGTATTTGCTCAAGTGCCTCTGCAAACAGGATCTTGATTTCAAGAGTCCTGAGATAGTCTGCAAAATAAGCAAATTATTTATCCTGTTCTGCTTGGCGGAGTTTCTGAGGATAAGGCATTTTAGCTTTGTATTCTTCAACCTTGGCTGCTGCAGGTTTATTTCCTACAGAGGCAGGTTGAGAAGCCTTCTTGAGGGAGTTATTATCAGCACTTGTAGGTGTCTGATCCCTCATTGGCGTTTGAACGCCAAGATAGGAGGAGGAATGGGTGTTTAACGCCAAATTCTACCTTTTCTGGCATTTGAACGCCAGAACTGGACATGGGTTGGGCGTTTAACGCCAATTTTTCACCCTTTTCTGGCGTTTGAACGCCAGAACTGGGCGTTCAACGCCAGTTTTCACCCTTTTCTGGCGTTTGAACGCCAGAATTAATCCTCTCTGGGCTTTTAATGTCCTCAAAGGGACTTTGGGTGGCAATTTGCTCATCCTCTGTTAGTTGTTCTTTTCTTGGCTTTCTGCTGCTTTGAGTTGAGGTATTTAATATTTTTTCACTTCTTAATTGAACTGCTTGGCACTCTTCTGTTATCTGTTTTAATAACTACTGTTTTGTCTAATTCAATTGTTATTCCATATCCTTATTAGCATTTTTGGTTTCTTGTAGCATCTCCTTAAATTCTGCTAACTATTTTGTTATAGAAGATAGTTGCTGATTGAGTTTAACAACTTGTTCCTGAGGACTAAAGTCAGTTGATACTGCCTTAGCTTCTTCTTTTATGGAGGACTCACTATTTAAGTACAGATGCTGATTTCTAGCAACCGTATCTATAAGCTCTTGAGCCTTTTCAATCGTCTTTCTCATGTGTATAGATCCACCAGCTGAGTGGTCTAGAGATATCTGAGTTTTTTTTGTAAGCCCATAGTAGAAGATGTCTAACTGCACCCACTCTAAAAATATTTCAGAGGAATATTTCCTTAGCATCTCTCTATACCTCTCCCAGGCATCATAAAGAGATTCATGATCCTCTTGGTTAAAGCCTTGGATATCCAGCCTTAGCTGTGTCATCCTTTTTAGAGGGAAATATTGATTCAGGAATTTGTCTGATAACTATTTACATGTTCTTATGCTGGCTTTGGATTGGTTATTTAACCACCCCTTAGCTTGGTCTTTTACAGCAAATGGGAACAACAATAATCTATAGACATCCTGATCCACTTCCTTATCACGTACTGTGTCAGCAATTTGTAAGAGTTATGCCAGAAACTCAGTAGGCTCTTCCTATGGAAGACCGAAATACTAGCAGTTTTACTGCACCATGGTAATGAGCTGAGGATTTAGCTCAAAAGTGTTAGCTCTTATGGGGGGTATACAGATACTACTCCCATATGAAGCAGTAGTGGGGTTAGCATATGACCCCAGAGTCCTTCTGGACTGTTCATTTCCACTTAGGTCCATGATGGAGAAAGGGAGATGATGTGTGTTCCGAGGGTTACCTGAAACTGTAGGTCAATCTCGGTCGAGATCTTTTGTGTTGGTCGGAGCCGACGTGTCCGGCAGGTATATAGCCGCTGGAGCTGGTGTGTCCGACTGGTGGGACTGAAAGTGCTACTGATCCTTCGTCCCCGGAGGGTGGGGGTACCTGCAAGGGACTCCGATGCTTAAGTTAGCAAGGGTATTAAGCAGGTATTGAGTAGAATCAGAGTAGGAGTTATACCTGGGTGCTCCAGTGTATTTATAATGGTGAGATGTGACCTTCTGTGGATAAGATAAGTTAGTTATCTTATCTTATCTTTAAATGAGGTCATCTTATCTTCAAGGGAACCGCCCTTCTCTCTATAGGCTTGGGCCGCCTTAGGATTTGGGGCGTGTTCCTCTATTTGGGCCCTTCTCTGGGCTTTCCTGGGGACTTGACCGAGCTCTTTGGGAAGAGGTCGGGTTGTCCTGACCTGAAGAGGTCAGTCGCTTTATCTGTCGAACATCCCGGGTCAGACACCTCGACCCAGGGTATGAACAGTGCCCCTGCTTGAGCTCGGTCTTCCTTTTGAGGTCGAGTCCTTGACTTCGGTCCTTTTTTGGTGAAGCCGAACTCAAGCATTTTGTAGATTCCTTTGTAGCAGCTTTTGAATGTAGAACGTTTCCTCTAACAAGCGCACTCTTTTATATCAGCGCTTTGGGAATGTGCGAGGGTTTAATGCTTTCCTTAATTTTAGCATTTAATTGCCCCGTTTCCCTTTGGCTCTTTATTTCGATTTTGAAAGCCCAGAAATGGTTTTTCTCCTTTTGCCCTTTTCATAACTTTTCTTCTCCGCTCTCTCTGCTCTTCTATTTTTGTTTTGCGCTTCTCCTTTTTCTGTGTTTGCGGCATCGTTTGGCGTTTCTGGGGCTTCTGTTTTTGCCTGGAGTTTCGCGTTTCTTCCTGTGACACTGCTCTTTGTTCGCGTTCTTTCCTTTGCTTGTGAGGAGGCTTTCCCAGATTCCGTCTTTCCATCTTCAGTTTTCTTTGAAGCTTACTGCTTTTTCCAGGTTGGTATTAGCTTTCTTGCTTCTTTCGTAGCTTTGTCTTCAGTTTTTTGGTGAAGTTTTGATTTTGCACGTTTGGAAGTTTGAATCTTTTCGAGGTCCTGTATTTGCTTGTCATTGTAACATGCTTTTCCTGTCTTTCTTTTATGCATTCTTTTTGGCTTTTTCGTTAAGGCTTTCTAGGGTTTTATTGTCGCTTGTGGTTTTTTCCTGCCTGATACTTGATAAAACATCTGTGCCTATTCCTTGCTTTGTTTGGAGATTTGCTTTTTGTCTGATCTTTGAGAAAAGGTTGCATCTTTAATGGTCTCTGCTTGGCGTGTTTGGTAAAATGTAACGATTTTTGTATTTCTCCTTGAAGAAAGGTGTTTGCTGTTTTTTCGGATTTCTTTTTGAGACATGCTGGGATGTAAGCTTGTAGATTGATTTCCGGAAACCTTGCTTTGTTACTGCCTCCAAAGGATGCCCCAAGACTTTGGTTTGAGTCTTGGGGTTTTCCTTTTCTTTGTTCCATCGCCTGAGAAGTATTGACCGAGTTGTTTTTTCCCTTTGTCCGAGATGTTTGTGGTAACCCCATCTTCTTTTCTTACTTTGTAGGGTTAGTTGGCCTCATGTCTTCTCGCAATAACATTGTAGAGATGTCTTTCAGAGTTCCCGAGGGGATGTCCGATTGGCTGGACTCCCTTGTTTTGTTGTGTGTTTCTGTTGTGGACGCTGAGTTTTGCACAGAGCTGAGGAAGCGCCATAGGATTTATGGTAACAATGCCTGTGAGGAGGATTACGAGCTTGTTGCTCCTGATTCTGATGATAGAGTTTGTTTTCCGACTTGTATTGAGAGGGAGCGTCCCTTCTTCTATGCCTATGAATACTTCTTCAGCCAGTTGAACGTTACCTTTCCTTTTTCTGCTTTTGAGACTGACCTGTTGTGGTCGTGTAATATTGCTCCATCCCAGCTTCACCCCAATTCCTAGGGTTTTATTAAAATTTTTCAAATTCTCTGCCGTGAATTAGATGTAACACCTTCCCAGACTCTTTTCCTTTATTTGTTTGTTTCCGCCAAGCCTGGCGGTTCTTCAAAAAAGAAAGCTTCTTGGGTTTCCTTCAGGTCTGCCCAGGGCCACAAAGTTTTTGCTATGTATGATGAGTCCTTCAAGGACTTCAAGAATTACTTCTTTAAGGTTCGTGCTGTCGAGGGGGCCCGCCCCTTTTTTTCTTAATGAAAATGATGAGCCTTCTTTCCCTCTAGAGTGGCAGAGGGATGTGAGAGTGTCTCGCTATACCTGGGAGATGCTTGATGATATTGAGCGTGCTTTTGTTGTTGTTCTTGAGGATTTGTGGGGGAAACCACCCCATCTTGATACAAAAAGGTTTTTGAATGACCCGTCCTTAGTTCGGACTGTTTTGGGTACTTGTCTGACTTGTCTTTTATATTTGTTTCTTAATTTTTTCCTTCTCTTGTTTCTCACCGTAACTCTTTGCTGTGGCTAATTCTGTATTTTTAGAGATGTCAAAGAACAACGACTCCATGAAGGCCTTTAAAAGGGGAAAGAAGGCAACTGCTGCTCTGAACATCTCGGCCAAGGTGGCCGGCGAGGGATCTTCACAGGTCCCAGTGAAGCCTCCTGTGCCGAGGTCCCTTAGGCCGAGGAAAGTAATTCCTACTCCTCGGTTCCATCAGGTCGATCCTCCTCAGACTTCTGTCATTGCTTCTGGTGTCCCTCCCTTAAAAAAGCAAAAGACATCTGATGAGCGGATAATTTATACGCTTTTTGGCATTGTTTTTAGTATGTTTTTAGTATGTTTTAGTTAGTTTTTATTATATTTTTATTAGTTTTTAGTTAAAATTCATGTTTCTGGACTTTACTATGAGTTTGTGTGTTTTTCTGTGATTTCAGGTATTTTCTGGCTAAAATTAAGGGACCTGAGCAAAAATCTTATTCAGAGGCTGAAAAGGACTGCAAATGATGTTGGATTCTGACCTCCCTGCACTCGAAATGAATTTTCTGGAGCTACAGATACCCAATTGGCGCGCTCTTAACTGCGTTGGAAAGTAGACATCCTGGGCTTTCCAGAAATGTATAATAGTTCATACTTTGCCCAAGATTTGATGGCCCAAACCGGCGTTCTAAATCAGCTCAAGAATGCCCAGCGTTAAGCACCGGAACTGGCACAAGAATGGGAGTTAAACGCCCAAACTGGCACAAAAGCTGGCGTTTAACTCCAAGAAAAGTCTCTACACATAGAAGCTTCAATGCTCAGCCCAAGCACACACCAAGTGGGCCCGAAAGTGGATTTTTATGTCATTTACTCATCTTTGTAAACCCTAAGCTACTAGTTCTCTACAAATAGGACCTTTTGCTATTGTATTTTCATCTTTGGACGTCTAGTTCTTAGATCATCTTGGTTTTTCTAGTTCCCTCTCTGGGGCCGAAGCCAATGATCACTATTATCACTTATGTATTTTCAACGGTGGAGTTTCTACACACCATAGATTAAGGTGTGGAGCTCTACTGTACCTCGAGTATTAATGCAATTACTATTGTTCTTCTATTCAATTCAGCTTATTCTTATTCCAAGATATTCATTCGCACTCAAGAACTTGATGAATGTGATGATTACGTGACACTCATCATCATTCTCACCTATGAACGTGTGCCTGACAACCACCTCCGTTCTACCTTAGATTGAGTGGATATCTCTTGGATCCCTTAATCGGAATCTTCGTGGTATAAGCTAGAATTGATGGCGGCATTCAAGAGAATTCAGAAGGTCTAAACCTTGTCTGTGGTATTCTGAGTAGGATTTAAGGATTGAATGACTGTGATGAGCTTCAAACTCCTGAAGGCTGGGCATTAGTGACAGACGCAAAAGAATCAATGGATTCTATTTCAACCTGATTGAGAACCGACAGATGATTAGCCGTACTGTGACAGAGCGCGTTGAACATTTTCACTGAGAGGACGGGACTGTAGCCACTGACAACGGTGATGCCCAACATACAGCTTGCCATGGAAAGGAGTAAAAAGGATTGGATGAAGACAGTAGGAAAGCAGAGAGACGAAAGGGACAAAGCATCTCCATACGCTTATCTGAAATTCTCACCAATGAATTACATAAGTATCTCTATCTTTATTTTATGCTTTATTCATAAATCATCCATAACCATTTGAATCTGCCTGACTGACATTTACAAGATGACCATAGCTTGCTTCATACCAACAATCTCCGTGGGATCGACCCTTACTCGCGTAAGTTTTTTTTCAGAGTTCTTAAGAATGAATTCTAGTGTTTCAAGGTGATGTTCTTATCATCACCAAAGCTGATTGATTTTCATCAATTTAGCACTTGAATACAACGTCCTGCTGAAGCTGGGCTAGCCATGTCTAATTTCTTTAGACTGAAGCTTTAGACTAACATTGCATGATTCCTGGAATTCTCATTAAGAATTTTGATATCTTTATTTTCTGTTCCACTTAATTTTTGAAAAAACCAAAAAAAAATTTTACAAAATCATAAAAACCAAAAATATTTTGTGTTGCTTGTTGAGTCTAGTGTCTCATTTTAAGTTTGGTGTCAATTGCGTGTTTCCTTTCTTCTTGCATTTTTCGAATTCATTCATGTGTCTTCAGTGATCTTCAAGTTGTTCTTGATGATTTCCTTGCTCTGATTTTTAAATTCTCTTGACTTGAGTGTTTTGTTGTTTCTCATATGCATTCTCATTTTGTTAGTGTCAGTAGTGTACAAACTTCTAAGTTTGGTGTCTTGCATGCATTGTTTATTTGATTTTAGTTGCATTTTGATTATTCCTCATTATTAAAAATCCAAAAAATTTTTAATTTGTGCCTTTTCAAGTCAATAATACAGAGAATTAAAGATTCAGAACATTCAGCAGAGGAATTACACAGAAAAAGCTGGGCGTTCAAAATGCCCAGTGAGGAAGAAAAACTGGCGTTTAAACGCCAGCCAGGGTGCCTGGTTGGGCGTTTAATGCCCAAAAGGGTAGAGCTTTGGGCGTTAAACGCCAAAATGGACACCATTCTGGGCGTTTAACGCCAGGATGGCACAAGAGGGAAGATTTTGTTTTTAATTCAAATTTTTTTTTCAAGTTTTCAAAATTTTTCAAAATCAAATCTTTTTCAAATCAAATCTTTTCAATCATATATTTTCAAAATCAATTTCTTTCTTTTTCAAAGATACTTACTAACAATTGATGATTTGATTCAACATTTCAAGTATGTTGCCTTTTCTGTTGAGAAAGGTTTAATGTCTGAATCATATCTTTCTTGTTAGGCAGGTTATTAATTTTTAAAATCAAATCTTTTTAAATTGTTTTTCAAATCATATCTTCTCAATCACATCTTTTTAAAACCATAACTTTTCAATCATGCCTTCTTAATCACATCTTTTTCAAAATAGTTTCCAATCATATCTTTTTAATTTCTAATTTCAAAATCTTTTTCAAAAATTACTTGATTTCTTTTCCACTCTTAGTTTTCGAAAATCAATTAGTATTTTTTCAAAATGTTTTTAAAATGTTTTTAATTTATTTTCAAAAATTTCTTCCCCTCTTCTCACATCCTTCTATTTATGGACTAACACTACTCCTCAATGCACAATTCAAACTCTATCTTGATTAGTTCGAATTATCTACCTCTTCCTTCTATTTTTCTTTTCCTCTGACACCTCAAGGAATCTCTATACTGTGACATAGAGGATTCCATATTTTCTTGTTTTCTTCTCTTTCATATAAGCAGGAGCAAAGACAAAAGCATTCTTGTTAAGGCTGACCCTGAACCTGAAAGGACCTTGAAGCGAAAGCTAAGAGAAGCTAAAGCACAACTCTCTGTAGAGGACCTAACAGAAATCTTCAAACAAGAAGAAGACATGGCAGCCAAAAACAACAACAATGCCAACAATGCAAGGAAGGTGCTGGGTGACTTTACTGCACCTACTCCCGACTTCTATGGGAGAAGCATCTCTATCCCTGCCATTGGAGCAAACAACTTTGAGCTTAAGCCTCAATTAGTTTCTCTAATGCAACAGAATTGCAAGTTCCATGGACTTCCATTGGAAGATCCTCATCAGTTTTTAGCTGAGTTCTTGCAAATCTGTGACACTTTCAAGACCAATGGGATTGACCCTGAGGTCTACAGACTTATGCTATTCCCTTTTGCTATAAGAGACAAAGCTAGGATTTGGTTGGACTCACGACCTAAAGAAAGCCTGAACTCTTGGGAAAAGCTAGTCAATGCCTTCTTGGCAAAGTTCTTTCCACTTCAAAAATGATTAAGCTTAGAGTGAAAGTCCAAACCTTCAGACAGAAGGAAGGAGAATCCCTCTATGAAGCTTGGGAAAGATACAAACAATTAATTAGAAAGTGTCCCTCTGACATGCTTTCTGAATGGAGCATCATAGGTATTTTCTATGATGGTCTATCTGAACTGTCCAAGATGTCATTGGATAGCTCTACTGGAGGATCTCTTCATCTGAAGAAGACGCCTATAGAAGCTCAAGAGCTCATTAAAATGGTTGCAAATAACCAATTCATGTACACTTCTGAAAGGAATCCTGTGAACAATGGGACAAATCAGAAGAAAGGAGTACTTGAGATTGATACTCTGAATGCCATATTGGCTCAGAACAAAATATTGACTCAGCAAGTCAATTTGATTTCTCAAAGTCTGTCTGGAATGCAAAATGCACCAGGCAGTACTAAGGATGCTTCATCTGAAGAAGAAGCTTATGATCCTGAGAACCCTTCAATGGAAGAGGTGAATTACATAAGAGAACCCTATGGAAACACCTATAATTATTCATGGAGAAATCATCCAAATCTCTCATGGAAGGATCAACAGAGACCTCAACAAGGTTTCAACAACAATAATGGTGGAAGAAACAGGTTTAGCAATGGCAAGCCTTTTCCATCATCTTCTCAGCAACAGACAGAGAATTCTAAGCAGAACCACTCTGACTTAGCAACCATGGTCTCTGATCTAATCAAAACCACTCAAAGTTTCATGACTAAAACAAGGTCCTCCATTAGAAACTTGGAGGCACAAGTGGGTCAGCTGAGTAAGAAAGTTACTGAACTTCCTCCTAGTACTCTTCCAAGCAATATAGAAGAGAATCCAAAAGGAGAATGCAAGGCCATCAACATGGCCGAATTTGGAGAGGAGGAAAAGGCAGTGATCGCCACTGAGGAAGACTTCAATGGACGTCCACTGGCCTCCAATGAGTTCCCTAATGAGGAACCATGGGAATCTGAGGCTCATAATGAGACCATAGAGATTCCATTGGATTTACTTCTGCCATTCATGAGCTCTGATGAGTATTCTTCCTCTGAAGAGGATGAAGATGTCACTGAAGAGCAAGTTGCTAAATACCTTGGAGCAATCATGAAGCTAAATGACAAGTTATTTGGTAATGAGACTTGGGAGGATGAACCCCCTTTGCTCACCAAAGAACTGGATGACTTGACTGGGCAGAGATTACCTCAAAAGAGACAGGACCCTGGAAAGTTCTCAATACCTTGTACCATAGGCACTATGACCTTTAAGAAGGCTCTGTGTGACCTAGGGTCAAGCATAAACCTCATGCCTCTCTCTGTAATGGAGAAGCTAGGGATCTTTGAGGTGCAAGCTGCAAGAATCTCACTAGAGATGGCAGACAATTCAAGAAAACAAGCTTATGGACTTGTTGAGGATGTTCTGGTGAAAGTTGAAGGTCATTACATCCCTTCTGATTTCATAGTCCTAGAGACTGGGAAGTGCATGGATGAATCCATCATCCTTGGCAGACCCTTCCTAGCCACAGCAAAGGCTGTGATTGATGTGGACAAAGGAGAATTGATCATTCAAGTGAATGAAGAATCCTTTGTGTTTAAGGCTCAAGGATATCCCTCTGTTACCATGGAGAGGAAGCATAAAGAGCTTCTCTCAAAACAGAGCCAAACAGAGCCCCCACAGCCAAACTCTAAATTTGGTGTTGGGAGGCCATAACCAACTTCTAAGTTTGGTGTTGAACCCCCACATTCAAACTCTAAGTTTGGTGTTGGGAGGTTCCAACATTGCTCTGAGTATCTGTAAGGCTCTATGAGAGCCCTCTGTCAAGCTACTGACATTAAAGAAGCACTTGTTGGGAGGCAACCCAATGTTATATTTATCTACTTTCCTTTGTTATTTTATGTTTTCTGTAGGTTGATGATCATGGGAAGTAACAAAATCAATTGAAAAAGCAAAAACAAAATGAAAAACAGAAAGAAAAACAGCACACCCTGGAGGAAAACCCTGCTGGCGTTTAAACGCCAGTAAGGGCAGCAAATGGGCGTTTAACGCCTAGTCTGGCACCATTCTGGGCGTTTAACGCCAGAAAGGGGCACCAGACTGGCGTTAAATGCCAGGAAGGGGTAAGAAGCCGGTGTTAAATGCCAGAAATGGGCACCAGCCCGGCGTTTAACGCCAGAATTGGCATGAAGAGCATTTTTGCTCGCCACTTGGTGCAGGGATGAATTTTCCTTGACACCTCAGGATCTGTGGACCCCACAGGATCCCCACCTACCCCACCACCCTCTCTCTTCTTCACCCATTCACCAATCACCTCAACACCTCTTCCCTAAAAACCCCTCACCTATCAAATCCCACTATTCTCTTCACCACTCACATCCATCCTTCATAAAACCCCACCTACCTTACCATTCAAATTCAAACCACTTTCCCTCCCAAACCCACCCATACATCACCGAATCCTACCCCTCTCTCCACCCCTATATGAACCCATCTTCACCACCTCATTTTCACACAACCTAAACACTACTTCTCCCCCTTTGGCCGAACCACAAAGCCATCTCCATCTCCTCTATTTCTTCTTCTTCTACTCTGTTCTTTCTTCTTTTGCTCGAGGACGAGCAAATTTTTAAGTTTGGTATGGTAAAAGCATTGCTTTTTATTTTTCCATAACCATTTATGGCATCTAAGGCCGGAGAAACCTCTAGAAAGAGGAAAGGGAAGGCAAAAGCTTCCACCTCCGAGTCATGGGAGATGGAGAAATTCATCTCAAGGGTGCATCAAGACCACTTCTATGAAGTTGTGGCCATGAAGAAGGTGATCCCCGAGGTCCCTTTCAAACTCAAAAAGGGTCAACTTTGATCAAAGGTTGGACCAAATCCTCATGGATACCACTAAGAAAAGGATGGAGCAAACAAGAGATTCCACTCATCATGAAATCCCTGAGATACCTTAAGGGATGCACTTTCCTCCACAAAACTATTGGGAGCAAATCAACACCTCCCTAGGAGAATTGAGTTCCAACATGGGACAACTAAGGGTGGAGCACCAAGAACATTCCATCCTCCTCCATGAAATTAGAGACGATCAAAAAAATCATGAGAGAGGAGCAACAAAGGCAAGGAAGAGACATTGAGGAGCTCAAGCACTCCATAAGATCTTCAAGAGAAAGAACAAGCCGCCATCACTAAGGTAGACCCGTTCTTTAATTTCCTTGTCCTTTATTTTCCTGTTTTTTTTGAATTTTCATGCTTATGTTTATCTATGTTTGTGTCTTATGATCATTAGTGTCTTAGTGTCTATGCCTTAAAGTTATGAATGTCCTATGAATCCATCACCTTTCTTAAATGAAAAATGTTCTTAAATGAAAAAGAGAAGAATTGCATGAATTTTGAATTTTATAACAGATTAATTATTTTGATGTGGTGGCAATACTTTGACTTCTGAATGTATGCTTGAACAGTGCATATATCTTTTGAATTTGTTGTTCATGAATGTTGGCTCTTGAAAGAATGATGAAAAAGGAGACATGTTACTGAGGATCTGAAAAATCTTAAAAAATGATTCTTGAAGCAAGAAAAAGCAGTGAATACAAAAAAAAAGAGAGAAAAACGAAAGAAAAAACGAAAAGAAAAAAAAGAAAGAAATAAAGTTGTGATCCAAGGCAAAAAGAGTGTGCTTAAGAACCCTGGACACCTCTAATTGGGGACTCTAGCAAAGCTGAGTCACAATCTGAAAAGGTTCACCCAATTATGTGTCTGTGGCATGTATGTATCCGGTGGTAATACTGGAAGACAGAGTGCTTTGGGCCACGGCCAAGACTCATAAAGTAGCTGTGTTCAAGAATCATCATACTTAACTAAGAGAATCAATAACACTATCTGGATTCTAAGTTCCCATAGAAGCTAATCATTCTGAATTTCAAAGGATAGAGTGAGATGCCAAAACTATTCAGAGGCAAAAAGCTAAAAGCCCCGCTCATCTAATTAATACTGATCTTCATAGATGTTTTTGGAATTCATTGCATATTCTCTTCTTTTTATCTTATTTGATTTTCAGTTGCTTGGGGACAAGCAACAATTTAAGTTTGGTGTTGTGATGAGCGGATAATTTATACGCTTTTTGGCATTGTTTTTAGTATGTTTTTTGTATGTTTTAGTTAGTTTTTATTATATTTTTATTAGTTTTTAGTTAAAATTCACTTTTCTGGACTTTACTATGAGTTTGTATGTTTTTCTGTGATTTCAGGTATTTTCTGGCTGAAATTGAGGGACCTGAGCAAAAATCTGATTCAGAGGCTGAAAAGGACTACAGATGCTGTTGGATTCTGACCTCCCTGCACTCGAAGTGGATTTTCTGGAGCTACAGAAGCCTAATTGGCGCGCTCTCAAATGCGTTGGAAACTAAACATCCTGGGCTTTCCAGCAATGTATAATAGTTCATACTTTGCCCAAGATTTGATGGCCCAAACTGGCGTTTCAAATCAGCTCAAAACTGCCCGGCGTTAAACGCCGGAACTGGCACAAGAATGGGAGTTAAACGCCCAAACTGGCATAAAAGCTGGCGTTTAACTCCAAGAAAAGTATCTACACATGAAAGCTTCAATGCTCAGCCCAAGCACACACCAAGTGGGCCCGGAAGTGGATTTTTATGTCATTTACTCATTTCTGTAAACCCTAGGCTACTAGTTCTCTACAAATAGGACCTTTTGCTATTGTATTTTCATCTTTGGATCATTTTTCGATCTTATGATCATCTTTGGACGTCTAGTTCTTAGATCATTGGTGCTGGCCTCTCGGCCATGCCTGAACCTTGTTCTTATGTATTTTCAACAGTGGAGTTTCTACACACCATAGATTAAGGTGTGGAGCTCTGCTGTACCTCGAGTATTAATGCAATTATTATTGTTCTTCTATTCAATTCAGCTTATTCTTGTTCTAAGATATTCATTCGCACCCAAGAACATGATGAATGTGATGATTATGTGATGCTCATCATCATTCTCACTTATGAATGCGTGCCTGACAACCACTCCCGTTCTACAAGCAAACAAGGCTTGAATGTTTATCTCTTGGATTCCATAATCAGAATCTTCGGGTATAAGCTAGAACTGATGGCGGCATTCAAGAGAATCCGGAAGGTCTAAACCTTGTCTGTGGTATTCTGAGTAGGATTCAATGATTGAATGACTGTGACGAGCTTCAAACTCCTGAAGGCTGGGCGTTAGTGACAGATGCAAAAGAATCAATGGATTCTATTCCAACCTGATTGAGAACTGACAGATGATTAGCCATGCTGTGACAGAGCGCGTTGAACATTTTCACTGAGAGGACGGGACTGTAGCCACTGACAACGGTGATGCCCAACATACAGCTTGCCATGGAAAGGAGTAAGAAGGATTGGATGAAGACAGTAGGAAAGCAGAGAGACGGAAGGGACAAAGCATCTCCATACGCTTATCTGAAATTCTCACCAATGAATTACATAAGTATCTCTATCCTTATTTTATGCTTTATTCATATATCATCCATAACCATTTGAATCTGCCTGACTGAGATTTACAAGGTGACCATAGCTTGCTTCATACCAACAATCTCCGTGGGATCGACCCTTACTCACGTATGGTTTATTACTTGGACGACCCAGTGCACTTGCTGGTTAGTTGTGCGAAGTTGTGAAATTATGTTTAGACCATGGTATTGATCACCAAGTTTTTGGAGCCATTACCAGGGACTGTTTGAATTGTGAAAAGAATGAATCACAATTTCGTGCACCATTGTGCGAAGTTGTGAAATTATGTTTAGACCACGGTATTGAGCACCAAGTTTTTGGAGCCATTACCGGGGATTATTTGAGTTGTGAAAAGTAGAGATCACAATTTCGTGCACCAAGTTTTTGGCGCCGTTGCCGGGGATTGTTCAAGTTTGGACAACTGACGGTTCATCTTGTTGCTTAGCTTAGGTATTTTTCTTCAGAGTTCTTAAGAATGAATTCTAGTGTTTCAAGGTGATGTTTTCATCATCACCAAAGCTGATTGATTCTCATCAATTTAGCTCTTGAATGTAATGTCCTGCTGAAGCTTGGCTAGCCATGTCTAATTTCTTTAGACTAACATTGCATGATTCCTGGAATTCTCTTAAGAATTTTGATATCCATATTTTCTTTCAATTTTCGAAAAAACCAAAAAAAAATTACAAAATCATAAAAACTAAAAATATTTTATGTTTCTTGTTGAGTCTAGTGTCTCATTTTAAGTTTGGTGTCAATTGCATGTTTCTTTCCTTCTTGAATTTTTCGAATTCATTCATGTGTCTTCATTGATCTTCAAGTTGTTCTTGATGATTTCCTTGCTCTGATCTTTAAATTCTCTTGTCTTGAGTGTTTTGTTGTGTCTCATATGCATTTTCAATTTGTTAGTGTCAGTAGTATACAAACTTCTAAGTTTGGTGTCTTGCATGCATTGTTATTTGATTTTGGTTGCATTTTGATTATTCCTCATCATTAAAAATTCAAAAACATTTTAATTTGTGTCTTTTCAAGTCAATAATACAGAGAATTGAAGATTCAGAACATACAGCAGAGGAATTATACAGAAAAAGGCTGGGCGTTCAAAACGCCCAGTGAGGAAGGAAAACTGGCGTTTAAACGCCAGCCAAGGTACCTGGCTGGGCGTTTAACGCCCAAAAGGGTAGTGTTTTGGGCGTTAAATGCCAGAATGGATACCATTCTGGGCGTTTAACGCCAGGATGGCACAAGAGGGAAGATTTTGTTTTTAATTCAAATTTTTTTTTCAAGTTTTCAAAATTTTTCAAAATCAAATCTTTTTCAAATCATATCTTTTCAATCATATATTTTCAAAATCAATTTCTTTCCATCTTCAAAAATACTTACTAACAATTGATGATTTGATTCAACATTTCAAGTATGTTGCCTTTTCTGTTGAGAAAGGTTTAATGTCTGAATCATATCTTTCTTGTTAGGCAGGTCATCAATTTTTCAAAATCAAATCATTTTAAATTATTTTTCAAATCATATCTTCTCAATCATATCTTTTTAAAACTATACCTTTTCAATCATATCTTTTTAATCACATCTTTTTCAAAAGAGTTTTCAATCATATCTTCTTGATTTCTAATTTCAAAATCTTTTTCAATTTCACTTTACTTCTTTCCCAATCTTAGTTTTCAAAAATCAATTACTATTTTTTTTTCAAAATTTCTTTTAATTAATTCACTTTAATTTTCGAAAATTCTTCTCTTCTTCTCACATCCTTCTATTTATGGACTAACACTCCTTCTCAATGCACAATACGAACTCCATCTTTCTTGATAAGTTCGAATTCTTCTACCTCTTCCTTCTATTCCTCTGACACCTCAAGGAATCTCTATACTATGACATAGAGGATTCCATATTTTCTTGTTTTCTTCTCTTTCATATGAGTAGGAGCAAAGACAAAAGCATTCTTGTTGAGGCTGACCCTGAACCTGAAAGGACCTTGAAGCGAAAGCTAAGAGAAGCTAAAGCACAAATCTCTGTAGAGGACCTAACAGAAATCATCAAAGAAGAAGAACCCATGGCAGCCGAAAATAACATCAATGCCAACAATGCAAGGAAGGTGCTGGGTGACTTTACTGCACCTACTCCCGACTTCTATGGGAGAAGCATCTCTATCCCTGCCATTGGAGCAAACAAATTTGACCTTAAGCCTCAATTAGTTTCTCTAATGCAACAGAATTGCAAGTTCCATGGACTTCCATTGGAAGATCCTCATCAGTTTTTAGCTGAATTCTTGCAAATCTGTGACACTGTCAAGACTAATGGGGTTAACCCTGAGGTCTACAGACTTATGCTATTCCCTTTTGCTGTAAGAGACAGAGCTAGGATATGGTTGGACTCACAACCTAAAGAAAGCCTGAACTCTTGGGAAAAGCTAGTCAATGCCTTCTTGGCAAAGTTCTTTCCACCTCAAAAATTGAGTAAGCTTAGAGTGGAAGTCCAAACCTTTAGACAGAAGGAAGGTGAATCCCTCTATGAAGCTTGGGAAAGATACAAACAATTAATCAGAAAGTGTCCTTCTGACATGCTCTCTGAATGGAGCATCATAGGTATCTTCTATGATGGTCTGTCTGAACTGTCCAAGATGTCATTGGACAGCTCTGCTGGAGGATCTCTTCATCTGAAGAAGAAGCTTATGATCCTGAGAACCCATCAATGGAAGAGGTGAATTACATGGGAGAACCCTATGGAAACACCTATAATCCTTCATGGAGAAATCATCCAAATCTCTCATGGAAGGATCAACAGAGACCTCAACAAGGTTTCAACAACAATAATGGTGGAAGAAACAGGTTTAGCAATGGCAAGCCTTTTCCATTATCTTCTCAGCAACAGACAGAGAATTCTAAGCAGAGCCACTCTGACTTAGCAACCATGGTCTCTGATCTAATCAAAACCACTCAAAGTTTTATGACTGAAAAAAGGTCCTCCATTAGGAATTTGGAGGCACAAGTGGGTCAGCTGAGCAAGAAAATTACTGAACTCCCTCCTAGTACTCTTCCAAGCAATACAGAAGAGAATCCAAAAGGAGAATGCAAGGCCATTAACATGACCCACGTGGCCGAATTTGGAAAGGAGGAAGAGGCAGTGACCGCCACTGAGGAAGACCTCAATGGACGTCCACTGGCCTCCAATGAGTTCCCTAATGAGGAACCATGGGAATCTGAGGCTCATAATGAGACCATAGAGATTCCATTGGATTTACTTCTGCCATTCATGAGCTCTGATGAGTATTCTTCCTCTGAAGAGGATGAAGATGTTACTGAAGAACAAGTTGCTAAGTACCTTGGAGCAATCATGAAGCTAAATGACAAGTTGTTTGGTAATGAGACTTGGGAGAACGAACCTCCTTTGCTCACCAAAGAACTGGATGACTTGACTAGGCAGAGATTACCTCAAAAGAGACAGGATCCTGGGAAGTTTTCAATACCTTGTACCATAGGCACCATGACCTTTAAGAAGGCTCTGTGTGACTTAGGGTGAAGTATAAACCTCATGCCTCTCTCTGTAATGGAGAAGCTAGGGATCTTTGAGGTACAAGCTACAAGAATCTCACTAGAGATGGCAGACAATTCAAGAAAACAAGCTTATGGACTTGAAGAGGATGTTTTGGTGAAAGTTGAAGACCAATACATCCTTGCTGATTTCATAGTCCTAGAGACTGGAAAGTGCATGGATGAATCCATCATCCTTGGCAGACCCTTCCTAGCCACAGCAAAGGCTGTGATTGATGGTGACAGAGGAGAATTGATCATTCAAGTGAATGAAGAATCCTTTGTGTTTAAGGCTCAAGGATATCCCTCTGTTACCATGGAGAGGAAGCATGAAGAGCTTCTCTCAAAATAGAGCCCCCACAGTCAAACTCTAAGTTTGGTGTTGGAAGGCCACAATCAACTTCTAAGTTTGGTGTTGAACCCCCACAGTCAAACTCTAAGTTTGGTGTTGAACCCCCACATTCAAACTCTAAGTTTGGTGTTGGGAGGTTCCAACATTGCTCTGATTATCTGTGAGGCTCCATAAGAGCCCACTGTCAAGCTACTGACATTAAAGAAGCGCTTGTTGGGAGGCAACCCAATGTTATATTTATCTATTTTCCTTTGTTATTTTATGTTTTCTGTAGGTTGATGATCATGGAAAGTCACAAAATCAATTGAAAAAGCATAAACAGAATGAAAAATAGAAAGAAAAATAGCACACCTTGGAGGAAAACCTTGCTGGTGTTTAAACGCCAGTAAGGACAGCAAATGGGCGTTTAACGCCCAGTCTGGCACCATTCTGGGCGTTTAACGCCAGAAAAGGGCACCAGACTGGCGTTAAACGCCAGGAAAGGGCAAGAAGCTGGCGTTAAACGCCAGAAATGGGCACCAGCCTGGCGTTTAACGCGAGAATTGGCATACAAAGCATTTTTGCTCGCCACTTGGTACAGGGATGAATTTTCCTTGACACCTCAGGATCTGTGGACCCCACAGGATCCCCACCTACCCCACCACTCTCTCTCTTCTTCACCCATTCACCAATCACCTCAACACCTCTTCTCCAAAACCCCTCACCTATTAAATCCCACTATTCTCTTCACCACTCACAACCTATACACTACTTCTCCCCCTTGGCCGAACCACAAAGTCACCTCCATCTCCTCTATTTCTTCTTCTTCTACTCTCTTCTTCCTTCTTTTGCTCGAGGACGAGCAAACCTTCTAAGTTTGGTGTGGTAAAAGCATTACTTTTTATTTTTCCATAACCATTTATGGCATCTAAGGCTGGAAAAACCTCTAGAAAGAGGAAAGGGAAGGCAAAAGCTTCCACCTCCGAGTCATGGGAGATGGAGAGATTCATCTCAAGGGTGCATCAAGACCACTTCTATGAAGTTGTGGCCATGAAGAAGGTGATCCCCGAGGTCCCTTTCAAACTCAAAAAGAGTGAATATCCAGAGATCTGACATGAGATTCAAAGAAGAGGTTGGGAAGTTCTTACCAACCCCATTCAACAAGTCGGAATCTTAATGGTTCAAGAGTTCTATGCCAATGCATGTATCACCAAGAACCATGATCAAAGTGTGAACCCGAACCCAAAGAATTGGCTTACAATGGTTCGGGGAAAATGCTTAGATTTTAGTCCGGAAAATGTAATGTTGGCATTCAACTTGCCCATGATGCAAGGAGATGAACACCCTTACACTAGAAGGGTCAACTTTGATCAAAGGTTGGACCAAGTCCTCATGGACATTTGTGAAGAGGGCGCTCAATGGAAGAGAGATTCAAGAGGAAAGCCGGTTCAACTGAGAAGGCATGACCTCAAGCCCGTGGCTAGGGGATGGTTGGAGTTTATCCAACGCTCAATCATTCCCACTAGCAACCGATCCGAAGTTACTATAGACCGGGCCATCATGATTCATGGCATCATGATTGGAGAGGAAGTAGAAGTTCATGAGGTTATAGCCCAAGAACTTTATAAGGTGGCGGACAAGTCCTCTACCTTGGCAAGGTTAGCCTTTCCTCATCTCATTTGTCACCTCTGTTATTCAGTTGGAATTGACATAGAGGGAGACATCCTCATTGATGAGGACAAGCCCATTACTAAGAAAAGGATGGAGCAAACAAGAGATCCCACTCATCATGAAATTCCTGATATATCTCAAGGGATGCACTTTCCTCCACAAAACTATTGGGAGCAAATCAACACCTCCCTAGGAGAATTGAGTTCCAACATGGGACAACTAAGGGTGGAGCACCAAGAACGTTCCATCCTCCTCCACGAAATTAGAGAAGATCAAAGAATCATGAGAGAGGAGCAACAAAGGCAAGGAAGAGACATTGAGGAGCTCAAACACTCCATAAGATCTTCAGGAGGAAGAACAAGCCGCCATCACTAAGGTGACCCGTTCTTTAATCTCCTTGTTCTTTATTTTTCTGTTTTTCGAAAAATCATGCTTATGTTTATCTATGTTTATGTCTTATGATCATTAGTGTCTTAGTGTCTATGCCTTAAAGTTATGAATGTCCTATGAATCCATCACCTTTCTTAAATGAAAAATGTTCTTAAATGAAAAAGAGAAGAATTGCATGAATTTTGAATTTTATAACAGATAAATTATTTTGATGTGGTGGCAATACTTTGACTTCTGAATGTATGCTTGAACAGTGCATATGTCTTTTGAATTTGTTGTTCATGAATGTTGGCTCTTGAAATAATGATGAAAAAGGAGACATGTTACTGAGGATCTGAAAAATCATAAAAATGATTCTTGAAGCAAGAAAAAGCAGTGAATACAAAAAAAAAGGAAAAAAACGAAAAAAAAAAGAGAGAAAAAGAAAAAGAAAAAAATAAAGTTGAGATCCAAGGCAAAAAGAGTGTGCTTAAGAACCATGGACAACTCTAATTGGGGACTCTAGCAAAGCTGAGTCATAATCTGAAAAGTTTCACCCAATTATGTGTCTGTGGCATGTATGTATCCGGTGGTAATACTGGAAGACAGAGTGCTTTGGGCCACGGCCAAGACTCATAAAGTAGCTGTGTTCAAGAATCATCAAACTTAACTAGGAGAATCAATAACATTATCTAGATTCTGAGTTCCTATAGAAGCCAATCATTCTGAATTTCAAAAGATAAAGTGAGATGCCAAAACTGTTCAGAGGCAAAAAGCTAAAAGCCCTGCTCATCTAATTAAGACTGATCTTCATAGATGTTTTTGGAATTCATTGCATATTCTCTTCTTTTTATCTTATTTGATTTTCAGTTGCTTGGAGACAAGCAACAATTTAAGTTTGGTGTTGTGATGAGCGGATAATTTATACGCTTTTTGGATTGTTTTTAGTATGTTTTTAGTATGTTTTAGTTAGTTTTTATTATATTTTTATTAGTTTTTAGTTAAAATTCACTTTTTTAGACTTTACTATGAGTTTGTGTATTTTTCTGTGATTTCAGTTATTTTCTGGCTGAAATTGAGGGACCTTAGCAAAAATCTGACTCAGAGGCTGAAAATGACTGAAGATGCTGTTGGATTCTGACCTCACTGCACTCGAAGTAGATTTTCTGGAGCTACAGATGCCCAATTGGCACGCTCTCAATTGCGTTAGAAAGTAGACATTTTGGGCTTTCCATCAATGTATAATAGTCCATACTTTGCCCGAGATTTGATGGCCCAAACCGGCGTTACAAATCAGCTTCAGAATTCCCGGCGTTTAACGCCGGAACTGGCACAAAAATTGGAGTTAAACGCCCAAACTGGCATAAAAGCTGGCGTTTAACTCCAAAAAAAGTCTCTACACATGCAAGCTTCAATGCTCAGCCCAAGCACACACCAAGTGGACCCCGGAAGTGGATTTTTACGTCATTTACTCATTTCTGTATACCCTAGGTTACTAGTTCACTATTAATAGGATCTTTTGACATTGTATCTGGACCTCATGACACTTTACACGTTTCCCATTGTATCTTCTACAGCATGAGTCTCTAAACCCCATGGTTGGGGGTGAGGAGCTCTGTTGTGTCTTGATGGATTAATGCAATTACTACTGTTTTTCATTCAATCACGCTTGCTTCTATTCTAAGATATCACTTTTTCCTAAAATTGATGAATATGATGATCCGTGACATTCATCATCATTCTCACCTATGAACGTGTGCCTGACAACCACCTCCGTTCTACCTTAGATTGAGTAGATATCTCTTGGGTTCCTTAATCAGAATCTTTGTGGTATAAGCTAGAATTGATGGCGGCATTCAAGAGAATCCGGAAGGTCTAAACCTTGTCTGTGGTATTCTGAGTAGGATTCAAGGATTGAATGACTGTGACGAGGTTCAAACTCCTGAAGGTTGGGCGTTAGTGGCAGACGCAAAAGAATCACTGGATTCTATTCCAACCTGATTGAGAACCGACAGATGATTAGCCGTGCTGTGACAGAGCGCGTTGAACATTTTCACTGAGAGGATGGGAGGTAGCCATTGACAACGGTGAAACCCTACATACAGCTTGCCATGGAAGGAGTCTTGTGTGCTTGAAAAAGAAGACAGTAGGAAAGCAGAGATTCAGAAGATAGAGCATCTCCAAAACCTCAACCTGTTCTCTATTACTGCAAAACAAGTACTTATTTCATGTTCTTTTACTTTTTACAATCAACCCTGATAATTATTTATATCCTGACTAAGAGTTACAAGATAACCATAGCTTGCTTCAAGCCGACAATCTCCTTGGGATCGACCCTTACTCACGTAAGGTATTACTTGGACGACCCAGTGCACTTGCTGGTTAGTTGTGCGGAATTGCAAAAGTGTGATTGCAATTTCGTGCACCAAGTTTTTGGCGCCGTTGCCGGGGATTGTTCGAGTTTGGACAACTGACGGTTTATCTTGTTACTTAGATTAGGACTGTTTTATTTTTCTTGGTTTAGAGTCTTTTATTTGAGCTTAGTTTCACATTTTAAGTTTGGTGTCAATTGCATGCTTTTGTTTTCTTTTATTTTTCGAATTTGCATGTCCTTAGTCCTTTCTTGATCCTTAAAAATTCTAAGTTTGGTGTCTTCTTTGTGTTTTCCTTTAAGTTTTCGAAAATTTGTTTTTGATTTTCTAAAAATTTTAAGTTTGGTGTCATTTTTTGTTTTTCTCTTTCCTCATTTCAAAAATTAAATCTTTTTCAAAATAATTTTCAATCATATCTTTTCAATTGCTAATCCCAAAATCTTTTTTTTAATTAACTAATTGATTTAGTTTTCAATTTGCTTTGATCTTATTTTCTTTTAGTTTTCGAAATTTTATTTATTTTCCATTTATTTTATTTTATTTTTTTCGGTCACTTTTAGTTAAAAAAATTTTTACTTTACTTGTGAATCCATATCATATTCTCTTTCTCCATCATGGACCTAAGTGGAAATGAGCAGTCCAGAAGGACTCTGGGGTCATATGCTAACCCCATTACAGCTGCATATGGGAGTAGCATCTGTATACCTCCCATCAAAGCAAGCAGCTTTGAGCTAAATCCTCAACTCATTATCATGGTGCAGCAAAATTGCCAGTATTCCAGTCTTCCACAGGAAGAACCTACTGAGTTTCTGGCACAATTCTTACAAATTGCTGACACAGTACGTGATAAAGAGGTGGATCAGGATGTCTACAGACTATTACTGTTTCCATTTGCTGTAAAAGATCAAGCTAAGAGGTGGTTGAATAACCAACCTACAACAAGCATAAAGACATGGAAACAGTTATCAGACAAATTCCTGAATCAATTTTACCCTTCAAAAAGGTGACACAGCTAAGGCTGGACATCCAAGGCTTTAAACAAGAGGATAATGAATCCCTTTACAATGCCTGGGAGAGGTACAAAGGTATGCTAAGAAAATGCCCCTCTAAAATGTTTTCAGAGTGGGTACAGTTAGACATCTTCTACTATGGGCTTACAGAAAAAGCTCAGATGTCTCTAGACCACTCAGCTGGTGGATCTATACATATGAGGAAGACGATTGAAGAGACTCAAGAGCTTATAGATACTATTGCTAGAAATCAACATTTGTACTCTAGCAATGAGTCCTATACAAAAGAAGAAGTTATGGCAGTAGCCACTGATCCTAATCCTCAAGAACAGATGGTTGAGCTTAATCAGCAATTACACCTGATGACAAAACAGTTAGCAGAATTTAAAGAGATGCTCCAAGAAACTAAAATTGCTAACAAGAACATAGAATCACAGTTGAATCAGGCAAAACAGCAGTTATCTAAACAAATAACAGAAGAATGCCAAGCAGTTCAACTGAGGAGTGGGAAGACATTGAATAACACTGCTCAAAATAGCAAAAAGCCAATAAAGGAACAATTGACAGAGGATAACCAAACCACTGTCCGAAATCCCTCTGAGGACAGTAAGAGCCCAGAGAGGAATACTCTTGGCGATCAAACGCCAGAAAGGGGGGAAAAGCTGGCGTTAAACGCCCATTCCCTGCCTAGTTCTGGCGTTCAAACGCCAGAAAAGGGGGAAAAGTTGGCGTTAAATGCCCATTCCTCACCCAATCCTGGCGTTCAAACGCCAATGAGGAATCAGACACCTGAGAGTGCTGATAGTAACCCCTCTAAAAAGGTTTCTCCAACCACCTCTGTAAGGAATAAACCTGCAGCAACTAAGGTTGAAAAATATAAAGCCAAGATGCCTTATCCTCAGAAACTCCGCCAAGCGGAACAGGATAAGCAGTTTGCCCGCTTTGTAGACTATCTAAGGACTCTTGAAATAAAGATTCCGTTTGCAGAGGCACTTGAGCAAATACCTTCTTATGCTAAGTTCATGAAAGAGATCTTAAGTCATAAGAAGGATTGGAGAGAAACTGAAAAAGTGTTTCTCACTGAAGAATGCAGTGCAGTCATTCTAAAAAGCTTACCAGAAAAGCTTCAAGATCCAGGAAGCTTTATGATACCATGCACATTAGAAGGTGCTTGCACCAAGACAGCCCTGTGTGACCTTGGAGCAAGTATCAATCTAATACCTGCATCCACTATCAGAAAGCTTGGGTTGACTAAAGAAGTCAAACCAACCCGGATATGTCTCCAACTTGCTGATGGCTCCATTAAATATCCATCAGGCATAATCAAGGACATGATTGTCAAGGTTGGGCCATTCGCCTTTCCAACTGACTTTGTAGTGTTGGAAATGGAGGAGCACAAGAGTGCAACTCTCATTCTAGGAAGACCTTTCCTAGCAACTGGACGAACCCTTATTGATTTACAAAAAGGGGAAGTAACCCTGAGAGTCAATGAGGATGAGTTCAAGTTGAATGCTGTAAAAGCTATGTAGCATCCAGACACACCAGATGACTGCATGAGCGCAGACATTATTGACTCTTTGGTAGAAGAGATCAATATGACTGAAAGTCTAGAATCAGAGCTAGAGGACATCTTCAAGGATGTTCAGCCTGATTAGGAAGAACCAGAGGAAACAAAAGAATTTTTGAAAATTCCTCAGGAAGAGGATAAGCCTCCCAAACCTGAGCTCAAACCACTACCACCATCCCTGAAGTATGTATTTCTGGGAGAGGGTGACACTTTTCCAGTGATCATAAGCTCTGCTTTAAATTCACAGGAAGAGGAAGCACTGATTCAAGTGCTAAGGACACACAAGACAGCTCTTGGGTGGTCCATAAGTGATCTTAAGGGCATTAGCCCAGCAAGATGCATGCACAAGATCCTATTAGAGGATAATGCCAAACCAGTGGTTCAACCACAAAGGCGACTAAATCCAACCATGAAGGAGGTGGTACAGAAAGAGGTCACTAAATTACTAGAGGCTGGAATTATTTATCCCATTTCTGATAGCCCCTGGGTGAGCTCTGTCCAAGTTGTCCCCAAAAAGGGAGGCATGACAGTGGTTCATAATGAAAAGAATGAACTGGTTCCTACAAGAACAGTTACAGGGTGGCGTATGTGTATTGACTACAGAAGGCTCAATACAGCCACCAGGAAGGATCATTTTCCTTTACCATTCATAGACCAAATGCTAGAAAGACTAGTTGGTCATGATTATTACTGCTTTTTGGATGGCTATTCAGGTTACAACCAAATTGTAGTAGATCCTCAGGACCAAGAGAAAACAGCATTCACTTGCCCTTCTGGCGTGTTTGCCTACAGAAGAATGCCTTTTGGTCTGTGTAATGCACCTGCAACTTTTCAGAGATGCATGCTATCCATCTTCTCTGATATGGTGGAGAAGTTCCTGGAAGTCTTCATGGATGACTTCTCAGTATATGGAGACTCATTCAGCTCCTGTCTTAACCATCTAGTACTTGTCCTGAAAAGGTGCCAAGAGACTAACCTGGTATTAAACTGGGAGAAATGTCACTTTATGGTGACTGAAGGAATTGTCCTTGGGCACAAAATTTCAAGCAAGGGAATAGAGATGGATAAAGCAAAGGTAGAGGTAATTGAAAAATTACCACCACCTGCCAATGTTAAGGCAATCAGAAGCTTTCTGGGGCATGCAGGATTTTACAGAAGGTTTATAAAGGATTTTTCGAAAATTGCAAAACCTCTGAGCAACCTGCTAGCTGCTGACACACCATTTGTGTTTGACACACAGTGTCTATAGGCATTTGAGACCCTGAAAGCCAAGCTGGTCACAGCACCAGTCATCTCTGCACCATACTGGACATTGCCATTCGAACTAATGTGTGATGCCAATGACCATGCCATTGGTGCAGTGTTGGGACAGAGGCATAACAAGCTTCTGCACGTCATTTATTATGCCAGCCGTGTTCTAAATGATGCACAGAAGAATTACACAACCACAGAAAAAGAGTTACTTGCAGTGGTCCATGCCATTGACAAGTTTAGATCCTATCGAGTAGGATCAAAGGTGATTGTGTACACTGACCATGCTGCTCTTAAGTATTTACTCACAAAGCAGGATTCAAAACCCAGGCTCATAAGATGGGTGTTGCTTCTGCAAGAGTTTGATATAGAAATAAGAGACAGAAAAGGGACAGAAAACTAAGTAGCCGATCATCTGTCCTGAATAGAACCAGTAGCTGGGGCGTCCCTCCCTTCTACTGAGATCTCTGAGACCTTCCCAGATGAGCAACTTTTTACCATTCAGGAAGCTCCATGGTTTGCAGATATTGCAAACTACAAAGCTGTGAGGTTCATACCCCAGGAGTACAGCAGGGTGCAAAAAAAAGAAATTAATTTCATATGCCAAGTACTACCTATGGGATGAGTCATATCTCTTTAAGAGATGTGCAGGCGGAATGATCCGTAGATGTGTACCCAGAGAGGAAGCACAAAGGATCCTATGGCACTGCCATGGATCATAGTATGAGGGACATTTCGGAAGTGAGCGAACAGCCACTAAGGTCCTCCAATGTGGCTTCTACTGGCCTACTCTCTATAGAGATGCCCGAGAGTTTGTGCGTAACTGTGACAGTTGCCAAAGAGCTGGTAACTTGCCTCATGGATACGCCATGCCTCAACAAGGGATCTTAGAGATTGAATTGTTTGATGTATGGGGTATTGACTTCATTGGTCCGTTCCCATCATCATACTCAAACACTTACATTCTGGTGGCAGTGGACTATGTATCTAAATGGGTAGAAGCAATTGCTACACCCACTAATGATACTAAGACCGTGCTGAAATTCCTCCAAAAACACATCTTCAGCAGATTTGGTGTTCCCAGAGTACTAATCAGTGATGGGGGCACTCATTTCTGCAATAAACAGCTGTACTCTGCTATGGTCCAATATGGAATTAGCCATAAAGTGGCAACCCTATATCATCCACAAACAAATGGGCAAGCTGAAGTCTCTAACAAAGAGCTAAAAAAAATCCTAGAACAGACTGTAATTGCCCGTAGAAAGGATTGGGCAAAGAGCTTGGATGATGCTCTGTGGGCATACAGAAGAGCATTCAAGACTCTAATAGGAACCTCTCCATACCAACTTGTGTATGGCAAGGCTGTCATCTGCCCGTGGAACTGGAACATAAAGTCTACTGGGCAACCAGATTCCTAAACCTGGACGCTAAGTTAGCTAGTGAAAAAAGATTGCTCCAGCTAAATGAGCTAGATGAATTTAGACTCGGTGCCTTTGAAAATGCAAAAATTTATAAGGAAAAGGCAAAGAAGTGGCATGACAAGAAGTTGTCATCCAGAGTCTTTGAGCCAGGACAAAAAGTTCTGCTCTTCAACTCTAGGCTAAGACTGTTCCCAGGAAAACTTAAATCCCGGTGGAAGGGTCCGTATGTGATTACAGGAGTGTCACCATATGGATATGTTGAGCTTCAGGATACTGATTCTGACAAAAAGTTCATTGTTAATGAACAAAGGATCAAGCATTATCTTGAAAGCAATTTTGAGCAAGAATGCTCAAAACTGAGGCTTGAATAATTCTCAGTGAAGGTCCAGCTAAAGACAATAAAGAAGCGCTTGCTGGGAGGCAACCCAGTCATTAGCAGGTTATCTGTTTTGTTTAATCAAAGTTTGATACATATTCTCAAAGGGCATTCATCAAAATTGAAGGAATTCACAGAGTTACAGAAGGATTCAGTGCTAAAAGAAGATAAAAGGAGCTTGCTGGCGAAAAAACGCCAGTAAGGGGTACTTTGGGCGTTAAACGCCAGAATGAGCACCATTCTGGGCGTTTAACGCCAGTAAAGGTGTCATTTTGGGCGTTAAACGCCAGAATGGGCACCATTCTGGGCGTTTAACGCCATGTGTGCAGCATCCTGGGCGTTTAGCAAAACACCCACTGATGAAGGAGTTTCTGGCGTTTAACGCCAGCCAGGGAACCTGGCTAGGTGTTAAACGCCCAAATTGGCCAACATTTGGGCGTTAAACGCCAGAATGGATACCATTCTGGGCGTTTAACGCCAGAAAGGTGGGAGACAGAGATTTTGCTTTCCACTTAAAATTTTTTCAAACTTTCCTGTTTTAATCCATAATTTTCTACATAAATACATTTCAAACTTTCATCATTCACCTTCAAATTTTCAAATTTAAAATCATTCTTCAAATCTCTTTCAAATCCTTTCCAAATCTCCTTCAAAAAAAAAACTCAAATATCTCTCAATTTCTTCCCATATCTTCTCAAATCTCCTTCAAAATTCTCAAACTCTCTCTCCCTTCCTTATAAATATATGTTCGGCCACACCCCCCTTCCCCACCATTCAAATTTGCTCTCCTCCACTCTCACCTCTTTCCTTTCTTTTGCTTGAGGACAAGCAAACCTCTAAGTTTGGTGTGTTATTCCGTGATCACTAAGTTAAGGCTCATCAAGATCATGGCCTCCAAAGGAAAACAAACCAACTCAAGAGGCAAGAAAGAGAATGCTCCAAAAGACCTTTGGAGTCAAGAGAAGTTCTTAACCAAAGAATATGCAGACCATTACCACAAAATAATGGGTCTAAGGTCAGTGATCCCGGAAGTTAAATTTGATCTGAAAGAAGATGAATATCCGGAGATCCAAGAGCAAATTCGACACAGAGGATGGGAAGTTCTAACCAACCCTGAGACAAAGGTTGGGAGAAATATGGTTCAGGAATTCTATTCAAATCTGTGGCTGACAGATAAGCAGAGAATGACTGGAACTGCTTTTCATACCTACAGAACCATGGTTAGAGGGAGAATTATTTACTTCCATCTGGACAAAATAAGAGAGGTCTTCAAATTACCTCAACTACAAGATGATCCTGAATCCTTTAATAGGAGAATGGTGAGAGTAGATAAGGGGTTGGATCAAGTTCTAGAGGACATATGCCTCCCTGGAACCAAGTGGATGACCAATTCAAAAGGTGTCCCAAACCAACTCAAGAGGGGAGATCTCAAACCAGTTGCAAGAGGCTGGTTGGACTTCATAGGGCGTTCTATCTTGCCCACTAGTAACCGTTCTGAGGTTACTATCAAGAGAACAGTGATGATTCATTGTATTATGTTGGGAAAAGAAGTGGAGATTCATCATCTGATTGCTTGTGAGATTTACACAATTGCAAACAAGAACTCCACTGAAGCCAAACTGGCTTACCCAACCTTAATCTCTTTGCTATGTAAAGATGCTGGGGTGAGGATGGGAGTAGATGAATTCATCCCAATTGAGCACCCAATCACCAAGAGGTTAATGGAAGGACAAATGCAAGATAACTCTATCAAAATGAGGGCGCAGGAGTTCCTCCCTGAACTTCCTGAAATTGACTACTGGACTCGTCTAGAAGCATCTGTTGCCAAACTGCAAGAAGCTATGGAACAAATTAAGGAAGAACAGCAGAATCAAAACTGCATGCTCTGCAAATTGCTGAAGGAAGAAGAGAAGCAAGGGCGTGAGCTACAGAAGTTGAAGCGCCAAAAGCTCTCCCTTGAAGGGTCAAATAGCCCACAAGTTGAGGGAGCATCCACTTCTCAAAATCAAGGTTGTTGAGTCCTAACTCTGTGATAATCTCTATCATTAGGAGTCTATTTAAATTTTTGTTTTCTATTACTATTAGTCTTATCTTATATCTATTTTTGAGTCTTATTCTTAATTCATGATTAATAAAAATTTAAAGTTCATGTCTTAAAGCTATGAATGTCCTATAAATCTATCACCTCTCTTAAATGAAAAATGCTTTAATCACAAAAGAACAAGAAGTACAGGATTTCGAATTCATCTTTGAAACTAGTTGAATTAGTTTGATGTGGTGACAATACTTTTTGTTTTCTGAATGAATGCTTGAACAGTGCATATGTCTTTTGAATTTGTTGTTTTAAGAATGTTAAAATTGTTGGCTCTTGAAAGAATGATGGAAAAGGAGAAATGTTATTGAGGATCTGAAAAATCATCAAATTGATTCTTGAAGCAAGAAAAAGCAGTGAATACAAAAAAAAACAAAAAAAAAGAGAGAAGAGGAAAAAGAAAAAAAATAAAGTTGTGATCCAAGGCAAAAAGAGTGTGCTTAAGAACCCTGGACACCTCTAATTGGGGACTCTAGCAAAGTTGAGTCACAATCTGAAAAGGTTCACCCAAGTATGTGTCTGTGGCATATATGTATCCGGTGGTAATACTGGAAGACAGAGTGCTTTGGGCCACAGCCAAGACTCATAAAGTAGCTATGTTCAAGAATCATCATACTTAACTAGGAGAATCAATAATACTATCTGAGTTCTGAGTTCCTATAGATGCCAATCATTCTAAACTTCAAAGGATAAAGTGAGATGCCAAAACTGTTCAGAAGCAAAAAGCTACTAGTCCCGCTCATCTAATTGGAGCTAAGTTTCTTTGATATTTTGGAGTCTATAGTATATTCTCTTCTTTTCATTCTACTTTGATTTTCAGTTGCTTGGGGACAAGCAACAATTTAAGTTTGGTGTTGTGATGAGCGGATAATTTATACGCTTTTTGGCATTATTTTTAGTATGTTTTTTGTATATTTTAGTTAGTTTTTATTACATTTTCATTAGTTTTTAGTTAAAATTCACTTTTCTGGGCTTTACTATGAGTTTGTGTGTTTTTCTGTGATTTCATGTATTTTCTGGCTGAAATTGAGGGACCTGAGCAAAAATCTGATTTAGAGGCTGAAAAGGACTGCAGATGCTGTTGGATTCTGACCTCCCTGAACTCGAAGTGGATTTTCTGGAGCTACAGAAACCCAATTGGCGCGCTCTCAATTGCGTTGGAAAGTAGACATCCTGGGCTTTCCAGCAATGTATAATAATCCATACTTTGCCCGAGATTTGATGGCCCAAACTGGCGTTGCAAATCAGCTTCAGAATTCCCGGCGTTTAACGCCGAAACTGGCACAAAAATTGGAGTTAAACGCCCAAACTGGCATAAAAGCTGGAGTTTAACTCCAAAAAAAGCCTCTACACATGCAAGCTTCAATGCTCAGCCCAAGTACACACCAAGTGGACCCCGGAAGTGGATTTTTACGTCATTTACTCATTTCTGTATACCCTAGGTTACTAGTTCACTATTAATAGGATCTTTTGACATTGTATCTGGACCTCATGACACTTTACACGTTTCTCATTGTATCTTCTACAGCATGAGTCTCTAAACCCCATGGTTGGGGGTGAGGAGCTCTGCTGTGTCTTGATGGATTAATGCAATTACTACTGTTTTTCATTCAATCACGCTTGCTTCTATTCTAAGATATCACTTGTTCCTAAACTTGATGAATATGATGATCTGTGACACTCATCATCATTCTCACCTATGAACGTGTGCCTGAAAACCACCTCCGTTCTACCTTAGATCGAGTAGATATCTCTTGGGTTCCTTAATCAGAATCTTCGTGGTATAAGCTAGAATTGATGGCGGCATTCAAGAGAATCCGGAAGGTCTAAACCTTGTCTGTGGTATTCTGAGTAGGATTCAAGGATTGAATGACTGTGACGAGCTTCAAACTCCTGAAGGTTGGGCATTAGTGACAGACGCAAAAGAATCACTGGATTCTATTCCAACCTGATTGAGAACCGACAGATGATTAGTCGTGCTGTGACAGAGCGCGTTGAACATTTTCACTGAGAGGATGGGAGGTAGCCATTGACAACGGTGAAACCCTACATACAGCTTGCCATGGAAGGAGTCTTGCATGCTTGAAGAAGAAGACAGTAGGAAAGCAGAGATTCAGAAGATAAAGCATCTCCAAAACCTCAACCTATTCTCCATTACTGCAAAACAAGTACTTATTTCATGTTCTTTTACTTTTTACAATCAACCCTGATAATTATTTATATCCTGACTAAGAGTTACAAGATAACCATAGCTTGCTTCAAGCCGACAATTTACGTGGGATCGACCCTTACTCACGTAAGGTATTACTTGGACGACCCAGTGCACTTGCTGGTTAGTTGTGCGGAATTGCAAAAGCGTGATTGCAATTTCGTGCACCAAGTTTTTGGCGCCGTTGCCGGGGTTTGTTCGAGTTTAGACAACTGACGGTTTATCTTGTTGCTTAGATTAGGACTGTTTTATTTTTGTTGGTTTAGAGTCTTTTATTTGAGTTTAGTTTCACATTTTAAGTTTGGTGTCAATTGCATGCTTTTGTTTTCTTTTATTTTTCGAATTTGCATGTCCTTAGTCCTTTCTTGATCCTTAAAAATTCTAAGTTTGGTGTCTTCTTTGTGTTTTCCTTTAAGTTTTCGAAAATTTGTGTCTGATTTTCTAAAAATTTTAAGTTTGGTGTCATTTTTTTGTTTTTCTCTTTCCTCATTTCAAAAATTAATTCTTTTTCAAAATAATTTTCAATCATATCTTTTCAATTGCTAATCCCAAAATCTTTTTTTTAATTAACTAATTGATTTAGTTTTCAATTTGCTTTGATCTTATTTTCTTTTAGTTTTCGAAATTTTATTTATTTTCCATTTATTTATTTTATTTTTTTCGGTCACTTTTAGTTAAAAAAAAAATTTACTTTACTTGTGAATCCATATCATATTCTCTTTCTCCATCATGGACCTAAGTGGAAATGAGCAGTCCAGAAGGACTTTGGTGTCATATGCTAACCCCATTACAGTTGCATATGGGAGTAGCATCTATATACCTCCCATCAAAGCAAGCAGCTTTGAGCTAAATCCTCAACTCATTATCATGGTGCAGCAAAATTGCCAGTATTCCAGTCTTCCACAGGAAGAACCTACTGAGTTTCTGGCACAATTCTTACAAATTGCTGACACAGTACGTGATAAAGAGGTGGATCAGGATGTCTACAGCTGATCAGGATGTCCCGGGAGCCTAACAATATATTTAAAGCTGCTTAGACGCTTCACATGCCTAGTTTGGGACCACGGAGGCTATTGGAATTCCAAGCACTGGTGGAGGTTTTTGGACGAATTTAAACATAAACCACCATAACAGGATACTCCTCCAATGTCCAACTTAAGGACTTTAACTAAAAGTGCTAGGTGGGAGACAACCCACCATGGTATGGTCGCTTCTTTTTCAATTTATTTCTTGTTAATTGCTTTCATTTTTCCTTTTTCATTTTAATTTATTCAACCCGGAATCATGCATAAGCATTCATGATAGTCATTGCATTCTGCATTTTTCATGCATAAAAAAAAACATAAAAAAAGGGTTGCACGACGCGACCGCATGCCCTATGCAATCGCGTCATATCGCGAAAAACACCACTCATGCGACCGCGTGACCCACGCGGCCGAGTGATATATATCGGCGTAAGGATCCAACGAACAAAAAGTTAGGCTGGAATCGTACGGCCCTTGTGCGCTTTGCACAAATTGGTCCACGCGATCGCATGCCCCACGCGATCGCATCACTTACCCAATAACAATCCCACGCGACCGCGTGAGCGACGCGATCGCGTCGCATGGATTGTACATCACCCCAAAAGGAGACAGAGAGTTGCGCTGAAATGGCGCTGGAGTCTTGCTTTTAGCACGAATTCCAGTGACGCGATCGCGAGACCCACGCGATCGCGTCAACCTTCTTTCCTCCCTCTCATGCGATCGCGCGCCCCACGCGATCGCGTCACTCCCATTTTCGCCCCAACCACGCGACCGCGTGACCCACGCGGCCGCGTGGATTCCAAAGCATAACCCCCCAGCCACGCGAACCCTATCAGTCGCGCAGCCCCCCCACCCCCAATCCTCTTCTCCCTCTCTGCTCCCTCTCCCTCCAACCACCACCAGCACCACCCAGCCGCCACCGCCGACCATCCAGACGCCGCCGCCACCCCGTACGCCGCCGCCCCAACAACCTTCCCTCCCTTCTTCTCCCTTCCTCCTCTTCCCCTCCCCTCTCCGCCACTGCCACCGTGAGCACCGCCCACCACCGCGCCGCCTCTCTCTCCGCCATCCAACCGCGCCCCCTTCTTCTATCACCAACCCAAAACCCTAGCCACCACTACCCCCTCAGCCGCCACCGCGTCGCCGTGCACCACCACCGCGCCGGACGCCACCGCAGCTACTTCTTCCCTGTTCCACCCCTTCCGCTTACCAGGTTCCGCAACACGCAACCATTTTTATCCGTTCGTCATTTTTCTGTAATTTTTTTCGTTTCTGTTCATAATTAGGATAGCTAGACTTGCATGCTGTAGTGGATTTTTAGGTTGTTAGGTAGCTTAGGCTGTGGTTAGTGGATATAGGTCTGTTTACTTGCACTGTTCTTACTTCTGTTTTATCCTATGTGCAAATCTGCTGCTGCTATATTCATGATTCATATGATACTTTCTTGTATATCGCTGCTGTTTACATTGAGTTTTTATGTTTATTTTATATCTATGTACATGCAGCTTGATTTTTTTTAATTCATATGAACTGATATGATTGCTGTTTATTTTCCGGGACAATCCAATTTTAGCCGGAATGCTACCCAAATTTTTTTGAAAATTTTTTTTTCATTCTTGTTTTGGTTTGGCATTTCTGAAATCTGTTTCACTCTGCTTTACCCAGACCATTTCATGAATGCTATGGCATACTTTCTTATCCTTTTTGATTTCCTGGTTCATAAACTGCTTGTTCAATTATGAGTACTTCTATTCTTACCTGTGAATCACTGTTATATGGAATTTTTCTATGCCACTTACTTTAACCGCACTTTACTAACTCACTGATTTTAATTTACTAATTTCTTTATCAAATCCTAACCATACTAACCCTTTTAATCTCTTTTCTGATTCTTTTCACTTTCCTCTAACTTTCTCACTATGGCATATTGATTTTTTTTTCTCTTTCCATTTAACATTCATTCAACCACATTTCAATTACTCATTTTCCTTATTTTATTTCTCCCTTAGCGCTTTGAGTTTCCTTTGTTTGCATTGCCTATTTGCTTTCCTATTTTATCCATATCCTGGTTTTCTGTTTTTCAGGATGTCTGCCTCACAAAGGAAAGGCAAAGGCAAGGATACTGGCAAGCGCAAGCGAGGAGCTTCCTCCCAGTCCATCATTGCTCTAATGCACGATTCTTCATGGCGGGAGAAGAACTTCACACAGCAGGAAAAAGCTGACCAGCTGCTCCCTTCGACTGATCCTATAAAATTTGTAAACCGGTACTGTGAACTGAAGTACCCGACTTTTGCAGACTCTAGAAATCTATACCTGGAATGAACTCTGAAAATTCCAGAAGCCCTCCAACAGTACACCACTGAGCAAATCAAACAAAGGGGCTGGTTCTTTCTAGAAAGAACACTGACAGAGGTCAACGCCTCTTGGGTCCGGGAATTCTATTGCAACTACTACCTTACTACCCTTGATGCAGTAAACCTGAGGGGAAAACAAATTCTGGTCACTGAAGAGGCCTTAGAGGACATCCTCCAGCTCCCAGCCAAATCCGATCAGCCTAATGGTTTTTCAAAGGCTGAGGAGGACATGAGTCAGATGCAGTTTGATTGGGATGCCATAAAGGCACGGATAGCTCTCGACCCGACAGTTCCTTGGGAGATGGGTTAGGACACTACCATGCCTAGAGGGATCAAAAGAGTGTACTTGAATGATGAAGCTCGGCTATGGCATCAGATCTTGAGCAACTATGTGATGCCGAGTACTCATGAGACTGAGATCTCGATTGCCATGCTTACCCTCCTCTGGTGTGTGCTGGAGGGTAAGGACCTGTACTTACCTCGTTTTATCCGGCACTATATGGCCAGGGTCCACGTCCGAGGCACCCTCCCTTTTCCATATCTGGTTACACAGCTTGGCCGTCGAGCTGACGTGCCATGGGAGGATGCCGATGAGAGACCACCAGCGGCGGATTGCAGGAAGCTCATTCCTCACAGCAGGAACTTCCTAGCTTTGGGCTACAGACCACCACCCTTCACTGCTACTGATGAGACAGCCCCACCGTCTGCTGGACCCTCTTCATCCACAGCTGCCACTGCTGCTCCTGCCACTACTACTGCACCTCCACCTGTCTCTGAGCCCGTATACCGCCTCGTGCACCGCCTATTCCGCCAGCTTGATCAGATGGAGCGCCGTAACCGGCACCGGTATGAGACATTGGAGCGCCGCAGCAGGCGACGCTATTCCCATCTGAAGCTGATGATCAGACAGGGCGCCGATATCCCCTCCGAGCCCGACACTCCATCAGAGCCATCAGAGGAGGAGGAGGATGAGCACGAGGAGGAGACTCATTTTCAGGAGGAGACTCATCAGCAGGCAGCCACAGAGCAGGCTGCCTCGCATCCGGAGGTTATGCCCCAGCTTGAGGTTGCAGATCCGGAGATCCCACTCCAGTCAGTCCCACCTCTACAGCAGCCAGACTCCTAGCCCACCACCACTGAGACTCCAGCTGCCATCCCTACCAGTGATGACACCCCTTCACACCTGGCTTAATTGAGCATCGGGGACGATGCTTCATTTTAAGTGTGGGGAGGTCGTCATCTCTGGTATTTTTATTTTGGTGAACCACTACATACTTTTTCTTTTATTTTGGATATTTTTCTGTATTTTTCTTTTTACTGTTACTCTCTGAGTACTTATACATTGCTCTTATGTATTTTTACTCTATTTTCTGCATTTTGCATCTTTAGTTCATATTTTAGCCATTTAGTTTATTTTAGTTATTTAGTTTAGTTTGCAATTATGATTTATTAGTGGATTAATTAGCATAGTTTACCCTTTTTAGCATAAGATAGTATAGTTTAAATAGAAAAATATAAAAAGGAAGTAAGCTAGGAAATTGAACATATCAGATTTAAATCCATAAACCTTGTATATAGCATTACATGATGTAGTTAAGCTGACAGCATTTTATCAAGGAGGAACATTAAAACTTTAAAAGCTACCCTAAATAATTTTTTTGATGAGAATAATGGGAAATTTTAACTAAACCTGCATACAATATATAAATGATATATGATGCTTGAGTTAGAGAATTACATAGCCTGTGAGTCTTGAGCTTAAATTGTATGGTTGCATTCAAACCATAATTTCATTTTTGTGTGTTACATTTCTTTTTACTCTGATGCTCTTTCCTTTGCTTTAATCTATATGTCCAATTATAGAATATAGAATAGATACATACCAAGAGAATGATTGAGGCCATCATTTGATTTTAGCTCACTTACCCCAATTAGCCTACCTTTTACATCACCCTTGTTAGCCCCCTTGAGCCTTTAAAAACCCCTTTATTCTATTTAGCCAAATTACTAGCCTTAAGCAGAAAAACAAAAGAAAACCCCAAGTGAATCCTTGGTTAGCTTAAGATAGAAAATCATGAATATAGTTAAATGTGGGAAACCTTGTGGGAACATGAGTGATAGGAACAAAGGGTTAGGAAGATTAAAAAGAAATAAAAAATAAATTTGGGAAGCATGCTCATGGGAAAAGCAAAGTGATTCAATTACCATGTGCATTAAAAAAAAATTCAGCATCTAAATAAAAGGGGATACAAAAAGAAATTCCCCCAATGAATACAATGCACATGGGATAAAAATAAAAAGTGAAACATGAGCATATAACAATAAGTGGGAAATATGGGAAAATAGGTAAGGAAGTTTTATCTTGCTAAATATGTATGTTAGGTGAGATCTTAGTCTAATTAAGGATTCACTTATTAGCTCACTTGACCATATACATAAATCCTTACCTTTACCTTGGCCCCATTACAACCTTAATTAAAGACCTCATAACTTTTTGGTATGACTATATTCTATAATTGTTGATTGGTTAGATGAAAAACAAAGTTATAAGAAAGTCAGAATAAAAAGAAAAATAGAGTGAATAAACCCAGTAAACACTGAGTAACAAGAGAGTAAACACAAAATCCAGTGAGGGTTCAATAACTCATCAACATATATCTGTGCTTGAAATTTACTAATTATTTTGCAAGTTTATACAATGTTTTCTTTCCCATCTTATTTGCTAAATTGCTTTATTATTTAAGGGTTGGCTATATATATATACATAACTCCTTGAGAATGTGAATTAACTTAGCTACATGTAAGCTTTATATATGTGAATAAATTAGAGTTGCATGATGCATCATTCATTTAGGTAGTTGCATTTGATTTAGGTTGCATTGCATTCCATCACTTTAACCTTAACTATTTACCTTGGATTTAGCATGAGGATATGCTAGTGTTTAAGTATGGGGAGGTTGATAAACCCATATTTCATGAGTTTTTTTGTGCTTAATTTGAGTGATTTATATAATCCTTCACCTACTTATTCACATTAATTGCATGGTTTTACTTTTCCTTCCTTATTATGTCATATTGTGAAAAACATGTTTCCTAAGCTTTGAAAATTAATTATTTTAATTACCTTTATTTCCATTCTATGCCGTGATTAGTGTGTTGAGTAGTTTCAGATTTTCTAAGGTAGAATGACTTAAAGGATGAAAAAGGAAACATACTAAAAGGAAAGGAGAAAGCAAAACGGAGCTTTAAGGAAACTAGTATCGACGCGATCGCATGGACGACGTGATCGTGTGCCAAGCACGAATTAGCAGCGACGCGGCCGCATGACTAACGCGACCGCGTGCCTTAAGCAGAACGCACATGACGCGGTCGCATGACTGACGCGACCGCGTGGCAAGGAAAAAGCTTCGAATGACGCGACCGCGTGACCCACGCGGACGCGTGACAGAGGCCACGCACCAGAAAATTACAGAACACGCCCCAGCAAGTTCTAAAGCCTTTTTTGGCCCAAATCCAAGCCCAGACAGCATAGGCCAGGGGTTATGAAGTGAGGGAATGCATCCATTCAGGGAGCGGGCATAATTTTAGTTTTCAATGATTTAGATTTAGTCTAGAGAGAGGTTTTCTCTCTCTCTTTTAGGATTTAGGATTTCTTCTTGTTTCAAGAGTAACTCTGGATCCAGGTTTTAAATGTTCTTTTATTTTAGTTCTATAATTATTTATTCCAGCATTTGAATTGATCATTTACTTTTATAATTTAATTTATGAATTATTCCATGTTACAGATAATTATTTGAATTAATGGTATTGAGGCATTTTCAGTTTATTATTGCTCTTGTTAATTTATGGTTATCATTGTTTACGATTTGAGAATATTTTTATTATTCCAGCAATTTTACTTTTTTCCCTTTTGGTTCTGATTAAGAATTTAGTAACTCAACAGTTGTTGAACTCAACGTAATTAATAATCGTTATCTTGCTAATTGAGCTGAACCTAAATAATCCCAACCTTTTCTAAGGAAATTATTAGGATTCAAAGGTCAATTTAATTAGTCACTTGACTTTCCTTTGCCCTGGTAAAGGTTGACCAAGTGGAGTTTAGATTCAACTTTTATTATAGTTGAGAGAGATAACTAAGTTAGACCTCTAAATTCCCTTATCTTGCCAAAAGTTGTTTTACAGTTATTTATTTATTTTTAATTGCCATTTACTTTACTTGTCATTTAAATCACTTGCTTCTCACCTTCTAAACCCCGAATTCACAACCTTTATAGCCAATAATAAGAACATACTTCTTTGCAGTTCCTTGAGAAGACGACCCGAGGTTTGAATACTCGGTTAACAATTTTTAAAGGGGTTTGTTACTTGTGACACCCAAAACGTTTGCATGAAAGGACTTTTGAAGGTTTAGAAACTATACTTGCAACGAGAATTTATCCACAAATTTCTAGACCACGCAAAAGTCCTATCATCACCGAGCTGGGGGTATTTTTTCCGTATGGCAGACTTCTTTGTAAATATCTACCAAGGATACCCTAAGAGGGGTGTAGTTATGATATTTTTTGATTTTCTCTCTGGAGTGATCTTCTTTTTTCTTGGATTCTTTATCTTTATCTCAGTAGGCAGAACCGAACCTCGAGGCTTCCCTAAGTCGAGAATTCTCCTCCATGTTGATGTACTTCTACGCCCGTTCTTGTACTTCATCTAGGGATGTCGGGTACCTCTTTGATATAGATTGGCTAAATGGTCCTTCTCATAGGCCATTTATGAGGCCCATGATGGCAGCTTCTGTTGGTAGACTTTGTATGTCCATGCATGTTTTGTTGAATCTTTCCATGTAGTTACGAAGGCTCTCCCGATCTCCTTGATTGATCCCTAGTAGGCTGGGTGCATGTTTGGCTTTGTCCTTTTGTATGGAAAATCGGGCCAGGAACTTTTTGGCCAGGTCGTCGAAACTCGAGAGGGATTTTGGAGGTAGGTTGTCGAACCATCTAATCGCTGTCTTGGTAAGAGTTGTTGGAAAGGCTTTGCAGCGAACTGTATCTGAGGCGTCAGTGAGGTACATTCTACTTCTGAAGTTGCTGAGATGGTGGTTGGGGTCCGAGGTGCCGTCATATAGAGTCATATTCGGAAGTTTGAAATCTTTTGGGATTTTGGCCTTCATAATTTCCCTGGTGAATGGATCTTGATCTTTCTGAGAGCTATCCTCTGTGGAGGGTCGAGTAGCTTTAGTTTTGAGATCAGCTTCGAGTTTCATAAGCTTATCTTCTAATTCTCGGCGCCGCCTTATCTCCCGATGTAGATCCTCTTCTTTTTCGCGTTGATGTTGGGCTTCTTTCTCAAGTTGCTTTAATTGATTTTGAAGTGTTTCTATCGCCCCTAGATTTGATGAATTTTTGTCTCCATTGGATTCTGGAGTATCTTTAAGTATAGCATCTGTGTTCTTATGCGGCGTTCTATCTTCCAAACCTGAGCCATGGTCGTTGTCATGGTTGTCCGCCATGGTGTTGGGATGACTTCCAGGTTCCCCGGCAACAGCGCCAATGTTCCGAAGGTTACCTGAAACTGTAGATTGATCTCGGTCGAGATCTTCTGTGTTGGTCAGAGCCCACGTGTCCGGTAGGTATATAGCCGCCGGAGCTGGTGTGTCCGACTGGTGGGACTGAAAGTGCTGCTGATCCTTCATCCCTAGAGGGTGGGGGGTACCTGCAAGGGACTCCGATGCTTAAGTTAGCAAGGGTATTAAGCAGGTATTGAGTAGAATCAGAGTATGAGTTATACTTGGGTGCTCCAGTGTATTTATAATGGTGAGATGTGGCCTTCTGTGGATAAGATAAGTTAGTTATCTTATCTTATCTTTATCTTATCTTTAAATGAGGTCATCTTATTTTCAAGGGAACCGCCCTTCTCTCTATAGGCTTAGGCCGCCTTAGGATTTGGGGCGTGTTCCTCTATTTGGGCCCTTCTCTGGGCTTTCCTGGGGACTTGACCGAGCTCTTTGGGAAGAGGTCAGGTTGTCCTGACCTGAAGAGGTCGGTCGATTTGTCTGTCGAACATCCCGGGTCAGACACCTCGACCCAGGGTATGAACAATGTGGATTGTAGAAATAAATTATTCTTTTATTTATTTATTTATTTATTTATTTATTTATTTATTATTTTAAATACCAAAATTTAAAAAAAAAAGAGAAATAAAAGGAAATCGAAAACTAAAATAATTAATTAATTAAAAAGATTTTGAAAAATTTTGTAGAATATTTTCGAAAAATAGAGAGGGAAAAATTAGTTAGGAAGTTTTGAAAAAGATATGATTTTAAAAATTTTAACCAAGTCAACCCAAGGGATATGAAATTTTATGATGAATTAAAGGAAAAGATATTTTTTATTTTTGAATTTAATGTGGAGAGAGAAAAACAACAAAATGACACCAAACTTGAAATTTTTTAGATTAAAACAATGGAAACAAACTAGAAAACTTTAAATGTCAAGATGAACACCAAGAACACTTTGAAGATCAAGATGGGCACCAAGAACAAATTTTGAAAATTTTTAAGAAAATAAGAACACACAGAACACCAAACTTAAAAATTTTTATACTTGGAACACTAATAATTCGAAAATGTATAAGATAATAAGCAACAAAAGACACCAAACTTAGAATTTTAGAAAACCAAACACAATTTTTTCAAAAATTAGAAGGAAAAACACAAAGAAGACACCAAACTTAAAACATGAAGCTAAACTCAAACAAAAGACTAAAATTTAGTGACTCTAAACCAACAAAAATAAATTATTCCTAATCTAAGCAACAAGATAAACCTTCAGTTGTCCAAACTCGAACAATCCCCGGCAACGGCGCCAAAAACTTGGTGCACGAAATTGTAAATCACACTTTTCACAACTCGTACAACTAACCAGCAAGTGCACTGGGTCATCCAAGTAATACCTTACGTGAGTAAGGGTCGATCCCATGGAGATTGCCGGCTTGAAGCAAGATATGGTTATCTTATTATTCTTAGTCAGGATATCAATAATGGTTCTTAGTTCTAATTGTGAAAAATAAAAGAACATGAAATAAATACATGTTATGCAGTAATGGAGAATGGGTTAGAGTTTTGGAGATGCTCTGTCTTCTGAATCTCTGTTTTCCTACTGTCTTCTTCTTCACGCACGCAAGCCTCCTTTCATGGCAAGTTGTATGTTTGTGGATCACCGTTGTCAATGGCTACCATCCGTCATTTCAATGAAAAAGATCCATATACATGGCTAATCATCTGTCAGTTCTCACTTGTGATGGAATAGGATCCGGTGATCCTTTTGCGTCTGTCACTACGCCCAACATTCGTGAGTTTGAAGCTCTTCATAGTCATCCCATCCCAGATCCTACTCGGAATACCACAGACAAGGTTTAGACTTTCCAGATCTCAAGAATACTGCCAATTGATTCTAGCTTATACCACGAAGACTTTGGTCTCACGGATTAAACGCTATGTTGTCAAGAGATGCAGTCAAACTCGTGAACCAGGAACCCAAGAGATACACACTCAATCTAAGATAGAACAGAAGTGGTTGTCAAGCATGTGTTCATAGGTTGAGAATGGTGATGAGTGTCACAGATCATCACATTCATCATGTTTAAGTGCGAGTGAATATCTTAGAATAGAATCAAGCGTGATTGAATAGAAAACAGAAGTAATTGTAGTAATCCATCGAGACACAGCAGAGCTCCTCACCCCCAACCATGGGGTTTAGAGACTCATACCGTAGAAGATACAAATTCAGATGTAAAATGTCATGAGGTAATGAGTGAATCTCTAAAAGTAGTTTTTATACTCAACTAGTAACCTAGGTTTACAGAAAATGAGTAAACTAAGATAGATAGTGCAGAAATCCACTTCCGGGGCCTACTTGGTGTGTGCTTGGGATAAACATTGAAGCTTCCATGTGTAGAGACTATTCCTGGCTTTTAACTCCAGCTTTTGTGCCAGTTTGGGTGTTTAACTCCAGCTTTTAGCCCAGTTCTGGCGTTTAACGCCAGATTAGGGTAGAAAGTTGGTGTTAAACGCCAGTTTGCGTCATCAAAACTCGGGCAAAGTATGGACTATTATATATTGTTGGAAAGCCCAGGATGTCTACTTTCCAACGCAATTGAGAGCGCATCAATTAGGCATCTGTTGCTCCAGAAAATCTATTTCGAGTGCAGGGAAGTCAGAATCCAACAGTATCTGCAGTCCTTTTTCAGCCTCTGAATCAGATTTTTGCTCAGGTCCCTCAATTTTAGCCAGAAAATATTTGAAATCACAAAAAAACACACAAACTCATAGCAAAGTCTAGAAATATTATTTTTGCATAAAAACTAATAAAAATATACTAAAAAGTAGCTAGATCCTACTAAAAACTATATGAAAATACCCCCAAAAAGCGTATAAAATATCCGCTCATCAATGATTTCTCTATTTTTGGTGATTCCTTTGAATTTTGTCTAAACCATCTATCCCTGGTGCTGAAGCGGTGCCAAGAAACAAATCTGGTTTTAAACTGGGAAAAATGTTATTTTATGGTTATTGAAGGAATTGTTCTTGGGCATCGAATCTCAAAAAAGGGAATAGAAGTCGATCAGGCTAAGGTGGAAATAATTGAAAAATTACCACCACCTACCAATGTTAAACCCATCAGAAGCTTCTTAGGCCATCAGGTTTCTATAGGAGGTTTATCAAGGACTTCTCTAAAATTGCAAAATCCCTGTGCAATTTCCTAATTGTAGACACACCTTTTGTTTTTGGTGAGGACTGCATGCTTGCCTTTGAAACCTTGAAATCAAAGCTTGTCACTGCACCTGTCATTTCTGCACCGAACTAGGCCCTACCATTCGAGCTAATGTGTGATTCCAGTGACTATGCCATAGGCACAGTTTTGGAACAACGACATGACAAGCTTCTATACGTCATTTATTATGCTAGTTGTATTTAAATGATGCTCAAAGGAATTATACCACCACTGAGAGGGAACTGTTAGCGGTTGTCTATGCAATGGATAAGTTCAGATCCTATTTGATTGGTTCAAAGGTCATTGTTTACACTGACCATGCAGCTCTCAAGTACCTCTTAACCAAGAAAGACTCTAAACCAAGGTTAATCAAATGAGTACTGCTTCTCCAAGAATTTGACATTGAGATCAGGGACAGAAAGGGATCAGAAAACTAGGTGGCAGATCATTTATCACGAATTGAGCCTACAGCAGGAACAACCACGCCCATCACTGAGGTGTTCGAGACTTTCCCTGATGAGCAGCTTTTTGCAATCCAAAAAGTATCATGGTTTGCAGACATTGCAAACTAAAAAGCCATGAAGTTCATTCCGAAAGGGTATAGTAGACAGCAAGTGCGTAAACTTCTACATGATGCTAAATACTACCTGTGGGATGAACCCTACCTCTTTAAGAGATGCTCGGATGGTATAATCCGGAATTGTGTCTCTGGGGAAGAAACCTAGTGGATTCTATGACATTGTCATAGATCTGAATATGGAGGACATCTTGGAGGAGAGCGAACAGCTACCAAGGTCCTTCAGTGTGGATTTTTCTAGCCAACACTCTTCAAGGACTCCCGAGAGTTTGTTCGTAATTGTGATAAATGCCAACGAGATGGAATCTCCCTCATAATCACGAAATGCCACAACAAAAAATTCTGGAAATTGAGCTGTTTGATGTATGAGGAATAGACTTCATAGGACCCTTTCCACCCTCATATTCAAACACCTACATCCTGGTGGCAATGGACTACGTGTCTAAGTAGGTTGAGGCAATCGCTTCCCCCACTAATGACACCTGAGTAGTGTTGAAATTCTTGTAAAAGTACATCTTTAGCAGGTTCAGCGTCCCACGGACACTGATTAGTGACAGAGGCACCCACTTCTGTAACAGACAACTTGTCTCTGTCTTACAGAGATATGGTGTTCATCACAAAGTGGCCACCCCTTACCATCCACAGACCAATGGACAGGCTAAAGTCTCTAACAGGGAGCTCAAACAAATTCTAGAGAGAATACTCGGTGTCTCTAGAAGAGATTGGGCGAAGAAACTTGACAATGCTCTCTGGGCATACCAGGATGCATTCAAAAACCCCATCGGGATGTCCCTCTACCAATTAGTCTATGGCAAGGCATGCCACCTACCCGTGAAATTGGAGCACAAAGCATATTGGGCAACAAGATTCCTCAATTCTGATCCCAAGGCTGCAGAAGATAAGAGGTTGCTCCAATTAAATGAGCTGGATGAATTTTGACAAGCTACTTTTGAGAATGCCAAGATTTACAAAGAAAGATCCAAGACATGGCATGATAGAAGGATATCTACCAGAGAATCCTAGCCTGGTCAACAGGTTCTACTCTTTAACTCCAAACTCAAGTTATTCCCTGGGAGACTCAAGTCACGATGAACAGGACCTTTTGTGGTCACTAGTGTGTCGCCCTATGGTCATATAGAACTTCAGAGCCAATATTCTGATAAATGATTCACTATCAATGGCCACCGTATCAAACACTATCTAGGGGGCCCAATTGAGCAATCTAGGGGGCCCAATTGAGCAAGAGGTTTTCACCCTCCTGCTTGCATGACAACAACATTGTCCAGCTACTGACAATAAAGAAACACTTGTTGGGAGGCAACCCAGCCATATGTTTAGTATACTTCATTCCCTTCCAGTGACATACACAAAAAATTTATATTGACGGGGCAAAAAATAATACACATTACTATCAAAAGATATATTGATCTAAATTTAATAAAATAAAAGTGCACATTAATTATTCGAATACAAAAAAAAACAAAAATTACATTAGCCGGAAACTTGTTTTTCTTCAAATCTTGAAGGTACTTCTCTTTTTGTTTTCATATTTTAAAAATGTTGAATAATTGTTTCATTTTCAATTTGATTGAATGTCTCTCTCTATATATGTAACCAAACAATCATTACTATATTAAAATATTCTTCCATTACTAATTTTAAAATTAAAAGAATATATATTCTAAATTAATAAATTGATCAATTGACATTAAAAATTTATATGCAATATAATTACATATAAGAAAATAGAACGAAAGATAAACAAATAAATAATAAGGACCACTAAATTGAGAATAAAATAAAATATATAAATTCATGAAGAGTATAAAAAATTAGATTAATACCTAAAACTATAATTGCTTGAATTAAAATTTACAATTAAAAATATCAAAAAGAGAAATAATAAAATTGAAAGATACAGAGAATCATAGAGAGGTATATAAAAAAAATAGAGAATTTATAATTTATCTTTTGATGAAGAGAAGATAACCACTAGACAAAAAATAGAAAAAGAAGGTTAAAAATATGAAACTGAGAAAAGGGTTTAAGAGAATAAAGGAGTGGTGACGGCTGGAATTTGAGAACGGAAGAAGACTAGATTTGATTAGGTTAACTAATAGTCAAAATGATAAAAAGATAAAGTGGATTTAAGATTTTAAATAATTGGGCTTAATTTATTTGTAACGGAGTCATTTAAAATTTAAAATAAAAATATATTATATATGTATATTTTTTTAAAAAAATTAAAATGAGAGTCGGGGCAAGTGCCCCATCCTGCCCTATGTAGGTCCGTCCCTGTTCCCTTCATTCGTTTTTAGTTTGAGTTCATTTTTCGTTTAGTTTTCATTAATTTCCATATCTTTTCCCTTACTTTTTAACGTTTGTGATCATGTGTAGCACTTAAAACAGGATAAGGTACGCATAAGATGGAGGACAAAACACCCTGGAGGCACCCCTCCCTGGCGTTGAATGCCGGAACTGGCGTCCAGCACCAGAAAAGGAGGAGGGATGGGCGTTCAATGCCCCTGAAGGGGTATTTGGATCCCCAACTGGCATTCAATGCCAGATCTGAGTGTTGAATGCCCATAAGGGGGAAGAGCAAGAATTCAAATTTCAAAGGAGAGAGAGGGAGTTGACTTTTCAAAACCAAATCTTTTCCAACCTTATCTCTTCTAACCATATCTTTCCATTCAATACTCTTTTCAAACTACATTTAAATTTAAAACTCTTCGATTTAAATATTTTTTAAACAAATTCTTCTCCAATCTTATCTTTTCAAACCATATCCCTTTCATATCATATCTTTTTCCTCCATATCTCCTAATTTCAAATCTTTTATATTTTAACAACCCATATCTTGGCAAACCATATCTACTCACTCATATCTTTTTTTCTTTTTATATTTGATCTTATATTTCACCACAAATTTCAAAACTTGTCATTTTATCTTCTTTTTTTTTAAATTTTAATTTTGAAATTCACACCCCTCCATCCCTATTAATAACCATCAGACTCTCTCTCCCTCTATCACGCTCCCACTCATCTGCTTGTGCATTCTATGCTTCTTCTCCCTCTGTTTCCCTCTCTCTTTGCTCGAGACGAGCAACCTCCTAAGTTTGGTGTTACTTTTCCTTCTGCTCTTTCACTTTCTCATACTTCATGGCACCAAAGGATGGAAGATCTATTTCAAGAAACAAAAAGAGAAGGATCCCTCAATCTAGCCTATAAGCCCTACAGATTTTACTCCAAGCTTCATGAGGAACACTACTATGATGTAGTGTGCAAGAAGGCTGTAATTTCGGAAGTTAAGTTTGAGCTGAAGGATAACGAATATCCTGAGATTTAAGAGCAGATTCGAATAAGGGGTTGGGAAATTCTAGCCAATCCATTCAACTAAGGTTAAAATTTTGAAATTCCAAGAGTTCTATGCGAACTTATGGAGGTCGAACAAACAAAAGGAAGAGGGACCGGAATTCAAACCATAGCGCACCATGGTCCGATGGAAGACCTTGCTTATAGTTTGGATAAAGTGAGGGAAGTTTTCCAGCTACCCCCATTAAAGGACGACCTTAACACCTTTAATAGGAGAATGCATGCTGATCCAAGGCTAGATTAAATCCTAAAGGACATATGTCTCCCTGGAACACAGTGGATAACTGACAAAAAGGATCAACCAATCCAACTAAGGAGGATGGTTCTCAAGCCAGTTGCTAGGGATGGCTGGATTTTATTGGGCTCTCTATCTTCCCCATTAGCAACCGCTCCAAGGTCACAATAAGGCGGGCTATGATGATCCACTGCATCATGCTTGGCAATGAGGTGGAAGTTCATCAAATAATCCCTTGTGAGATGTATAAAATTGCAGCCAAGACCTCAACTCAGTCAAGGCTGGCCTTTCCGCACCTCATCTCTTGCTTATGTGGCGAGGCTAGAATCTTCATTGACAGAGATACATTCATTGCAAAAGAAGACCCAATCACCAAGGAGATCATGGAGCACACAAGGGAACCACTGCAAGCCAGGATTCAAAGGCCAATCTCCCCTCCTAAGAGGAAGCTACCTGAGTATCCTCAAGAGCAGAGTTTTCCTCCAAGCGATTTTGGACTCAACTAGCAGCATCTATTGAGCAGTTGAGAGCCACCATGGACTAACTAAAAGAGGAGCGAAAAGACCATTATCAGATTCCTTGGAAGCTGGCCGAAGGACTAGAGAGGCAGGGACGAGAATTAGAAGAGATGAGGCGCCAAAAGACATCCTCTATGGAAAGAAATAACGACCATGATTAAGGTAGTTGAGTTTCATCTTACCTATCCTATCCCTATTTTAGTGCTTTATTTCCTATTTTTCAATTCTGAGTCACATGATTACTATTAGGATTTTCCACTAGTTTAGTAGTTAATTTCAATTTCTATTAGTTAAGTTTTAAGATGTCTCACGTATCCCCTATTGAACTTAAATAAAATTTTAATTAAGAAGCAATAAAATACAAAGAGTTTTGAGTATTATTACAAGTCGTTCTACTTATTTTTAAGTGGTGGCTTTATCCTTATCTTCTGAATGTATGAATTAACTGTGCATGATTGATATTTAAGTTGAGTATGTTGGCTCTTGAAAGAATTATGAATTTAGAGAAGTATTATTGGTTCTCTAAAAAAGAAAAAATATTGAATTTTAAAGCAAAAGAAATAGAAAAAAGAAAAAAATAAAAAGAAAAAGAAAAAGAAAAAGAAATAAAGTGAAAGGATCTAAGGCTTTGAGCATCAATAGTTAGGAAGGTCAAAAATTGGCCTAAAAAGCTCAAAAGAGTCACTATCCCTAAACTATATGCTTGTGATGTGAAGGTGTCAAGTAAAAAGCTTGAGATTGAGCATTTAAAGTCGTGATCCAAAGCTAAGAGTATGGTTAAGAACCATGAGCACCACTGTCTGTGAATTTAAGCAAAGCTAAACTTGAATCAAAAGGTTCCCCCAGTTAAGTACTTGTGGCATTTATGTATGCGGTGGTAATACTTGAAAACAAAACGCTTAGAGTCACAGCAAGGCTCAAAGGTGCAAAGCACCAAAAAGAAGTTGTGTTCAAGAATCAAGAAAAATTAAAAAAGGAGAATCAATAATATCATCCAGATTCCAGTTCCAAAGGGATGCCAATGTCCTGAGCTTCAAAGGAAAGTGAGATGTCAAAGCTATTCTGAAGTAAGGAGTTGATAGCCCCATTCAGTAATTGAAACTGAGCTTCACTGACAACTCAGAAACCTTATGTGTTTTATTTTCTCTTCTTTAGTCCTATCTCATTTTTGGTTGCTTGAGGGAAAGAAATAGTTTAAGTTTGGTGTTGTGATAAGTGGATATCTTATACGCTTTTTCATTACATTTTCTTGGTGTTTTTAGTAGATTTTATTAAGTTTTAATAAGTTTTAGTATGTTTTAGTGCTAATATTTGGATGCTACTTTGAGTTTTTGTTGTTTTCCTATGATTTTAGGTGATTTTTGGGCAAAATTAGCAAGATTGGAAATATCTTGTTCAGAGCTGAAGAAAGGATAGCAGATGATGTCAGATCCTGACCTTCGTGCATTCCAACAATCATTCATAGAGCTACATAGGTCCAATTGGCACGTTCTAAATGGCGTTGGAAAGCTAACCTGTAGAGCTTTCTAGAAATATATAATAGTTTATACTTCTCTTCCAGATCACTACCCCTAACTGGTATTGAATGTCCACTTCGAGAGTTCAACGCCCAAGAAGGACCAAAGCCCAGTATTGAACACCCAAGATTGGTATTCAACGCCCCAAAGGGAGCAAGCCCAGCGTTGAATGTCCAAAACTAGCGTTCAACACCACCAAGGGACCAAGAGAGCGCGCACTCACCCCCCTAACTGGCGTTCAACACCCAGGCTCCAAGTTGAACACCAGGCATGGACGAAGCACAAGACCAAAGTGGGCCCAAAGTGGATTTCAGCACTCTTTAGCCTTGTTTCATTTATCTTTGTATATTTTAAATTTAAATTTACATCTTTAGGGTTAGCATCTTCTATTTAAAGAGGATATCACTTAGGTCTAGGGGAACTTGTATCATACTTTACTTTCATACCTAAGTTCTCTCGGTAAATTACGAGCAACTAAACCTCTTAAGTTAATGTTAGGAGCTCTGCTTATTCCTATGGATTAATAATATTACTTTTTCTATTTCAATATATGTTTGATTCTATTCTATGAAGTATTGTCATTCTTCATCCAAATGAGACTAGGTATGTCCCTTCTCTACATGAGTTCTTTATGAGTCCTGATCCGGATAGTGTTGAGCTAAAGCTTGAGAATGCATCACCTGAACCAATAATTCATCTGGGCTAATCGAGGATAAGTGACATATAATCCAGTTAGTTATGGGTGATGAGGTTCTTGTGGCGCTAAGGCTAGAATCATAGATCTTCATTCTCCAATCCGGAAGATCTGACCTTATCTGTGGCGTTTTGAGTAGGATCAATAAAAGGAGAGTAAATTGCGTGGGATTCATCTTCGGCCATGTTGAATGACCATTGACAACGGCATTTGATATGGTTTAGAAGACATTAACTTGATGAGAGGACATAAGTTAATCACTTACAACTTTGTCATAGAACGAATCATTCATCGTTGAAGTAGTCAGTAAGACGTATTAATCCAGAAAGATAAAAGATCTCCAAAGCCTTTACTATTTTACCACTATTGTTTTCATGTCAATTCTTTACTGTTTCTTTATTTTCTTGTTTATGCACATTCAACAACAATAATTACCTTTCTATTCACCTGACTAAGATCTGCAGGATAACCATTGATTGCTCAATCCAACAATCCTCGTGGGATTGACCCTCACTCAATTGAGGTATTACTTGAACGACCCGATGCACTTGCCGGTGAAGTTGTGCGAGTTCAGTTTCGTGCACCATTGAAACACAGGGATAACTAAATATTTAGACACACACACACACACACACACACATATATATATATATATATATATATATTGAAATGTTCTTATTAATATTAAACTAACTCTGATCCGCATGAAACTGGTATAATTTATGTTTTTTGTTTTCCTTGTATATATCTGGATTTATTTATGTTTTATGCTAAAACTAATTTCCAGATCTAAAAGTACATATTGTTTCTTCTCATCATTTATGAGGCAGTAGCAGTAAGAGCCGTTGATAGGGTAGTAAGGCTAACTTGATTATGTTCTTCTAAATGATAAGAACAAAATACTAAGAGTCCCTGGTGGCTATGGATCCAGAAAGTTAGTTTTCCAAAAAAAAAATTAAAACCCAGCTTCAGTAGATGAGTGCTAGTTTAATGTTAATAGACATCTTTTTACCAAACACATGAGGGTAATGATATTAGTAAGTTTTTTATGAGAGCATTATTTAAACACCTTTGTATAAAAGGGAACGAGAAGTGGAAGGCTTATTTTGTAGCCAATCCCCATAACTGGACTAAGAAAAAGAAAATGTCTTTCATTCGCTCCCTCAAATGACATTTCAAAGAACAAATTTAAAACAATTCCTCAAACTCCCACACAAGGTCCAACATTCTTTTTGAGAAAGTGACTCAAATTGAGGAACTCTCTCCCAAACATAATATCTTCGAAAAAGTTTGCTTTGAAGATAATAACCAAGCTATAGACAACTGTGAAATACCAAGTATTCCCCAGGATGAACTATACATTTCTGAAAAGACCAAACGTGCCGGTAAATCTGATTACATTATCAAAACCGCCGAAAATAATATCCCTCTAGGGCTAGAATTCGGTAAGGAATTCCACCTTCTACAAAAATTCCATCCAATAACATATCTAAAAATATAAATATCTTCACATAGGATGTCTTCAAGTAGCAATCAAATCACTCATTAGAGAATGTTTAAATACTTCCATCCTCATGTGCCTGAGATATTAGGCATAATAGCTTCCATGATTCCCTTATAGAAATAGTTGAAACTAGTCTAGGGCACGATTTGATCTATATCAATTGTTTTTCCAATAAAATCGTGAGCTTATTAGATAGAAATATTGTAGACTCACTTTTTCTCAATATTAGACTTCATGCCTTGGACATGAGTAAATGATCTTTTCCTACAGTTTTAATGTATAGGAGTCAGTACTAGGTGATGAATACTTGTAATTCTTGAGTCTTTCTAAAAACTAGTGATCATGAAATAACTTTGTTTGTTACGGACATGACAAAGACAAACGTCACTATACCACGCCTTATCAAATAGGATGAAATTGATCTCTCTAAATCTTGGGCCATAGATAGAGCCATACCTACTCTACCAGACAGGCCCCCAATTACAAGAAATTAAACAAGATGAAACTGGAAAAGTTGAAATCTTCTTTAATCGATAAAATTAATTTTCTCTGGGTCTGAAGTAGGATCTACCTATAAATCTAACTTCACCTCAGCAATAAGATCTTTCTCTATTGCATCTCAATCTTCTCTTCCTAATCCACAAATCAGAATAGCCAACTTTGAAATTAACCTTACAGGATTACAAATAAATTCTAGTATTTCTAGACTTGTCTACCAAAAAGAGGAAGACCAACAGTCTATCCAATCTCCCATATACTCTTCTTTACATGATGATGTGTACTGAAGAATTTGTTATAGATAAAGAAGCCTTACGTAAGAATGTTAACTCTGAAGAATGGAAACTTCAGCGAAAATAGTTTATTGTATTTTCTGATATTTACTGATATGACGCAACTTTTTGCAATTAAAATAGATATTTTCTCTGAAGTTTCTATTCTCCAGAGTTAACATTCTTATGTAAGGCTTCTTTATGTATAACAAATTCTTCAATACACATCATCATGTAAAGAGGAGTATGTGAGAGATTGGATAGACTTTCGATCTTCTTCTTTTTGGTAAACAAGTCTGAGAATACCATAATTTATTTGTAATCCTGTAAGGTTAATTGAAATAGACCAGACCATGCCCTAGACTGGTTTTAACTGTTCCTATGAGGGAATCATGGAAGTTATTATGCCTAATATCTCTTAGGCACATGAGGATGGAAGTATTTAAACCTTCTCTAATGAGTGGTTTGACTTCTACTTGAACACATCCTATGTGAAGATACTTATATTGCCGGATATGTTCTTGGATGAATTGTTTGTTTAGAATGTGAAATTTCTCACTAGACTCTGGCCCTAGAGGGGTGTTGTTTTCAGCATTTTTGATAATGTAATCAATTTTACCGGCACATTTGGTCTCCTCAGGAATGTATAGTTCATCCTGGGAAATACTTGGTATTTTTCGGTTGTCTATAGCTTTGATTAATATCTTCAAAGCAAATTTCTTCTTCAAAGATATTATGTTTGGAAGAGAGTTTCTTAGTTTGAGTCACTTTCTTAGAAAGAATGTTGGATCTTGTGTCGGAGTTTGAGGGATTGTTATAAATTTATTCTTTGAAACGCCGTTTGAGAGAGCGAATGAAAAACATTTTCTTTTACTTAGTCTTGTTATGGGGATTGGCTACAAAATAAGCCTTCCACTTCTCACTCCTTTTTATACAAAGGTGTTTAAACAGTTCTCTCATAAAAAATTTACTGATATCATTGTCCCCTTTTGGTTTGGTAGAAATTTGCCTATTAACATTAAAATAGCACTCATCCAGTGAAATCAAGTTTTAACTCTTTTTTTTTTAAACTAACTTTTTGGATCCATAGCCACCAGAGACTCTTAATGTTTTGTTCTTATCATTTACAAGAACATAATCAAGTTAGCCTTACTGTCCTATCAACGGGTCTTACTTCTACTACCTTGTAAATGATAAGAAGAAACAACTTGTACTTCCAGATTTGAAAATTAGCTTTAGCATATACACGGAACATATAAGCAGAAAAACATAAATAAATTCAGATATATACAAGAAAAAACAAAAAAAAATTATACCAGTTTCATGTGGATCAGAGTTAGTCTAATGCAGGGGCAGAGCTAGGCTAACTATTTAGGGGGCGGTGTTATATTTTATATTACTATTTCTATTGATAAAATTAAAAAATATATATATATAATCTCAATCAAAGTAAGACAATAATATATAAAAATTACTACTTACAGTTTTGTATTATAAAAAGGCTATTCGACGTTTTTTTCTATTTTCAAAATCATCTATAATTGAATTTGTGTCGAAAATAGCTACCAATTCTTTTTCTATATAGATGACCAAATTGTCTGCAAGAAATTCATCAGCCATCTTACTTCGGAGTTTTGTCTTAACAATTTTCATTGCTGAAAAAGCTCTTTCTGTTGTTGCTGTAGACACTGGTAGAGTCAAAACAAGACATATTAATCTATCAATCATGTGATAAGTTCTTGATTTTTCCGTTTCTTGCAACTTGTTGCACAATTCAGAAAGTGTACCAATGCCTTTCAAATGATTTGGTATATCATGTTGATAATGTTGCAACTGAGATTTCAAAATATTTAGCTCATTAGAAAGAAAGTCAAGGGGATAAAACTTCTCTGCTAACTTGCTAATTTCTTCAATATTACATGATTTGAAATTGTCCTTAGGATCCAAAGCACAATTCAAAGTCAAAAGCTCTATTGTTTGCTCATTAAATCTACTATTCAACTCTTGTATTTGAGAGTCAATTGTTGCCAATAATACATCTATTCGATAATGATGCTCAACTGTCACACTTGGTTGACGAGATCGACCTCTTCCAAAAACATATTGTGCACTCATATTAGGGACTTCAATTTCATGTTTTTCACAAAAATCTTTACATTTGCAAGAAAATTGCACCATCCACCATCTCTTAATTGTTGAAGAAGTAACTTTGATGTAGAAACAATATGCATTGCATTAATAATAATATCTTGAGATTGTTGTTGCAGTGCTTGGCAAAGAACATTAGTGATTCCCATAATCTCTTTCATCAAGTGCAAAGTAAAAACAAATTCAAATGACAATAATATTTTACTAACACCATAAGCCTCACCTCTTTGTGCATAAGTTGTCCCGTCTTCAATGATATTATTGAGAACAATATTGGTAGCAGTAAACATTTTTACCAAACTGCAAATAGAATTAAAGTGAGAGCTCTATCGAGTATCCCCAGCTCTTTGTATAAAGTGCTTATTTGATTCACACCTTTTCCTGTTTCTAATTCATTTTGAGCAACCAAGTTTGCATTTTCAATTGCTTGAGCTTCTTGTAATTGATCATGTCTTTTTAAAGAAGCACTAACAATAGTGACAATAGAGTTTAATTGAGTAAAAAATTCATGAATTTGAAGTACCTCTCTTGAAGCTGCTACCAATGCTAATTGTAACCTATGAGCAAAACAATGCACATAGTATGCTTGTGGAGAATCTTTAAGAAACAAAGCTTGCAAACCATTCCACTCACCCCGCATGTTGCTAGCACCATCATACCCTTGATCCCTAATATTTTCAACTTGGAGATTATAATGAGAAAGGACAGAAATCAATTCTTTCTTTAAAGTTGTTGCACAAGTATCAGTGACATGCACAAGATCAAAGAATCTCTCTTTAACAAAACCATCTAGAGTAACAAATCTCAAAACATGGCCATTTGTTCCTTTTAGATTCATCTCTAGCTTCATCAACAATAATACAAAATTTGGCATCTCCAATCTCTCTCTAATTGAATTTCTCACCTTAGTAGCAAGATATGTAGAATTTCTTTTTGGACATCATTTGAAGTATACTTAGCATTTTTGGAGCATTTTCCAAACATTCTTTTCACTCTTTCATTGTAAAATCCCAAGAATTTCAACATTTCCAAAAAGTTACCTCTGTTGCTTGAACTTTGGCTTTCATCATGTCCTCGTATGCAACCTTGAAATGTCAACCATCTAATGCAATCTATAGATGCTCCTAGTCGAATTTGATTCTTTTCAATCTCTTCTGATGTTGCTTATGAAGAAGTCTGTCAAATTGTGATTGTTTCATCAAATCATCACATGATTTCAGCGCCTTATGATGGAATGAGTTAGGACCTTTGCCAATGTGATTCAAAAGAGCACATTCTTTTTACTATTCTTCCAATTCCTGAAACCATTCTCAATAAAAGCATTTGAACCCGTATTGATTGAAGGTTCCTTAGCAAAAAGAAAGCACGGAAAATAATATATAGCATCATCTTCTATAGAATATTCTAACCAAGATGGGAACAATTTAAATCATGAAACTTGAAAGCGACGATGACTTTTATCACCAGAAAATGGATAATTATCAAGAATTGGTTGATTTGGCCCAACTTTAATATAAGCCCGACGGATTTCATCTCTTTTATTTGGAGGAAACTTCCAAATCATTGGTCGCATTCCAGGATCTCTTTCCAAACGAAAAACATCCAGTTGATTTGGAAGAAGTCGTGGACGCTTTGAGCTATTCAATGAACTTGAAGTAATGAAATTTGATGACCCCTCAAGTATTGGAGTAGTAATAGTAGAAGCATCTTCATTCTTGATCTTTTCTTTTAAAAATGATCAATAGTTTTGAACTTACTCATAATTCAAATGGCCAAATAAGTTCCTATAATTAAAAATATATTTAGCAAAAAGTGTAAATTACAGTCTAAATCTTTATAAAATATAAAAATTATATTTCAATTTAAAATAAAATATTAAAATTCAGAACAATAATACTAACATCCTAGTATAATTATAAATAATATAAAATTGTAATTAAATTTAAATAGTTAACTAATAAAAAAATTAAATATACAAACTAACATATAATAATATAAACTTAATTAACAAATAATAATAAATTAACTAATTAAATAAATAACTAAATATATAAAAAAGAATAAAAATAGAACTTTTTTGAGAAAGAAGAGTGAAAAATCACTTGTTAAACTATTATCTTTTTTTTTAATCTGCAAAAAAATAAAAAAATAAGAGTCAAAGAGGTAAAACTGTAAAAGATAAGAAGATTAAATAGATAAAGAAAAAAATAGAAAAAGTTGTTACCTACAATTTTGGAAAGCCAAAGCGAGAAGGAGGAGAGGGAGAGACTGGTTGTATGCTGGAAATTGGAAAATAAAAAAAGGGGATGGGAAAACTGACGTTGGAAAATAAAAAAAAGATAGGGAATGAGCTATTGGGCTGGGTTTTTTTTGTAGGAATTAAAAGGGGCGTTGGAAAAGATAGAACAAAAAGAGAGGGAGCAGGTGGGCTGGGAAATAAAGAAAGGGGGAAACCAAACTAATTTTTTTTTTAAATAAAAACTAAAATTTTGGGGGGAGGGGGCATTGCCCCCTTTTACTTATATGTACCTGCGCCCCTGACCAAAACCTCTTCCTTCTTCGTCATGGACTCATCTCCTTCATTGTTGCCTTGATTGTCTAGCAGGGGCTCCACTTTGACATCCTTAGCTCTATCAAGTGCAAGAATTTTCCAACAAAACACCATCTTCGCACATCATTAACCGAGAAAGATACACAAAGAGAGGTTACATATACACAAACATGTTTCTCCATTATTTTCACAAATTATTTTCTGAAATTCTTCCATTGTTGTGGTTATCTTCTATTAAATTGTACGGATTTTCAATTTCAATACACACATCAATCACTTTAATTATTCTACCTATTCTTTGGTTCTTCATTTGATTTGTTTTTATTAAGATTGTATAAAGACATTTTTTTTGGGTTACCATTCTTTGGCTTGTTGAAGAAGATAAAAAAGTCTAGCCTTTGATAAAATTATTATAATTTTTTTAAAAAAATATATTTTATAAATTATTTATTTTTTTCTTTTTTGTGTGTTTTCTTTTTTTTATATTTTTTTTATTTAATACTAAAAAAATTGAGATACGGACTAATAAGGATCTTGGCGTCACTATAGAGTTACAAGTGAGTTCTTGTTTCTCCAATATCTATGTTTTATTTTCTCTGTTTCTTATAATAGTCGTTATTGACCAATTCTTAATGGAGAATTTTTTACAAGTCTGCAACTACTTGAAAATTTTTAGATATGTCAAAGGAAAGATGCTAGCCAACCAATACCAATTTAATAAAAAAATTGTGTGGTCTGAGCAATATTCTAGATTTATCCTAATGGAAAATTTCATACCAGAGTATTTGGTAGTCATCTTCTGGATTTATCCTATTTCATACCTTACTAAATATAGATTCAATATATATTTTTTCTTTTTTTGCAGTTTGGAAGCCATTGTAACTTCTTTACTTGAGCTTAAATCATAGATTTCCATTCTATAACAATGTGTTTGACTTGGTCCATGCTACGAGTTCTTTGGATGTTAGTGGTGAACCAGAGAAGTTAGAGTTTTTTATCGCATTTTGCTTTCGGAGAGCTTGTTTTGGCTAGACAACTTCTATTGCACAAGCGATGAGAAGGAAGAGAAAACTAACTAGGTTGATCGAAGAATTTGGATATAAAAAGTTGAAATGGGTTGTGGGAGAGAAAATTGATAGTCTTGGATCTGGTAAGTTGTCTTATCTGCCATTCTTCATAAGCCAATAAAAGTGTAAAGCATATGTACTAATGCAAGTATGCAACAATAGAAGGAAAGAGGTAAGAACTCTTTCATTCTTGACATCCATGACCTCTTTCATTAATAGAATAAACATTCTTATTAGCAAAATTAACTATCATGGTTGTCTACAAACCATTCCTATTATAATTCCTCATACTATAATATGAATGTCCAAAAGAGCATTTGTATGATTATTCTCCACATATTTTACCCATATTTTCTGGCAAATATGCATGCCCGCTGTGAGCTGTAGACAAGTGATGAACATATGAAATGTTAACACTTGCCTTTGTGAGATTATTTACAAATATTTTAGAAATATATCAGCTGATGTATATGATCTTTTCTTGTTAAGTTGTCGGTTTATATGTAAGTTTATATTGTATTATTAAACTCTTTTTAATTTACACAACCTTGAGTTTGATGCATGACCCTTGTAATTTACGCAACCGTCGAGTCCGAATATGGATTCAATTGCATGTATCGATTCATCTTGAATGAAGGAGAATAGGAGCTGATTCTGAAATTATTCTCAGATTTGGGTCTTTAGGGTTTTAAAACTAATAATGGATTTGAATTGAGTACAAATAAACAATTTAAAATATCATTTTGAACATATTATTATGGTGTTCACATCATAGTCTATATTATACAGCTAATGTGGCAGTTAACAGTCCACATCAGTATATCACTACCGTCAGTTGACAAAAGGATCAACGAAGATTCACATTTTGCAATTTGAGGAACTTATTTGATCATTTTAAAAAATTAGGAAATAACTGAAGTACGTTGGAAATTTCAAAGACTATTATGGGTATTACCTCGAAAAAAATTGATGACACCAACTACTTTTAAGTTTCAAAATTGGGCTCATTTTTTATATATAAAAAAAATATTGCACAATGAAATGAATGTTTATAAAGTATTTACATTGCTAAGATGCCAGTGCAAAACGCAACCTACGATTAGTTTTTTTTTACGTTTTTTTTCATTTTTGAACAACACAAAACACAACTTACGTTTTGCTTTAAATTTTTTTATTTTCAAACGTTGCATTTTGCACTTTTTTTTGTTTTGAAAACATAAAGGGTAGGTTGCATTTTGCTTTAAAAACCCGCAAAACGTAAGTTGTATTTTTATAAAGCGTAGGTTGTGTTTTATTTAAATAAAATATTTTAATTCGAGAGTCTTATCTATGAATACCATCTCTTTCATATATATATATATATATATAACGAACATTATAAATATAGAACCTTCCAGATAAGATACATATACTTTTCTATAGTATATTATTATTATTTTATTAGATTTTTCATATTTTTTATATTCATTATCTAAATTATTTGATAATTTCATTCTATATTTAGATTTCTATTAATGTTTATATTAGAATAATATTTCTTTTATTTATTATAACTCTTTTTTTATTCTCATTTCATTTTTTGTAGTTTTTTTTTTTTTTTGCTACAGCCAGAGCCCAGCTAGGGTTGAGGCTATGGAAGGTATTCCAATTTTGTAAGTGTATTATAACGATGAGATCGTACCAAATACAAGCAAGGAAGTGACTTTTATTTGTGAATGTCCATTTTCTTTTTCTATTTCATGCACCATCAGTTTTGTAGAGTTGCGAAATGGTCTTTGTGAGAACATACAAAGTCACATTTTAAAGAGGGTGAGCAATATTTTATATAGGAATCATGTACAAGTATTTGGTAGGTTAATAAAGTTTCAAATAATGTCCATCATTAACAATGCATGTATGCAACAAATGTTCTATATTCATCAATAAATAAACCAGATTTCAAGTGCCGATGATAGAATTGTACGTTAAGTTTGAACAATATTTGGGTTAGATGCGGTTGGCGAGAAGGTGAATATGGATGAACTCGAGGATATAAATTAGGTAGAAGATAACAACGACAGTAAAAACGAATTTGAAGCCAACTATGAAGTCGATGACGAAAACGATGATGAAGACGAGGCAGGTAATCTAGTGGTACAAAATAAAGCAGCTACAATTGTCAACCAGCATCCCTTCGGTGTTTCATCTTTTATGCGAACTCTGGATCTCGTAGTCATGCATACTCCGGAGTTTTCTGAGTATGTGATTATAGGTACGTTATATTTATTAATTAAAGTTATCATTACCGTTTCTTCATTTAGCCTTGACCGACTAAGAGTGGTTCGCATTTGATAAGGTGAAGGCAATGGTGTGGTAGAAGATGGTGAGTTTAGTATCAGAATAAAATTTAGTTCTAAAGAGTCAGTAATCTCTACAATCAAAAGCTACACTATGTAAAATGTAAGTATAACATTCTACCATACAGATCTTTATATAACACCCCAGATTTTTGAAAATTAAATAGTGAATTATTTATAAGTTATTATATTATATTGAGATTTTGTTTTTTAAAAAAATTATTTTTGTTAACAAAAAAAATAATTAAATAGAATTTTATGATTATTAAAGTTTAATTTAATTATAACTTATTCTATTAGTTTAAATTATTTATTAAAAACTGTTTTGATAGACAAAATTAAGTTAATCTTTTATAGTTATTATTATTATTATATTATCTTTATTTAATTTCATTCTTTTAGCCGAAGCCATTTAGCAACAAAGGAAAGAAAATGAACTTCACAGTGATGTAACTCTCCTTCCCCTTCAGTTCGGTCAATTGAAATTCTAGGAAGCACAGACGATTTCTGATGTTTTTCTCTTCAGTAGCTCGGTCAAAAAGTTTTTCCGGAGCTTCCGTTATTTTTATTTCGTACGGAGGTAGAGTTTGGTAAATTTATAATAATTAAATATGAATTTGATAAGTGAATGTTGATTTGGTTGATTATTGTTAGAGTTTGAATGAGTTTATGTTGAATTATTATTGTTGTTTATGATTTGTTGGTTTGGCTATAAGGAACAGTTCAGATGTGGTTGTTTTAATGGTTTTGGGACTATTGTGATGTGGTATTTTAAGGAAATTGATGAGATTTGGTGGTTGAAAGATTAAATTAAAAGTTGAGAAAAATTAGTAACCGAAAGACTCGAAAAGGGATTAAAATACAAGTAATATTTTGAAAGGGAAGGGCTAAGAGTTTTGGTTTTGGTATAAGAGGAAGATTAATATTTAAACTTTATTTTTGAACGGTAACATTGTATTTGTATATAAAAATCGTGGTACGATTTGTAATTATATAAGTTTTTGGGTATTTTGGGTAATAAATATAGTACAAAGTAAAAATGGGTATTTTATAAAAGTTCAGGATTATTTTTATAAATATGAAAATAAATGAGGGTTCTAAATATAATTTTATAAAATAATAAGGTTAAAAATAGAATATTAAAAAGTTTGTAATTTAGAAAGTAATTAATAAAAGTTTAAAAATAAGGTTTTATAAACTAAGTTTTAAAAGAAGATTATAAATATTATTTTAAATACTTCTTTAAAATTACTCATTTATATTAAACTAAATCATTATTATAATTAGTATTTATCAAAGTTATTATTTTGTAAGAATATAATAATGTGTAATATTAATGAGAAAGCAAGCAAACAGAGTAATCTTAAAAGTTTTAGAGAACACAGACTTAATTAAAGTACTTTATAATTATTTTTCATAAGACACTTAGGGAAAGACGAGGGAATAATGTGAAGATAAATTATATTATAGAATGATAGAAAAGAAAAGAAGAAGAAAGAAAAGAAATGGAAAGAAAGAACAAAAAGAAAATGAGATAAGCAAAGATATGCTGGTAAGTCCACCAAGATTTTCTTCCAGAGGTACATCAGCCAATGCAGGCGATGGTTGATGAGCGGATATTTTATACGCTTTTTGGGGGTAATTTCATGTAGATTTTAGCATGTTTTAATTAGTTTTTAGTTAAATATTATTAGTTTTTAGGCAAAAATCATATTTCTGGACTTTACTATAAGTGTGTGTATTTTTCTGTGATTTCAGGTATTTTCTGGCTGAAATTGAGGGAGCTGAGCAAAAATCTGACTTAGGCTGAAAAAGGACTGCTGATGCTGTTGGATCCTGACCTCCCTGCACTCGAAATGGATTTTCTGGAGCTACAGGAGTCCAATTGGCGCGCTCTCAACGGCGTTGGAAAGTAGACATCCAGGGCTTTCCAGCAATATATAATAGTCCATACTTTGCGCGAGGATAGACGACGTAACTTGGCGTTGAACTCCAAGTACATGCTGCTGTCTGGAGTTAAACGCCAGAAACACGTCATGATCCGGAGTTGAACGCCCAAAACACGTCATAACTTGGAGTTCAACTCCAAGAAAAGCCTCTACTCGTGGATAGCTTTAGTCTCAGCCCCAGCACACACCAAGTGGGCCCCAGAAGTGGATTTCTGCACCAATTATCTTAGTTTACTCATATTCTGTAAACCTAGGATACTAGTTTACTATTTAAACAACTTTTAGAGACTTATCTTGTACCTCATGACATTTTCAGATCTGAATTACATACTTTTTGACGGCATGAGTCTCTAAACTCCATTGTTGGGGGTGAGGAGCTCTGCAGCGTCTCGATGAATTAATACAATTCCTTTGTTTTCCATTCAAACACGCTTGTTCTTATCTAAGATGTTCATTCGCGCTTAAGTATGGAGAAGGTGATGATCCGTGACACTCATCACCTTCCTCAATCCATGAACGTGTGCCTGACAACCACCTCCGTTCTACATCAGATTGAATGAGTATCTCTTAGATTCCTTGATCAGAATCTTCGTGGTATAAGCCGGATTGATGGCGGCATTCATGAGAATCCGGAAAGTCTAAACCTTGTCCGTGGTATTCCGAGTAGGATTCTGGGATTGAATGACTGTGACGAGCTTCAAACTCCTGAAGGCTGGGCGTTAGTGATAGACGCAAAAGAATCAATGGATTCTATTCCAACCTGATTGAGAACCGACAGATGATTAGCCGTGCTGTGACAGAGCATAAGAACGTTTTCACTGAGAGGATGGGAAGTAGCCATTGACAACGGTGACCCCCTACATAGAGCTTGCCATGGAAGGAGCCTTGCGTGTGTTGAAGGATTTTAAGGAAGAGTTGAAGTTCGAAGGACAAAGCATCTCCAAAACTCCAACATATTTCTCATTACTGCACAACAAGTAAAGTTGTTATTCTCTTTTATTTTTATAATCAAATCTAGTAATTTCACTTATAATCCTATTGGCCTCCTGACTAAGATTAATAAAATAAATATAGCTTGCTTCAAACCAATAATCTCCGTGGGATCGACCCTTACTCACGTAAGGTATTACTTGGACGACCCAGTGCACTTGCTGGTTAGTTGTGCGGATTACAAATTCGTGCATCAAGTTTTTGGCGCCGTTGCCGGGGATTATTCGAGTTTGAACAACTAAAGGTTTATTTTATTTCTTAGATTAGGAATAATTTATCTTTATTTTATTATTATAGAGTCATTAAATCTTGATAGGATAGTTTCTTTTCAAAAATTTCTTTTAAAAAAATTTAGTATTTTTCTTAATTAATTGCTAATTTTTGTAAGTCTAGTGTTTTGTTCTAAGTTTGGTGTCAATTACATGTCTTATATTTTTCTTTAAAATTTTCGACTTGTGTTCTTTGTTCTTCATTGATCTTCAAGTTTTTCTTGTTTATCTTTCTTGTTAATCTTGAGTTTTTCTTGCTTTGTGTCTTTTCTTGTTTCACTTGTGTTCTTTTTAAAAAGCATTAATTGGAATATTCAGAACAAGTGTTATATTTATTCTCAATTGGCGAGAGTATTGGCTTATATTCTTGATAATTGGGTATACGCTTTGGAACCTTTTTCAAAAATAAATTTTCTTTGATTGAATCTTGTACCAAACTTTAAGTTTGGTGTTTTCTTGTTAATCTTTTTATAATTTTCGAAAATTTTATTAAAGTTTTCTAAAAATTTTAAGTTTGGTGTTCTTTCTTGTGTTCTTGGTGTTCTTGTGAATCTTCAAAGTGTTCTTGAGTTTTTCTTGTGTCTTGATCTTAAAATTTTTAAGTTTGGTGTTCCTTGGTGTTTTCCCTCCAAAAATTTTCGAAAATAAGGAGCATTAGATCTAAATTTTAAGTCTTGTGTCTTTTGTTGCTTTTCTTTCATCATAAAATTCAAAATTCAAAAAAAAATTATTTTCTAACTAATTTTGAACTACATTTTTTGAAAATTTTATATAAAAATTCAATCTTCAATTTCAAAATATTTCCACTTTCTTTTATTTATTTCGTTTTTATTTTATTTTATAAAAAAATTAATTTTTATAAAATAAATAATATCAGCATATATACCATTTCTTTTATTCCAACATGGAACTAAGTGGGAATGAACAATCCAAGAGGACTCTGAGGTCATATGCTAACCCCACTACTGCTTCATATGGGAGTAGTATCTGTATACCCTCCATTGGAGTTAGTAGCTTTGAGTTGAATCCTCAGCTCATTATCATGGTACAGCAAAACTGTCAGTATTCTGGTCTTCCACATGAAGAACCTACAGAGTTTCTGGCACAATTTTTGCAAATTGCTGACACAGTACATGATAAGGAAGTGGATCAGGATGTCTACAGATTATTACTGTTTCCATTTGCTGTAAAAGATCAAGCTAAGAGGTGGTTAAATAACCAGCCTAAGAACAGCATAAAAACATGGAAGCAGCTGTCAGAAAAATTCCTGAATCACTATTTCCCTCCAAAACGGATGACACAGCTAAGGCTAAGCATCCAAGGCTTCAAACAAGGAGATAATGAATCTCTTTATGATGCCTGGGAGAGATACAGAGAGATGCTAAGAAAATGTCCCTCTGAAGTGTTTTCAGAGTGGGTGCAATTAGATATCTTCTACTATGGGCTTACAGAAAAAGCTCAGATTTCTCTAGACCACTCAGCTGGTAGATCTATACATATGAGAAAAACAATTGAAGAGGCTCAAGAGCTTATTAACACAGTTGCCAGAAATCAACATCTGTACCTAAGCAATGAATCTTCCATGAAAGAAGAAGCTAAAACAGTAACTGCTGAACTCAGTCCGGTGGATCAGGCTAATGAATTCAATCAGAAATTAGACTTTCTAACTCAGCAGCTAGCCGAATTCAAGGAAATATTACAAGAAACAAGAATGGCTAACAGGAACATGGAAGTACAATTAAAGCAGACAGAAAAGCAACTGTCAAAACAAATAACAGAAGAATGCCAAACAGTTCAATTAAGAAGTGGGAAAACATTAAATACCTCACTTCAAAGCAGCAGGAAACCAAGAAATGAACAAGTGGATACGCAAAATCCCTCTGAGGACAGTCAGAGCCCAGAGAGGAATAAAGCTGGCGCTGAACGCCCAGACCATGCTCATTCCTGGCGTTCAACGCCAGAAACAAGCATGAATCCGGCGTTGAACGCCCAAAGGGAGCATGGTTCTGGTGTTCAAACGCCAGTGACAAACAAGGAAGTGGCGTCTAACGCCACTCCAGCTTCCACCACTGGCATTTAAATGCCAGTGGAGAATCAGTCACATACAAGTGCTGATAACAACCCTTCTAAAAAGGCTTCCCAACCCACTTCTGTAGGTAATAAACCTGCAGCAACTAAGGTTGAGGAATACAAAGCCAAAATGCCTTATCCTCAAAAACTCCGCCAAGCGGAACAGGATAAGCAATTTGCCCGCTTTGCAGACTATCTCAGAACTCTTGAAATAAAGATTCCGTTTGCAGAAGCACTTGAGCAAATACCCTCTTATGCTAAGTTCATGAAAGAGATCCTAAGTCATAAGAAGGATTGGAGGGAAACTGAAAAAGTTTACCTCACTGAAGAATGCAGTGCAGTCATTCTGAAAAGCTTACCTGAGAAGCTTAAAGATCCTGGGAGCTTTATGATACCATGCACACTAGAGGGCACTTGCACTAAGCAAGCTTTATGTGATCTTGGGGCAAGTATCAACCTAATACCTGCATCTACTATCAGAAAGCTTGGTTTAACTGAAGAAATCAAACCAACCAGGATATGTCTTCAACTTGCTGATGGCTCCATTAAATACCATCAGGTGTGATTGAGGACATGATTGTCAAGGTTGGGCCATTTGCCTTTCCTACTGACTTTGTGGTGCTGGAAATGGAGGAGCACAAGAGTGCAACTCTCATTCTAGGAAGACCTTTCCTAGCAACTGGCCGAACCCTCATTGATGTCCAAAAAGGGGAAGTAACCTTGAGAGTCAATGAGGAGGAGTTCAAATTGAATGTTGTCAAAGCCATGCAACATCCAGACACCCCAAATGACTGCATGAGTGTTGATATTATTGACTCTCTGGTAAGAGAGGTCAATATGGCTGAGAGTCCCGAATCAGAGCTAGAGGACATCCTTAAAGACGTCCAGCCTGATCTGGAGGAGTCAGAGAAAATAGTAGAACCTCTGAAAATCCCTCAGGAAGAGGAGAAACCTCCTAAACCCGAGCTCAAACCATTACCACCTTCCCTAAAATATGCATTCTTGGGAGAAGGTGATACCTTTCCTGTAATCATAAGCTCTACCTTAGAGCCACAGGAAGAGGAAGCACTGATTCAAGTGCTAAGGACACACAAGACAGCTCTTGGGTGGTCCATCAGTGATCTTAAGGGCATTAGCCCAGCTAGATGCATGCACAAGATCCTACTGGAGGGTGACGCCAAGCCAGTGGTTCAACCACAAAGGCGGCTGAACCCAGCCATGAAGGAAGTAGTGCAGAAAGAGGTCACTAAATTACTAGAGGCTGGGATTATTTATCCTATTTCTGACAGCCCCTGGGTGAGCCCTGTCCAAGTCGTCCCTAAGAAAGGTGGCATGACAGTGCTTCATAATGAAAAAAATGAACTGGTTCCTACAGGAACAGTTACTGGGTGGCGCATGTGTATTGATTACAGAAGGCTCAATACAGCTACCAGAAAGGATCATTTTCCTTTACCATTCATAGACCAGATGCTAGAAAGACTAGCAGGTCATGAATACTACTGCTTCCTGGATGGATATTCAGGTTATAATCAAATTGCAGTAGATCCCCAGGATCAGGAGAAAACGGCATTCACATGCCCATCTGGAGTATTTGCATACAGAAGGATGCCATTTGGGCTATGCAATGCACCTGCAACCTTTCAGAGGTGCATGCTCTCAATTTTCTCTAATATGGTGGAAAAATTTCTGGAAGTCTTTATGGATGACTTTTCAGTGTTTGGAGACTCATTCAGCTCCTGCCTTAACCATTTAGCAGTTGTTCTAAAGAGATGCCAAGAGACCAACCTGGTTTTAAACTGGGAAAAGTGTCACTTTATGGTGACTGAAGGAATTGTCCTTGGGCACAAAATCTCGAACAAGGGAATAGAGGTGGATCAAGCTAAAGTTGAAGTAATTGAAAAATTACCACCACCCACCAATGTTAAGGCAATCAGAAGCTTTCTGGGGCATGCAGGATTCTATAGGAGGTTTATAAAAGATTTTTCAAAAATTGCCAAACCTCTAAGCAACCTGCTAGCTCCTGACACGCCATTTATCTTTGATAAGGAGTGTCTACAAGCATTTGAGTCTCTGAAAGCTAAATTGGTTACAGCACCAATCATCTCTGCACCAGACTGGACATTACCATTTGAATTAATGTGTGATGCCAGTGACCATGCTATTGGTGCAGTGTTGGGACAAAGGCATGACAAGCTTCTGCACGTCATTTACTATGCTAGCCGTGTTTTAAATGACGCACAGAAGAATTACACAACCACAGAAAAAGAGCTACTTGCAGTGGTTTACGCCTTTGACAAATTCAGATCCTATTTAGTAGGATCAAAGGTGATTGTGTACACTGATCATGCTGCTCTTAAATATCTACTCACAAAGCAGGATTCAAAACCCAGACTTATAAGATGGGTGTTGCTTCTGCAAGAGTTTGATATAGAAATAAGAGACAGAAAAGGGATGGAGAATCAGGTAGCAGACCACCTATCCCGAATAGAACCAGTAGAAGGGGCGTCTCCCCCTCTCACTGAGATCTCTGAAACCTTTCCGGATGAGCAACTCTTTGCCATCCAGGAAGCACCATGGTTTGCAGACATTGTAAACTACAAGGCAGTGAGATTTATACCCAAAGAGTACAGTAGACAGCAAATAAAGAAGCTGATCACGGATGCAAAGTATTATCTTTGAGATGAGCCGTATCTCTTTAAGAGATGTGCAGACGGAGTAATCCGTAGATGTGTGCCTAAGGAAGAAGCACAGAAGATCCTATGGCACTGCCATGGATCACAGTATGGAGGACATTTTGGAAGTGAGCGAACAGCCACAAGAGTCCTCCAAAGTGGCTTCTACTGGCCCACTCTCTATAAAGACTCCCGAGTGTATGTACTTAATTGTGACAGTTGCCAAAGATCTGGCAATCTACCTCACAGTTACGCCATGCCTCAGCAAGGGATCCTGGAGATTGAGTTGTTTGATGTATGGGGCATTGACTTCATGGGACCTTTCCCACCATCATACTCAAACACTTATATTCTGGTGGCAGTGGATTATGTATCCAAATGGGTGGAGGCTATTGCAACACCCACCAATGACACTAAAACAGTGTTAAAATTCCTCCAGAAACACATCTTCAGCAGATTTGGTATCCCTAGAGTGTTAATTAGTGATGGGGGCACTCATTTCTGCAATAAACAGCTTTATGCTGCTCTGGTTCGTTATGGAGTTAGCCACAGGGTAGCTACTCCATATCATCCACAAACTAATGGGCAAGCTGAAGTCTCAAATAGAGAACTCAAAAGAATCCTGGAACGGACTGTAATTAACCGTAGAAGGGATTGGGCAAGAAGCTTGGATGATGCTCTGTGGGCATACAGAACAGCATTCAAGACCCTATAGGGACCTCTCCATACCAGCTTGTATATGGAAAGGCATGCCACTTGCCAGTGGAACTGGAACACAAGGCCTATTGGGCAACCAGATTCCTAAACCTTGATGCCAAGTTAGCTGGAGAAAAATGATTGCTCCAGTTAAATGAGCTAGAGGAATTTAGACTCAATGCTTTCGAGAATGCAAAGATTTACAAAGAGAAAGCGAAAAGATGGCATGATAAGAAATTGTCATCCAGAGTCTTTGAGCCGGGGCAGAAAGTTTTGCTATTTAATTCTAGGCTCAAATTATTCCCTGGGAAATTAAAATCCCGGTGGAGAGGTCCATATGTAATTACAAGTGTATCACCATATGGATACGTAGAGCTTCAGGATAATGACTCTAACAAAAAGTTCATTGTTAATGGACAGAGAATTAAACATTATCTTGAAAGTAACTTCGAGCAAGAATGCTCAAAACTGAGACTTGATTAGAGCTCAGCGGTAGTCCAGCTAAAGACAATAAAGAAGCGCTTGCTGGGAGGCAACCCAGCCATTTACAAAGTTTATTTACTAATTAAATAAATTTCCTTTTTTTACAGGTATATGTCCAAGTATCTTCAAAGGGTAAAAATAGCAATTGATTGAATTCACAGAGTTACAGGGAAATTTGGAAGCTCAATGGCGTGAAAAAGCCAGTAAGAAACATTTTGGGCGTTGAACGCCCAAAAGAAGCACCCACTGGGCGTTCAACGCCAGTAAGGGTAGCCATCTGGGCGTTAAACGCTAGAAAGGAGCATCTTCTGGGCGTTGAACGCCAGAAAGAAGCACCTTCTGGGCGTTTAACGCCAAATTGACAGCGTCCTGGGCGTTCAGAAAAACGCCCAGTGACAAAGGACTTCCTGGCGTTCAACGCCAGCAAGAAGCATCAGCTGGGCGTTGAACGCCCAGGAGAAGCAACATTTGGGCGTTAAATGCCCAAAACATGCAGCGTTTGGGCGTTTAACGCTAGGATGGTGGGGAGGAGGTAAAATTCGTTTTCTTTACAATTTTTCTAAATTTTTATGTTTCAATTCATGATTTCTTGCATAAACATGCTTCAAAATGTCATCCTTCAAAATCAAATTAGTTTTCTAAAAACCCTAATTTCTAAAATCCCTTTTTCAAAAATATCAAATGTATCTTAATTCATAAACACAAATCTTTTTCCAATCTAATTTTTTTTTCAAATATTTTTAATTTCTTCTCATATCTTTTTCAACTCATCTTATCTTTTTCGAAACTGCCTCTCCATCTACTCCTCTCTTTTCCTTTCTTTTGCTTGAGGACAAGCAAACCTCTAAGTTTGGTGTGATTTGCCATGATCACTGAGCTAAAACTCATTAAGATCATGGCACCTAAGGGAACAGGAAGAGCAAGGATGTGAACTTAAGGGAGCTGAAGCGTCAGAAATTAATTCTTGAAGGCACCCCACAGACTAGAGGAACATCCACTTCCCAAAATACAGGTTGTTAAGTTCTAATTCTAGCTTTAACTCTGTGATAGTATTATTATAGGATTTTACCTTAGAAGTTATATAGGAGTAGTAGTAATTAGCATATCTATTTTGGCTTTATTTCCAATTAAGTTATAACTTATTTTTCTCATCATCATCAAACATGAATAAAATAGTAGATTTGTAGAATAAAGAGGCAATTTAATTTTTTCGAGTTCTTAATAAGGAAAATTCTAATTATTTATATGTGGTGGCAATACTTTTTGTCTTCTGAATGAATGCTTGAACAGTGCATATTTTTGATATTGAATTTTATGAATGTTAAAATTGTTGGCTCCTGAAAGAATGAGGAACACGAAAAATATTATTGATGATTTGAAAAATCATGAAATTGATTCTTGAAGCAAGAAAAAGCAATCAAAAAAAAAAAAAAGAAGGAGCAGTAGAAAAAGCCAATAGCCCTTAAAACCAAAAGGCAAGGGTAAAAAGGATCCAAGACTTTGAGCATTAATGGATAGGAGGGCCCAAGGAAATAAATTCAGGCCTAAGCGGCTAAATTAAGCTGTCCCTAACCATGTGCTTGTGGCATGCAGGTCCAAGTGAAAAGCTTGAGAGTGAGTGGTTAAAGTCGTGATCCAAAGCAAAAGAGTGTGCTTAAGAACTCTGGACACCTCTAATTGGGGACTCTAGCAAAGCTGAGTCACAATCTGAAAAGGTTCACCCAATTATGTGTCTGTGGCATTTATGTATCCGGTGGTAATACTGGAAAACAAAGTGCTTAGGGCCACGGCCAAGACTCATAAAGTAGCTGTGTTCAAGAATCAACATACTAAACTAGGAGAATCAATAATACTATCTAAATTCTGAGTTCCTACGGATGCCAATCATTCTGAATTTCAAAGGATAAAGTGAGATGCCAAAACTGTTCAGAAGAAAAAAGCTACTAGTCCCGCTCATCTAATTAGAATCTGAGCTTCACTTGAAACTCTGAGATATTATTGTTTCTTAATTTCTTTTCATCCTATTTTATTTATCTAGTTTCTTGAGGACAAGCAACAGTTTAAGTTTGGTGTTGTGATGAGCGGATATTTTATACGCTTTTTGGGGGTAATTTCATGTAGATTTTAGCATGTTTTAATTAGTTTTTAGTTAAATATTATTAGTTTTTAGGCAAAAATCATATTTCTGGACTTTACTATGAGTGTGTGTATTTTTCTGTGATTTCAGGTATTTTCTGGCTGAAATTGAGGGAGCTGAGCAAAAATCTGACTTAGGCTGAAAAAGGACTGCTGATGCTGTTGGATCCTGACCTCCCTGCACTCGAAATGGATTTTCTGGAGCTACAGGAATCCAATTGGCGCGCTCTCAATGGCGTTGGAAAGTAGACATCCAGGGCTTTCCAGCAATATATAATAGTCCATACTTTGCGCGAGGATAGACGACGTAACTTGGCGTTGAACTCCAAGTACATGCTGCTGTCTGGAGTTAAACGCCAGAAACACGTCATGATCCGGAGTTGAACGCCCAAAACACGTCATAACTTGGAGTTTAACTCCAAGAAAAGCCTCTACTCGTGGATAGCTTTAGTCTCAGCCCCAGCACACACCAAGTGGGCCCCAGAAGTGGATTTCTGCACCAATTATCTTAGTTTACTCATATTCTGTAAACCTAGGATACTAGTTTACTATTTAAACAACTTTTAGAGACTTATCTTGTACCTCATGACATTTTCAGATCTGAATTACATACTTTTTGACGGCATGAGTCTCTAAACTCCATTGTTGGGGGTGAGGAGCTCTGCAGCGTCTCGATGAATTAATACAATTCCTTCGTTTTACATTCAAACACACTTGTTCTTATCTAAGATGTTCATTCGCGCTTAAGTATGGAGAAGGTGATGATCCGTGACACTCATCACCTTCCTCAATCCATGAACATGTGCCTGACAACCACCTCCATTCTACATCAAATTGAATGAGTATCTCTTAGATTCCTTGATCAGAATCTTCGTGGTATAAGCCGGATTGATGGCGGCATTCATGAGAATCCGGAAAGTCTAAACCTTGTCCGTGGTATTCCGAGTAGGATTCTGGGATTAAATGACTGTGACGAGCTTCAAATTCCTGAAGGCTGGGCGTTAGTGACAGACGCAAAAGAATCAATGGATTCTATTCCAACCTGATTGAGAACCGACAGATGATTAGCCGTGCTGTAACAGAGCATAGGAACGTTTTCACTGAGAGGATGGGAAGTAGCCATTGACAACGGTGACCCCCTACATAGAGCTTGCCATGGAAGGAGCCTTGCGTGTGTTGAAGGATTTTAAGGAAGAGTTGAAGTTCGAAGGACAAAGCATCTCCAAAACTCCAACATATTTCTCATTACTGCACAACAAGTAAAGCTGTTATTCTCTTTTATTTTTAAAATCAAATCTAGTAATTTCACTTATAATCCTATTGGCCTCCTGACTAAGATTAATAAAATAAATATAGCTTGCTTCAAACCAATAATCTCCGTGGGATCGACCCTTACTCACGTAAGGTATTACTTGGACGACCCAGTGCACTTGCTGGTTAGTTGTGTGGATTACAAATTCGTGCATCAATGGTCGCACTTGTAAGACGGAGGTTGCTTACAGATGTTATTGATACATACATTGGAGAGCCTCACCTGTAAGACTGAGGTTGCTTACAGATGTTATGTTTGCATACTGATAAACTTCATTTGTAGGGTTTATCTTGTGTTGGATTTAAGGGATTTTATAACCTTTTACCCACATTTATCCATTGAAATTGCATGGTTTTATAACTTCTCCTTTAATTGTGCTTAAGAGTGAAAACATGCTTTTTAGGACTTAAAATAGCTAAATCTAATTCTCCTTGATTCCATTAGATGCCTTGATATGTTTGCTAAGTGATTTCAGATTTAGGAGGCAAGGATTGGACCAAGGGAATGAAGGAAAAGCATGTAGAAATGGAGAACTCATTAAGAAATAAAGGAAACGCAAAAGCTGTCAAGCCAACCTCTTCGCACTTAATCGACCATAACTTGAGCTACAGAGGTCCAAATGATGCGGTTCTAGTTGGGTTGGAAAGCTAACATCTGGGGCTTCAAAATGATATAAGATTTTCCATAGTTGCTACAAGTATAGTGATGCGCATGTGCACTGTACACGCACACGTCGTTGCTGCCATATGATCCACTTAAAGCAATATGTGGCCAGCGAATTCTAAAGCCTTGTGGGCCCAATCCAGCTCATTTCTAATGCTATTTAAGACAAGGATTGAAGAGGGATGAGGAAGTTAGTTATCATTAGTCATAGTTTAGTTTTAGAAGTAGTTAGAAGTAGTTTCTAGAGAGAGAAGCTCTCACTTCTCTCTAGGATTAGGATTAGGATTAGGTTTAGTTCTTAGATCTAGATTTTAATTCATGTTCTCTTCTACTTCTACTTCTCAATTCCTTGTAGTTACATTCATTCTTCTTCCATTCCTTTGTTGTAATCTCTTTTATGTTGTTCTTGTGTTTGTAGTAGATTTACTTTTGTTTCTTCTACTCTCTTTCAATTCAATCAAGGTAATTCATAATAAATGTTTTTCTTTCAATTGTTGTTGTTAATTCCTTTCAATAATTGTTGTTAGATTCTATTCTTGTTGTCAATTTGCTTTGCTATTCTTTTGTACCTTCCAAGTGTTTGATGAAATGCTTGGTTGGATTTTAGTATAGATTTTGTTCCTCTTGGCTTTGGTTGAGTAATTAGTGACTCTTGAGTTATCTAATTCCTTTGTTGGTTGATAATTAGAAGTTGCTAATTGATTTGAATGCCTCTAAAGCTAGTCTTTCCTTTAGGAGTTGATTAGGACTTGAGGAATCAAATTGATTCATCCACTTGACTTTCCTCCATGGTTAGAGGTTAACTAAGTGGGAGTAATGGACAATTTGTTATCACAATTGAGGAGAATAACTAGGATAGGACTTCTAGTTCTCATATCTTGCCAAGAGCTTTGTTAGTTGTTAGTTTATTTCCTTTGCCATTTATATTTCTTGTCTAAAATCTCAAAAACTCCAAAATAACTCATAACCAATAACAAGACACTTTATTGTAATTCCTAGGGAGAACGACCCGAGGTTCAATACTTCGGTTTATAAATTTAGGGGTTTGTACTAGTGACAAACAACTTTTTGTATGAAAAGATTATTGATTGGTTTAGAAACTATACTTGCAACGAGAATTCATTTGTGAAATTCTATACCATCAAAAATCCAATCATCAAAATGGCGCCGTTGCCAGGGAATTGCAATGGTGTTGTGTTATTGGTTATTGTATATATGTGAATATTATGAATATGCTTGCTTTTTGCTTCTTTGTTAGTTTTTAGTTTGTTCTCTTTAATTGTTACTATTTTTTTTGTTCTTGCCCTCTCTTGCTATCATGAATTCTCACTTTGGCTATGAGTGTAGTTACAACTATGTTGTAGGTAATGAGAACTATAATGAGAATGTGTATCAAGGATGGGATATCTAAAGGTGGGAGGAGCCATATGCATATGATCAACCTCTTGGCAACAACTTCCACCAATGCACTATGAAGAAGAGCCATTCTATGATACATATCAATCCAATGGCTATGGTGAATCACCTTGTGACTTTCAAGAACCACCACCATATGCCTATGAACCATATCCTCAACATAACTCTTAACCATACTCACAAGCCCCTTCTTACCAACCACCTTCATATGACCCTAATCCATATCCATCCTACCAACAACCATATGAGCCATATGAACCACATATAGAGCCACCACCATTCCAACATCAATATTTTCAAGAGCCACCTCCTCCACATTATTACCAAGATGAACCACCTCTAATATATAAAAATTTTCAACCACAAGATGAATACTACTTTCCACCACAACCTTCCATGGAAGAATACTCATATCCATTGATCCAAGAGCCACATGATCCTAATCATATTATCCAAGAGGAACAAGAGTCAAGGGATCATCTCAAGAAAGCATTGGATCAATTTCAAGCAACCATGGAGTGTGTTGTGCAACAAGTGGAAAGAATGGAAAACATTGAACCACCACAACTCTACCAAGAAGAACCACCTTCCTATTATGAACCCTTTCTCCAAAATGAGGAACCCTTCCACCCACCCCAATCTCTAATGGATGAAACCCTTGGTGTTCTTGTTCAAGGGCAAAAAGAGATGAAAAGGGATGTGCAAAATTTCTTGGCCGTCTTGGATGCGGTAACAAATCAATTAGCCTCCCAATGCTTGGACACTCAAGGAACTCCCATGGCTACATGTGGAGAATCTAAAGAGAAACATGGCATGAAGGAGAGATTGGAAACTCTGGTGGAAAAGGAGGAATGCTACTTTGTGTTAGAACAATTGGAGGAACCTATTACCATTGAAGAAAAGGAAGAAGTGGTTGAAGACTTAGGAGATACGGAACCTCCATGGGAACCTAGAGTTGAAGAAAACCCCTCCAAGAAGATTGAAGTTTATGTTGAGGAGGAATGTGCACAACCTCCAAGGCATATCCCATATGAAGACTTGGAAGGAATGGAGCAAGAATTGAGTTCCCTTGGAGATGAAAATCAAGCATCAAATCCTAATGGTGGTGAATCCTTTGAACTTGAAGAACCTTCTCCCGATGAAGAAGAGAGCGATGTGGACGTAGATTTCTCTCAACCTCCCATTTATGATTTAAGTGATGGAGAAGAGTTAAATGAAATTGATGAATGATGAGCGGATAATTTATGCTTTTTGGCATTTTTTTAGTATGTTTTTAGTATGTTCTAGTTAGTTTTTATTATATTTTTATTAGTTTTTAGTTAAAATTCACTTTTCTGGACTTTACTATGAGTTTGTGTGTTTTTCTATGATTTTAGGTATTTTCTGGCTGAAATTGAGGGACCTGAGCAAAAATCTGATTCAGAGGCTGAAAAGGACTACAGATGCTGTTGGCTTCTGACCTCCCTGCACTCGAAGTGGATTTTCTGGAGCTACAGAAGCCCAATTGGCGCGCTCTCAATTGCGTTGGAAAGTAGACATCCTGGGCTTTTCAGCAATGTTTAATAGTCCATACTTTTTACGAGATTTGATAGCCCAAACAGGCGTTCCAAGTCAGCTCAAGAATTCTGGCGTAAAACGCCGGAACTGGCACAAGAATGGAAGTTAAACGCCCAAACTGGCACAAAAGTTGGCGTTTAACTCCAAGAAAAGTCTCTACACATGAAAGCTTCAATGCTCAGCCCAAGCACACACCAAGTGGGCCCGGAAGTGGATTTTTATGTCATTTACTCATCTTTGTAAACCCTAAGCTACTAGTTCTCTACAAATAGGACCTTTTGCTATTGTATTTGATCATCTTTAGATCATTTTAGATCTTTTGATCATCTTTGGACGTCTAGTTCTTAGATTATGGGGGCTGGCCTCACGGCCATGCCTAGACCTTGTTCTTATGTATTTTCAACGGTGGAGTTTCTACACACCATAGATTAAGGTGTGGAGCTCTGCTGTACCTCGAGTATTAATGCAATTACTATTGTTCTTCTATTCAATTCAGCTTAGTCTTATTCCAAGATATTCATTCACACTCAAGAACTTGATGAATGTGATGATTATGTGACGCTCATCATCATTCTCACTTATGAACGCGTGCCTGACAACCACTTCTGTTCTACAAGCAAACAAGGCTTGAATGTGTATCTCTTAGATCCCTTAATCGGAATCTTCGTAGTATAAGCTAGAATTGATGGCGGCATTCAAGAGAATCTGGAAGGTCTAAACCTTGTCTGTGGTATTCTGAGTAGGATTCAAGGATTGAATGACTGTGACGAGCTTCAAACTCCTGAAGGCTGGGCGTTAGTGACAGACGCAAAAGAATCACTGGATTCTATTCCAACCTGATTGAGAACCGACAGATGATTAGCCGTGCTGTGACAGAGCGCGTTGAACATTTTCACTGAGAGGACGGGACTGTAGCCACTAACAACGGTGATGCCCAACATACAGCTTGCTGTGGAAAGGAGTAAGAAGGATTGGATGAAGACAGTAGGAAAGCAGAGAGACTGAAGGGACAGAGCATCTCCATACGCTTATCTAAAATTCTCACCAATGAATTACATAAGTATCTCTATCCTTATTTTATGTTTTATTCATCTTTTAATCATTAATCCTCCATAACCATTTGAATCCGCCTGACTGAGATTTACAAGATGACCATAGCTTGCTTCATACCAACAATCTTCGTGGGATCGACCCTTACTCGCGTAAGGTTTATTACTTGGACGACCCAGTGCACTTGCTGGTTAGTTGTGCGAAGTTGTGATAAAGAGTTGAGATTGCAATTGAGCGTACCATGTTGATGGCACCATTGATGATCACAATTTTGTGAACCAATGAACAAAGGATTGAATTTGAAAAATCTTGTGGAGAGGTGGAAGCCCTTAGAAAAAGAAGAACGGAAGTTGAGTGCGCTTTGTCAAGATCTTTGGAAGCTTCTTTGCCTAGGTTGTCATCTATTCCTTCACTTGAGTGGGTAAAACTCATTTCTATTAGCTTTATTACCCCACTTGAGTATGGTTTACTTGAAATGGATGGTCAACTTAGGATGATTTGTGAGATAAAGCGAAAGAGAAGAATGTTTAGTAGATGGCGTTGTAAATCAAGGCTCATTTTGGTTGATACTTCAAAGCTTAGGTGCAAGGGTTAGGCTAGTGCTCACTTGAATGGGTCTAAAAGGAGAGTTTGGTATCACCTTGAGAATTCATCTTGCTTACCACCCGGATGGATTAATAATGATGATCAACTTCAAGATGGGTGTGAAAATAAAGTGTGGGATCTAGGATTAGAAAAAGAGGACCAACTTTGAGAGTCCCAAGCTTGTGAAGAACTCCATCAAGACTTGGCTCAATCCATGAAGAATCTTGGGGCACAATGGAGAACCAAGCATTGGTGGGAGTTCCAAGATGAATACAAGCACAAGCCACCTTGATGAGGAGCTCCCCATAAGTCCAACTTAAGGACAATAAACAAAAGTGCTAGGTGGGAGACACCCCACCATGGTAACATCCTTTCATTTTCCTTTTTGTAAATAGTGTAGAATTTAGTTGATTTCATATTTTGTTTAGTTAGTTGAGTATAGTTGATAGTTTAGTATGTTAAATAAGGTTTTAAGGTGTTTTGGTAGCTGTTTGGAGGTTTGGAATGCTTATAATGGTGCAAAAACATAGAAAAATTTTGAAAATAGAGCATCATCAACGCGTGCGTGCAATACACGCATACGCGTGCGTCAAGCATTTTTGACCATCCACGCGCACGCGCCATGCACGCGTACGCGTGGATTGAGAAGTTCCACCTTCCATACCTTGACCCGAGAGTTGTGCCTGCGCTGCGCAACGTTATGCCTTTGGCATAACCCCACTCACGCGCACGCGCACACGACGCGTACGCGCCACTCTCGAAATAAACCATCTGCACGCGCGGCGTGCGCGTGTACGAGCGGATTTCCTTCCTTCACCACATTTCTTTTCTTCTCCTCTTTCCATTTCTTTCCTTCTCCTCTCTTCTTCCCTTCTTCTACCCCTCATCCAACACTTCCAAACACCATGGATAACCATTTATTTTAGTTAGTTAATTAGTTAGTTGGTTAGTTAATTAGTTAGTTTCAGTTTAGTTTTCATTTTATTTTCTATCTTTTCATTATAAGTGTTAGATTATTGACTTTGTTTACTATGCAATGCTGCCTCCTTATTGCCTAAATGCTATTTTAGCATGAATGTTTTTTTAGATAATCTTTGTTGGATTCTATGATTGAGGTTATATTTTACTACTTGGTTTTGAGTTTTTCATGCTTACCTTTTGAAAAATACCAAGTGATGAGAATTGCCTTCGAGCTTATAACTCTTTTGAATTGCATGTTGTAGCTAGCCATCATGTGATTTGAATCCTTTTCCTCGATTAGGCAACCTCTTGATAGATGATGTTATGCATTTACCTTAATGCATTGTGTTCATGACTATATGCATCCATATGTTTTTAGCTTGAATGCTTTCATGCTTCTTTAATGCTTATTTTACTTTACAAGTTTACTTAAAGCATCTCAAGCACACTAGGATAAGTGAAGTGCATGCTTCTTTTGTGACATAGCTTTTTATGCTAATGTGTGTTCTAAACCGCGCAATTTAGAATTCACACACCTATTTGTCATTAATGTCACATTAATTCACTCACTCAATTCTAGTGATTTACCTCATTCCAACAATGTATTCTTCCGTGCTTTTGTCTTCTCATCTTATGGTGTTATATTTTTTTTGTCTTTCATGACGAATGCACCACAAGCAATAACAGAAGCAAGACTAAGAACACGTAGCAATCCGGAGAGTCGCCGTACCCCCATGCTCATCTTTGAATGCACCGAGGACGGTGCAAACTTTTAAGTGTGGGGAGGTCGTCCGACCGGTCAGCGATTTTGGGTGACAAATTTCTAATCCCAACACTTTTGCATTCTATTCTAGGATTTTAGGATTTTTGTTGCATTCTCTTAATTTTGCATATGTATACACAATAAGCTTAGTCAAAATAATGAAATTTTTCAAGATTTCTATCCATAGGGCACCGCAATTGATTTGAGTGAAAACTTTTTATTAAACTTGCTTGAATTAAATATATTATGGGTCATGTTTTTGAGCTAAGAACACACAAGCTTGTGAGATTCGAGCCTAATGGTGTGGTTACATCTTATAACCACTTATTTTTCCTTCTTGTGCGCATTATTCTCTTTCTATGATTGTAATCTTTGATTTGTTTGATTCTTTATGTCTATTATTTTGTGTATACATGCATTTATATGATTGAGGCCATCATTTCATTAGCTCACTTACCCAAATAGCCTTACCTTTTATCTTCCATTGTTAGCCAACTTTGAGCCTACGATTAACCCACTTGTTCTTAATTTTAGCACATTACAAGCCTAAAGCGAAAAATACTACAAGTCCTTAATTTGGATCTTTGATTAGCTTAGGCTAGTGTGTGTGAGTATCATTCAAGTGTGGGAATCTTGGGACATTGGGTGAATAAAAAGGTAGTTTTGTATTGTTATTGAAAATATTGGAAATTGGGTACATACTCATATATTGATCAAATGTAAAACCTTATGCATTGATGTTCTTGTATATAGAAAGAAAAAAAAGAAAAATGAGAAAAAGAAAAGAAAAGAAAAAAAAGAGAAAAATAATATGAAAAAGAAAAAAATAGAAAAAGAAAGAAAAAAAAGAAATAAAAGAAAGAAATAAAAAGGGGACAAAATGCCCCAAAGTAAAGTCCAATAAAGATCAATGCACAAGTGTTGTGAAATTAAAAGAAAATGCATGAGTATGTGAAAAAGTGAGAAAAAAAAGGGTAGTTAGGTTAGAGCTTAATTGTATAGGATGTCATAGGCTAGGTGGGAAGTTTAAGCTTATCAAAGATTCAAATTTTAAGTTCACTTGACCAAATATGCATCCTACCTTGACCCTAGCCCCATTACAACCTATGAAAAGACCTCATGATATATGTATGCACGCATGAAATATTTGTTGATTGTTAGAAGAAAAACAAATCTTGGAAAGCATGATTAGGAGAGAATTGAGTGAATCAACCCTAAACACTTGAGCGAATAGAGTGCAAACACATCCGGTGAGGGTTTGATGCTCAATTACATGTTTCAACCTACAATCATCACTTTTCATGCAAGTTTGTAAAAATATTTAATAACTCAATTCAATTGTGGATTAGACTTGCTAGTCCTTGGCCGTTGTGCATATATGCTACTTGGGAATTAATTTATTTTGACCAAGCAATTGTATTCATTTAGATAGTTGTACATCGGTAGATTGCATTTAGTTAGTTCCCATTGAATAAATGCCATACCCTTTACTTCATTCTTGGTTTAAGCATGAGGACATGCTTGGTTTAAGTGTGGGGAGGTTGATAAACCCCATTTGTAGGGTTTATCTTGTGCTGAATTTAGGGAATTTTATAACCTTTTACCCACATTTATCCATTGAAATAGCATGGTTTTATAACTTCTCCTTTAATTGTGCTTAAGAGTGAAAACATGCTTTTTAGGACTTAAAATAGCTAAATCTAATTCTCCTTGATTCCATTAGATGCCTTGATATGTTTGCTAAGTGATTTCAGATTTAGGAGGCAAGGATTGGACCAAGGGAATGAAGGAAAAGTACGTAGAAATGGAGAACTCATGAAGAAATAAAGGAAACACAAAAGCTGTTAAGCCGACCTCTTCGCACTTAATCGACCCTAACTTGAACTATAGAGGTCCAAATGATGCGGTTCTAGTTGGGTTGGAAAGCTAACATTCGAGGCTTCAAAATGATATAAGATTTGCCATAGTTGCTATACGTATGGTGATGTGCACGCGCACTATACGCGCACGTGTCGTTGCTGCCATATGATCCACTTAAAGCAATACGTGGCCAACGAATTCTAAAGCCTTGTGGGCCCAATCCAACTCATTTCTAATTCTATTTAAGCCAAGGATTGAAGAGCAATGAGGAAGTTAGTTATCATTAGTCATAGTTTAGTTTTAGAAGTAGTTAGAAGTAGTTTCTAGAGAGAGAAGCTCTCACTTCTCTCTAGGATTAGGATTAGGATTAGGTTTAGTTCTTAGATCTAGATTTTAATTCATGTTCTCTTCTACTTCTACTTCTCAATTCCTTGTAGTTACATTCATTCTTCTTCCATTCCTTTGTTGTAATCTCTTTTATGTTGTTTTTGTGTTTGTTGTAGATCTACTTTTGTTTCTTCTACTCTCTTTCAATTCAATCAAGGTAATTCATAATAAATGTGTTTCTTTCAATTGTTGTTGTTAATTCTTTTCAATAATTGTTGTTAGATTCTATTCTTGTTGTAAATTTGCTTTGCTATTCTTTTGTACCTTTGGTGCACGAAATTGTGATCACTACATCTTCGCACAACTAACCAGCAAGTGCACTGGGTCATCCAAGTAATACCTTACGTGAGTAAGGGTCGATCCCACGGAGATTGGTGGTATGAAGCAAGCTATGGTCACCTTGTAAATCTCAGTCAGGCAAACTCAAATGTATAATGGTGATGAACGAAAATAACATAAAGATAAAGATAGAGATACTTATGTATATCATTGGTGAGAGCTTCAGACAAGCGTATGAAGATGCCTTCCCTTCCGTCTCTCTGCTTTCTTACTGTCTTCATCCAATCCTTCTTACTCCTTTCCATGGCAAGCTCATGTAGGGTTTCACCGTTGTCAATGGCTACCTCCCATCCTCTCAGTGAAAACTAATGCTCACGCACTCTGTCACAGTACGGCTAATCACCGGTTGGTTCCCTCCCCTACTGGAATAGAATCCCTCTTTTGCGTCTGTCACTAACGCCCAGCAGGTTACAAGTTTGAAGCACGTCACAGTCATTCAATCATTGAATCCTACTCAGAATACCACAGACAAGGTTAGACCTTCCGGATTCTCTTGAATGCCGCCATCAGGTCCTGCCTATACCACGAAGATTCCGATTAAAGAATCCAAGAGATATTCACTAAGCCTCGGATGCTTGTAGAACAAGAATGGTTGTCAGTCACCTTGTTCATAAGTGAGAATGATGATGAGTGTCACAGATCATCACATTCATCAATTTGAAGAACAAGTGATATCTTGGAACAAGAACAAGCGGAATTGAATAGAAGAACAATAGTAATTGCATTAATACTCGAGGTACAGCAGAGCTCCACACCTTAATCTATGGTGTGTAGAAACTCCACTGTTGAAAATACATAAGAACAAGGTCTAGGCATGGCCGTGAGGCCAGCCTCCCAAATGATCTAAGAACTAGATGTCCAAAGATGAAAATACAATAGTAAAAGGTCCTATATATAGAGTACTAGTAGCCTAAGGTGTACAGAGATGAGTAAATGACATAAAAATCCACTTCCGGGCCCACTTGGTGTGTGCTTGGGCTGAGCAATGAAGCATTTTCGTGTAGAGACTCTTCTTGGAGTTAAACGCCAGCTTTTATGCCAGTTTGGGCGTTTAACTCCCATTTAGGTGCCAGTTCCGGCGTTTAACGCTGGGAATTCTGAAGGTGACTTTGAACGCCGGTTTGGGCCATTAAATCTTAGGCAAAGTATGGACTATCATATATTGCTGGAAAGCCCAGGATGTCTACTTTCCAACGCCGTTGAGAGCGCGCCAATTGGGCTTCTGTAGCTCCAGAAAATCCACTTCGAGTGCAGGGAGGTCAGAATCCAACAGCATCTGCAGTCCTTTTCAGTCTCTGAATCAAATTTTTGCTCAGGTCCCTCAATTTCAGCCAGAAAATACCTGAAATCACAGAAAAACACACAAACTCATAGTAAAGTCCAGAAAAGTGAATTTTAATTAAAAACTAATAAAAATATACTAAGAACTCAACTAAAACTACCAAAAACATACTAAAAACAATGCCAAAAAGCGTACAAATTATCCGCTCATCACAACACCAAACTTAAATTGTTGCTTGTCCCCAAGCAACTGAAAATCAAATAGGATAAAAAGAAGAGAATATACTATAGACTCCAAACTATCAATGAAACATAGCTCCAAATTAAATGAGCGGGACTAGTAGCTTTTTGCCTCCAAACAGTTTTGGCATCTCACTTTATCCTCTGAGGTTCAGAATGATTGGCTTCTTTAGGAACTCAGAATCCAGATAGTGTTATTGATTCTCTTAGTTAAGTATGATGATTCTTGAACACAGCTACTTATTGAGTCTTGGCCGTGGCCCAAAGCACTCTGTCTTCCAGTATTACCACCGGATACATACATGCCACAGACACATAATTGGGTGAACCTTTTCAGATTGTGACTCAGCTTTGCTAGAGTCCCCAATTAGAGGTGTCCAGGGTTCTTAAGCACACTCTTATTGCCTTGGATCACAACTTTTATTTCTTTCTTTTTCTTTCTTTTTCTTTTTCTCCCTTTTTTTGTCGTTTTTCTCCTTCTCTTTTTTTTTTGTATTCACTGCTTTTTCTTGCTTCAAGAATCATTTTTATGATTTTTCAGATCCTCAGTAACATGTCTCCTTTTTCATCATTCTTTCAAGAGCCAATAATTTTAACATTCATGAACAACAAATTCAAAAGACATATGCACTGTTCAAGCATACATTCAGAAAACAAAAAGTATTGTCACCACATCAAACTAATTAAGCTAGTTTTAAAGATGAATTTGAAATCCTGTACTTCTTGTTCTTTTGTGATTAAAACAGTTTTCATTTAAGAAAGGTGATGGATTCATATTCATAGCTTTAAGGCATAGACACTAAGACACTAATGATCACAAGACACAAACATGGACAAACATAAAGCACTAAAATTTGAAAAACAAAATTAAAGAACAAGGAGATTAAAGAACGGGTCCACCTTAGTGATGGCGGCTTGTTCTTCCTCTTGAAGGTCTTATGGAGTGCTTGAGCTCCTCAATGTCTCTTCCTTGTCTTTGTTGCTCCTCTCTCATGATGAGAGGGGTCTCTTGTTTGCTCCATCCTTTTCTTAGTGATGGGCTTGAGGTCATGCCTTCTCAGTTGAACCGGCTTCCCTCTTGAATTTCTCTTCCATTGGGCGTCCTCTTCACAGATATCTATGAGGACTTGGTCCAACCTTTTGATCAAAGTTGACCCTTCTCCATGGCCACAACTTCATAGAAGTGGTCTTGATGCCATAAATGGTTATGGAAAAACAAAAAGCAATGCTTTTACCACACCAAACTTAGAAGGTTTGCTCGTCCTCGAGCAAAAGAAGAAAGAAGAGAGTAGAAGAAGAAGAAATGAGGAAGAAGGGAATGGCTTTGTGTTTCGGCCATTAGGGGAAGAAGTAGTGTTTAGGGTGTGTGAAAATGAAGGAGTGATGATGATAGTGGGATTTGATAGGTGGGGGTTTTTGGGGAAGAGGTATTGAGGTGATTGGTGAATGGGTGAAGAAGAAGAGAGAGTGGTGGGGTTGTTTGGGGATCCTGTGGGGTCTACAGATCCTGAGGTGTCAAGAAAAAGTCATCCCTGCACCAAATGGCACTCAAAATCACGTTTTGTGCCAAATCTGGCGTTAAACGCCGGGCTGGTGCCCATTTCTGGCGTTTAACGCCAGGTTCTTGCCCTTTCCTGGCGTTTAACGCCAGTCTGGTGCCCCTTTCTGGCGTTAAACGCCCAGAATGGTGCCAGACTGGGCGTTAAACGCCCAACTGCTAGCCTCACTGGCGTTTAAACGCCAGTGAGTTCTTCCTCCAGGGTGTGCTGTTTTTCTTCCTGTTTTTCATTCTGTTTTTGCTTTTTCAATGGATTTTGTGACTTCTTATGATCATCAACCTACAAAAATCATAAAATAACAAAAGAAATAGATAAAATATAATCATTGGGTTGCCTCCCAACAAGCGCTTCTTTAATGTCAGTAGCTTGACAGAAGGCTCTCATGGAGCCTCACAGATACTCAGAGCAATGTTGGAACCTCCCAACACCAAACTTAGAGTTTGAATGTGGGGGTTCAACACCAAACTTAGAGTTTGGTTGTGGCCTCCCAACACCAAACTTAGAGTTTGTCTGTGGGGGCTCTGTTTGTCTCTGATTTGAGAGAAGCTCTTCATACTTCTTCTCCATGGTGACAGAGGGATATCCTTGAGCCTTAAACACATAGGATTTTTCATTCACTTGAATGATCAGTTCACCTCCATCAACATCAATCACAGCCTTTGCTGTGGCTAGGAAGGGTCTGCCAAGGATGATGGATTCATCCATGCACTTCCCAGTCTCTAGGACTATGAAATCAGTAGGGATGTAATGGTCTTCAACTTTCACCAAAACATTCTCTACAAGTCCATGAGCTTGTTTACTTGAGTTGTCTGCCATCTCTAGTGAGATTCTTGCAGCTTGTACCTCAAAGATCCCTAGCTTCTCTATTACAGAGAGAGGCATGAGGTTTACACTTGACCCTAAGTCACACAGAGCCTTCTTGAAGGTCATGGTGCCTATGGTACAAGGTATTGAAAACTTCCCAGGATCTTGTTTCTTTTGAGGTAATTTCTGCCTAGACAAGTCATCTAGTTCTTTGGTGAGCAAAGGAGGTTCATCCTCCCAAGTCTCATTTCCAAATAACTTGTCATTTAGCTTCATGATTGCCCCAAGGTATTTAGCAACTTGCTCTTCAGTGACATACTCATCCTCTTCAGAGGAAGAATACTCATCAGAGCTCATGAAAGGCAGAAGTAAGTCCAATGGAATCTCTATGGTCTCATTTTGAGCCTCAGATTCCCATGGTTCCTCATTGGGGAACTCAGTAGAGGTCAGTGCACGCCCATTGAGGTCTTCCTCAGTGGCATCCACTTCCTCTCCTTCCTCTCCAAATTCGGCCATGTTGATGGCCTTGCACTCTCCTTTTGGATTTTCTTCTGTATTGCTTGGAAGAGTACTTGGAGGGAGTTCAGTAATTTTCTTACTCAGCTGTCCCACTTGTGCTTCCAAATTCCGAATGGAAGACCTTGTTTCAGTAATGAAACTTTGAGTGGTTTTGATTAGATCAGAGACCATGGTTGCTAAGTCAGAGGGGTTCTGCTTAGAATTCTCTGTCTGTTACTGAGAAGATGATGGAAAAGGCTTGCCATTGCTAAACCTGTTTCTTCCACCATTGTTGTTGTCGAAACCTTGTTGAGGTCTCTCTTGATTCTTCCATGAGAAATTTGGGTGATTTCTCCATGAAGAATTATAGGTGTTTCCATAGGGTTCTCCTAGGTAATTCACCTCTTCCATTGAAGGGTTCTCAGGATCATAAGCTTCTTCCTCAGATGAAGCATCCTTAGTACTACTTGGTGCATTTTGCATTCCAGACAGACTTTGACAAATCAAATTGACTTGTTGAGTCAATATCTTATTCTGAGCCAGTATGGCATTCAGAGTGTCAATCTCAAGAACTCCTTTCTTCTGACTAGTCCCATTGTTCACAGGATTCCTTTCAGAAGTGTACATGAATTGGTTATTTGCAACCATTTCAATTAGCTCTTGAGCCTCTGTAGGCGTCTTCTTCAGATGAAGAGATCCTCCAGCAGAGCTATCCAAAGACATCTTGGATAGTTCAGAGAGACCATCATAGAAAATACCTATGATGCTCCATTCAGAAAGCATGTCAGAAGGACATTTTCTGATTAATTGTTTGTATCTTTCCCAAGCTTCATAGAGGGATTCACCATCCTTCTGTCTGAAGGTTTGGACTTCCACTCTAAGCTTACTCAATTTTTGAGGTGGAAAGAACTTTGCCAAGAAGGCATTGACTAGCTTTTCCCAAGAGTCCAGGCTTTCTTTAGGTTGAGAGTCCAACCATGTCCTAGCTCTGTCTCTTACAGCAAAAGGGAATAGCATCAGTCTGTAGACCTCAGGGTCAACCCCATTAGTCTTGACTGTGTCACAGATTTGCAAGAACTCAGCTAAAAACTGATGAGGATCTTCCAATGGAAGTCCATGGAACTTGCAATTCTGTTGCATTAGAGAAACTAATTGAGGCTTAAGCTCAAAGTTGTTTGCTCCAATGGCAGGGATAGAGATGCTTCTCCCATAGAAGTTGGGAGTAGGTGCAGTAAAGTCACCCAGCACCTTCCTTGCATTGTTGGCATTGTTGTTGTTTTCGGCTGCCATGGCTTTTTCTTCCTTGAAGATTTCTGTTAGGTCCTCAACTATGAACGTGTGCCTGACAACCACCTCCGTTCATAGAGATTTGTGCTTTAGCTTCTCTTAGCTTTTGCTTCAAGGTCCTTTCAGGTTCAGGGTCAGCTTCAACAGGAATGCCTTTGTCTCTGCTCCTGCTCATGAGAAGAGAACAAGAAAATATGGAATCCTCTATGTCACAGTATAGAGATTCCTTGAGGTGTCAGAGGAAAAGAAAAATAGAAGGCAGAAGTAGAAAATTCGAACTTATCAAAGAAGATGGAGTTCGAATTTTGCATTAAGGAATAGTGTTAGTCCAAAGATAAAAGGATGTGAGAAGAAGGGAAGTAATTTTCGAAAATTAAGTAAAAGATTTTAAAAACATTTTGAAAAACACTAATTGATTTTCGAAAACAAAAGTGGGAAAGAAGTAAAGTGATTTCTGAAAAAGATTTTGAAATTAGAAATCAAAAAGATTTGATTGAAAACTATTTTGAAAAAGATGTAGTTAAGAAGATATGATTGGTTTTAAAAAGATGTGATTGAAAAGATATGATTTGAAAACAATTTTAAAAAAGATATGATTTGAAAAACATTTTAAAAAGATTTGATTTTAAAAATTAATGACTTGCCTAACAAGAAAAGATATGATTCAAACATAAAACCTTCCTCAATAGAAAAGGCAAAAAATGTTCAATCAAATCATTAATTGTTAGTAAGTATCTTTGAAAAAGGAAAGAAATTGATTTTGAAAACATTTGATTGAAAAGATATGATTTGAAAAAGATTTGATTTTGAAAAACTTTGAAAACTTGAAAAAAAATTGATTTTGAAAACAAAATCCTCCCCCTTGTGCCATCCTAGCGTTAAACGCCCAGAATGGTGCACATTCTGCACATTCTGGCGTTTAACGCCCAAACTACTACCCTTTTGGGCGTTAAACGCCCAGCCAGGCACCCTGGCTGGCGTTTAAACGCCAGTCTGTCTTCTTCACTGGGCATTTTTGAATGCCCAGCTTTTTCTGTGTGATTCCTCTGCAGTATGTTCTGAATCTTCAATTCTCTGTATTATTGACTTGAAAAGACACAAATTAAAAATATTTTTGGATTTTTAATAATAAGGAATAATCAAAATGCAACTAAAATCAAATAACAATGCATGCAAGACACCAAACTTAGCAGTTTGTATACTACTGACACTAACAAGATGAGAATGCACATGAGAAACAACAAATCACTCAAGTCAATAGAATTCAAAGATCAAAACAAGGAAATCATCAAGAACATCTTGAAGATTAATGAAGATACATGCATGAATGCAATAAGAACATAAACATGCAATTGACACTAAACTTAAGATGAGACTCTAGACTCAAACAAGAAATATTTTTGGATTTTATGATTTTATAAAATTTTTTTTTTGTGTTTTTTTTTCGAAAATTATGTAGAAAAAGAAAATAAAGGTATCAAAATTCTTAATGAGAATTCCAGGAATCATGCAATGTTAGTCTAAAGCTTTAGTCTAAAGGAATTAGACATGGCCGGCCAAGCTTCAGCAGGACATTGCATTTAAGAGCTAAATTGATGAGAATCAATCAGCTTTGGTGATGATAAGAACATCACCTTTGAAACACTAGAATTCATTTTTAAGAACTCTGAAGAAAAATACCTAATCTAAGCAAGAAGATGAACCGTCAGTTGTCCATACACAAGAACAATCCCCGGCAACGGCGCCAAAAACTTGGTGCACGAAATTGTGATCACTACAACTTCGCACAACTAACCAGCAAGTGCACTGGGTCGTCCAAGTAATACCTTACGTGAGTAAGGGTCGATCCCACGGAGATTGGTGGTATGAAGCAAGCTATGGTCACCTTGTAAATCTCAGTCAGGCAAACTCAAATGTATAATGGTGATGAACGAAAATAACATAAAGATAAAGATAGAGATACTTATGTATATCATTGGTGAGAGCTTCAGACAAGCGTATGAAGTTGCCTTCCCTTCCGTCTCTCTGCTTTCTTACTGTCTTCATCCAATCCTTCTTACTCCTTTCCATGGCAAGCTCATGTAGGGTTTCACCATTGTCAATGGCTACCTCCCATCCTCTCAGTGAAAACTAATGCTCACGCACTCTGTCACAGTACGGCTAATCACCGGTTGGTTCCCTCCCCTACTGGAATAGAATCCCTCTTTTGCGTCTGTCACTAACGGCCAGCAGGTTACAAGTTTGAAGCACGTCACAGTCATTCAATCATTGAATCCTACTCAGAATACCACAGACAAGGTTAGACCTTCCGGATTCTCTTGAATGCCGCCATCAGGTCCTGCCTATACCACGAAGATTCCGATTAAAGAATCCAAGAGATATTCACTAAGCCTCGGATGCTTGTAGAACAAGAATGGTTGTCAGTCACCTTGTTCATAAGTGAGAATGATGATGAGTGTCACAGATCATCACATTCATCAAATTGAAGAACAAGTGATATCTTGGAACAAGAACAAGCGGAATTGAATAGAAGAACAATAGTAATTGCATTAATACTCGAGGTACAGCAAAGCTCCATACCTTAATCTATGGTGTGTAGAAACTCCACCGTTGAAAATACATAAGAACAAGGTCTAGGCATGGCCGTGAGGCCAGCCTCCCAAATGATCTAAGAACTAGATGTCCAAAGATGAAAATACAATAGTAAAAGGTCCTATATATAGAGTACTAGTAGCCTAAGGTGTACAGAGATGAGTAAATGACATAAAAATCCACTTCCGGGCCCACTTGGTGTGTGCTTGGGCTGAGCAATGAAGCATTTTCGTGTAGAGACTCTTCTTGGAGTTAAACGCCAGCTTTTATGCCAGTTTGGGCGTTTAACTCCCATTTAGGTGCCAGTTCCGGCGTTTAACGCTGGGAATTCTGAAGGTGACTTTGAACGCCGGTTTGGGCCATTAAATCTTGGGCAAAGTATGGACTATCATATATTGCTGGAAAGCCCAGGATGTCTACTTTCCAATGCCGTTGAGAGCGCGCCAATTGGGCTTCTGTAGCTCCAGAAAATCCACTTCGAGTGCAGGGAGGTCAGAATCCAACAGCATCTGCAGTCCTTTTCAGTCTCTGAATCAGATTTTTGCTCAGGTCCCTCAATTTCAGCCAGAAAATACCTGAAATCACAGAAAAACACACAAACTCATAGTAAAGTCCAGAAAAGTGAATTTTAATTAAAAACTAATAAAAATATACTAAGAACTCAACTAAAACTACCAAAAACATACTAAAAACAATGCCAAAAAGCGTACAAATTATCCGCTCATCAACCTTCCAAGTGTTTGATGAAATGCTTGGTTGGATTTTAGTATAGATTTTGTTTCTCTTGGCTTTGGTTGAGTAATTAGTGACTCTTGAGTTATCTAATTCATTTGTTGGTTGATAATTAGAAGTTGCTAATTGATTTGAATGTCTCTAAAGCTAGTCTTTCCTTTAGGAGTTGATTAGGACTTGAGGAATCAAATTGATTCATCCACTTGACTTTCCTCCATGGTTAGAGGTTAACTAAGTGGGAGTAATGGACAATTTGTTATCACAATTGAGGAGGATAACTAGGATAGGACTTCTAGTTCTCATATCTTGCCAAGAGCTTTGTTAGTTGTTAGTTTATTTTCTTTGCCATTTATATTTCTTGTCTAAAATCTCAAAAACCCCAAAATAACTCATAACCAATAACAAGACACTTTATTGTAATTCCTAGGGAGAACGACCCAAGGTTCAATACTTCGGTTTATAAATTTAGGGGTTTGTACTAGTGACAAACAACTTTTTGTATGAAAAGATTATTGATTGGTTTAGAAACTATACTTGCAACGAGAATTCATTTGTGAAATTCTATACCATCAAAAATTCAATCATCGCATACATCGGCTCAAGAGAGTCGCACCTGTAAGACAGAGGTTGCTTACAAAGGTTATGACACTGGAAGCCAAACTCAAACAAAGGTTGCTGGGTTAAATGGAAATATAATTCAGTAATAACAAAGAATAAAAGAATTAAAAGAATAAAAGAAACTAAAGAACCTCTTCCACATGAGAGCAGAGAATATAAGAGAAAGCAATATATTAATTAAAAGAATCTTTACCATAGAAGAGAAGGAAACAAAGATTAAAAGAATCCAACAAATCTTTGCCACAGGAGAACAGAGCACAGAAAAGAAAAGAATATATTAACTAAAAGGATCTCTGCCACAGGAGAGCATAGGGCAAAGATAAAGAAAAAGCTTTAAAAGACTGTCTGCCACATGAGAGCAGATGCGACCTTTGTTTGGGCCTTAGTGCAAACTATATAGTGGGGGACGCCCACACATTGAGAACTGTTTTTCAGATATAAGCACATTGAAATACATTTAAAAGTCACACTATATGTAGCCTGGCTATAAGACTTATATGCACACTGTATGCATCTGAAAAGCCATACTTGGGACTCATGCCCAGGTAATATCGGGAGTGGATAGGCAACCGACACATGAGCTCATGGCCTGCGATAGGATTAGACATGCATCATACTTGTTTGTGCATATTTGTTCGTGAGTGTGTTTTCAGTGTTTGTGGGTGTGCTAAATGGCTGTTCAAATTCTGTGTTCTATAATTGTTGAATTAGATTGTCCTATGTTAACTGTTAATGCTAACAAAGTATATATAAAATGAACTAAACTTCTAACCCCGACCCTATTAAGAACTCTCCAGTTCTTACCTGCTACTTCCACCCCCCTTTCAACTACAGGTGCGAAGGTTTAGTGCGAAGGTATAGGAGCATAGAAAATTATGCTTACAAGTTGAGTTGTTAGAATTTAATTTTCCCTTGTGGTTTATTCTTTTGGTTTTAGAGCAGTAGGACTTGTAATTGAAGTTCTTTTACTAAGTCTATGTATATAATGCTATGGATATATATACTTTTGTGATTAAGTGATTTAAAATAAATTCTCATTTCGTTTTCTTAATAAGAGTTTCTGTTTGTATTCGCGAAAGCTCAATATTAAATAAACATAGTATATAATTAAAGCAATAGAGGTAAGTAACGCTCGGACTTTTAGTACAATCATGAGGTGCTAAAAGGTAGGGTGTTACATTATGGTATCAGAACAGTTCGTTCCTGTTAGAGCCTTAGGAATGGACTGACTATGCTTCACTGCATACTCTGAGTGTCTGTCATGCAATAGGACTTTTCCTAATGACAAGAGTATGAGTTTTAGATGCATGACTGTCTATTGATTAATGTTGTTAGTCGACCGTTGCATTTCTCATGGTATTAGGTCTGACCAACTTAATACTGATGATTTGTGTATACGAAAACCCTAATGGATTATCATAGATAAAATAGAAGTAATAGGTAATGTGAATTAAGGGATTTAGGAATGTTAGGAGTTACATTTTAAGGATTCGTTTCGAACTATACCCTTCATTCATGCTACACGAACTCGTTCCATCTTTTCTTTCATTATCCTCATTGGAATTCTTGCTTTGGACCTTCTCAGAATATGATTTGATTATTTTCCAATCATACTTTATTGTTCCTGTGAATCTTTATTTGCCTATACTTTTCTTCGTGGATCCTATTTTTCTTTGATTTGAATTTGGATTTGTTCCAATAAATTTTTTAGGGCGAAAATTTTTGTAAGGTGAATGAGAGATAATATTCCAAATTTTTAAAAATTAAATAATTAGTTATTTATAAATTATTATATTATATTAAAATTTTATTTTTAAAAAAATTATTTTTGTTAACAAAAATAATTAAATAAAATTTTATAATTATTAAAATTTAATTTAATTATGATTTATTTTATTAATTTAAATTATTTATTAAAAATTATTTTAATAAAAAAATAAATTAATCTTTTGTATTTTTTATTATTATTATTATTATTATTATTATTATTATTATTATTATTTAATTCCATTCTTTTGGCCGAAGCCATTTAGCAACAAAGGAAAGAAAATGAAACATGACCTTTTATGTACATAAATATATATAACCAATGCTATTAAGGAAACCAAAGGAAAGGAAAGGAAAGGAATGAAACAAAACGTGGCTGCATGTACGTGTATATATATACAAAGCATGACACCTAATTATCTTTGATCTAATTAATCATCATCTCACCCATTCCTTTTCTAATATGACCGAATCCAAAGAAGAAAGAAAAAAGAGAAACCGACTGAGAGACAGCGTGGTGAGGAAGGAAAACCGTAAAAACCTCCAAACTTTCGACTTTAATTTTTTGAGATTCGTAACTCTAATAAAAAATTTAATTTGGTAAGAGGATTTGTATTTTTTTTCTTATACATTAGTGTTACTTTTATCCAGTAAAATTTGACGGTGATATAGTTTTTCTTTCTCTTGAGTTCGACCAATTGAAATTGTAAAAGACACAGACAATTTCTGACGTTTTTCTCTTTAGCAGCTTAGTCAAAAAAAATTTTTTAAAATTTTTATTGTTTTAATTTCGTACGGAGATAGGATTTGATAATTTTATAATAATTAAATATGAATTTGATAAGTAAATGTTGATTTAGTTAATTATTGTTAGAGTTTGAATGATTTTATGTTGAATTATTATTGTTGCTTGTGACTTGTTGGTTTAGCTATGAGGAACAGTTCAACTGTGGTTGTTTTAATAGTTTTGGAACTATTGTGATGTGGTATTTTGAGGAAATTGATGAGATTTGGTGGTTGAAAGATTAAATTAAAAGTTGAGAAAAATCGGTAACCGAAAGACTCGAAAACGGATTAAAATACAAGTAATATTTTAAAAGGAAAGGGCTAAGAGTTTCGGTTTTGGTATAAGAGAAAGATTAATATTTAAACTTTATTTTTTAATGGTAACATTGTATTTGTATATAAAAATCGTGGTACAATTTGTAATTATATAAGTTTTTGGATATTTTGGGTAATAGATAAAGTACGGGATAAAAATGGGTATTTTATATAAGTTCAGGGCTATTTTTATAAATATGAAAATAAGTGAGGATTTTAAATATAATTTTATAAAATATTAAGGCTAAAAATATAATATTAAAAATTTCGTGATTTAGAAAGTAATTAATAAAAGTTTAAAATTAAGATTTTATAAACTAAGTTTTGAAAGAAGATTATAAATATTATTTTAAATACTTCTTTAAAATTATTCATTTATATTAAATTAAATCATTATTATAATTAGTATTTATCAAAGTTATTATTTTGTAAGAATATTATAATGTGTAATATTAATGAAAAAGCAAGCAATCAGAGTAATTTTAAAAGTTTTAGAGAACGCAAACTTAATTAAAGTACTTTATAATTCTTTATCATAAGACTTAAGAAAAGGTGAGGGAATAATGTGAATATAAATTATATTATATAATGATAGGAAAGAAAAGAAGAAGAAAGAAAAGAAAAGGAAAGGAAAGAAAGAACGAAAAGAAAATGAAATAAGCAAAGATATGGTGGTGAGTCCACCGAGATTTGCTTCCAGAGATACATCAGCCAATCCAGGGGATGGTCGCACCTATAAGACAGAGGTTGCTTATAGAGGTTATCAATACATACATTGGCTAGAGAGAGCCTCACCTGTAAGACTGGGGTTGCTTACAGAGGTTATGTTTGCATACATCGGCTCAAGAGAGTCACACATGTAAGACAGAGGTTGCTTACAAAGGTTATGGCACTGGAAGCCAAACTCAGACAAAGGTTGCTGGGTTAAATGGAAATATAATTTAGTATATAACAAAGAACAAAAGAATTAAAAGAATAAAAGAAACTAAAGAACTTCTGCCACATGAGAGCAGAGAATATAAGAGAAAGCAATGTATTAATTAAAGGAATCTTTGCCATAGAAGAGCAGAAAACAAAGATTAAAAGAATCCAACGAATCTTTGCCACAAGAGAGCAGAGCACAGAAAAGATAAGAATATATTAACTAAAGGGATCTCTGTCACAGGAGAGCAGATGGCAAAGATAAAGAAAAAGCTTTAAAAGACTGTATGCCACATGAGAGCAGATGCGACCTTATATGGGTCTTAGTGCCAAATGTATAGTGGGGGACGCCCACACACTGAGAATTCTTTTCCAGATGTAAGCATATTGAAATACATTTAAAAGTCACACTATATGCGGTCTGGCCATAAGACTTATATGCACACTGTATGCATCTGGAAAGCCATATCTGGGACTCGTGTTCGGGTAATGTCGGGAACGGGTAGGCAACCGACACATGAGCTCATGGCCTGCGATAGGATTAGACATGCATCATACTTTTTTGTGCATATTTGTTTGTGAGTGTGTTTTCTGTGCTTGTGGGTGTGCTAAATGACTGTTCGAATTCTGTGTTCTATAATTGTTGAATTGGATTGTCCTATGTTGACTGTTATTGTTGACCAAGTTTATATAAAATGAACTAAACTTCTAACCCTGACCCTTGATGAAAGGAGAAATAGTTTATTGGTCAAGAATTTCTCAATGAAATCTCATTTCAAGTATAGTTCTAAACCAACAAACAATCCTCCCAATGAAAATTTGGTTGTCACAAGTACAAACACCAATAAAAATTAACCGAAGTATTTAAATCTCGAGTCATCTCACAAGGAATTGCAATGAAGTGAATGATTATTGGCTATGAAGGAACAAGGGGTTTGATTTATGGAAGGGCAAGAAAAATAAATGGTAAGAGAATAAAGGCGACAACTAACGGAAGCAATTAATGAAGAGAGACATTCATGGCAAGGATTGAGAATATAGGCTTTCTATCCTAGTCACTAATCATAACAATGATTAACAAGAATTTATCTTATCTAGTTAACTCTAGCATTGGAAGAAGATACAAAGTTATCTTCACGTGAGAGAAAGTTAAATAAGACTAGCTAATCTCAATCCAAAAGTCTTAATCAACTCACTAATTGAATTAGAAAGAGATTAGAGTCAATGGAAATGATATTAACTAACAACTCTGGATCACCAATCCAAATTGGGTGTTGATGACTCAAGATTTTCTAATATCTACTTCCAAGCCAAGAATGCTCAAAAAGCTACTCTAGCATCCAACCAAATATTTTGTCAAACACTTGGAAGGCATAAAAGGAAAGTACGGTAAATTGCAAGAAATAGTAAACTCTACCACTACCTAATGCAAGAAAAGTAAGATCAACAACTCAATTCAACAATAAAAGGGGCATAAAACATCAATTGCATTAAAGAAACCAAATCCAACAAGAGTTTAGCAATAACATAAAAGTGACATCAAAGGGAAATTAGCACTACAAACTAAGAGAATGAAGATGTAGGAACAAGAAATTGTAAAGGAACAAAACAAGAGTTAAAACTTAGATCTAAGATGCAATTGACCCTAAGAGCCCTAATTCTAGAGAGAAGATGGAGCTTCTCTCTCTAGAAAACTAACTACATGATACGTAAGTTACACTAAGTGCTCCCCCTTGTCCAATCTTCAATTCTTCATGAAATAGTCTCTAGAATCCGTTGGATTTGGGCCTGGGAAGCTCAGAAATTGCGCCCAGCGTTTTCACTTTAATGAGGTCACGTGCGAGCTGTGACGCGTACGCATGGGTCACGCGTACGCGTCACTTGACATTTTACCATCCACGCGTACGCGTCAAATCATGTGTGTGTGTCGCCATGCGACTTCATATCCATGCGTGCACGTCGATGTATGCCCTCCAAATCCTTGATTTCTATAATTTCTCCAGTTTGCACGCTTTTCTCTTCACTCCTTTTATCCATTCCTAGCCTTTTCAACCTGAATTCACTAACAAACATATCAAGGCATCTAGTGGAATCAAAGGTGAATTAAAACTAGTAAATTAAAGGCCTAAAAAATATATTTTTACACTTAAGTACAAATTAAGGAAGAATTACAAAACCATGCTATTTCATTGAATAAATGTGAGAAAAGTTGATAAAATCTCCCAAATTAAGCACAAGAAAAACCACAAAATTGGGGTTATTCAAACCTTCCCACACTTAAACCAAGCATGTCCTCATGCTAAAGCAAAAAAGACAAGAAAAAAGGGTATGAACATTTATTCAACGCAAATAACCTAAATGCACCTTTTTACATGCATGCAACTAAATGCAAGATGCTTCTACCTACTTGGTCAAAAGTAAATCAATCTGCAAGAATATGTGAACAAGTAGGGCTAATTAGTATGATAGCTCATGAATCCTACCAATTTAAATATCAAAATGAAGTTCAAATAGACTTGCAAGAAGAAAGCTCATGAAAGTCGGGAACAAGGAATTGAGCATCGAACCCTTACTGGAAGTGTATCCACTCTAATCACTCAAGTGTATAGGGTTGATTCACTCAATTCTCTTCTAATCTTGCTTTCTAAGATTTATTTTTCATCTAACAATCAACAATTATTTCATGCATGAATACAAATATCATGAGGAGTTATCTTTAGGTTGTAATGGGGTTAGAGTCAAGGTAGGATTGTATATGGTAAAGTGGACTTGAATTTTAAATCTTTGATTAACTTAAACTTTCCCACCTAACCTATATAATAACCTATACAATTCAAAGCTAACCTAACTACCCATTCTTCACTTTTTTCACACACATGCATTTCTCTTTTCAATTCACATCCCAAATGCATTGATATTATTGAACTTTACCTTGGGGCATTTGTCCCCTTTTTATTGCATTTCTTTTTCTTTTTTTATACATTTTTTCTTTTGTTCTTCTCATTTTTTTTCAAACTAAAATATATACAAGGATGTCAATGCATATGGTTTACACATTTAATGCATGAGTATGTACTCAATTCTCAAAATTTTGGTAAAAAAACAAAATCACTCTTTTATCCCAACCAATGTTTCCAACTCTCCCACTTTTAAATGATAAGCACTCTCACTAGTCTAAGCTAATCAAAGATCCAAACAAGGGACATTTATTGTTTTTCACTTAAGACTTGTAATGTGCTAAAATTAAGAACAATTGGGTTAAGCATAGGCTCAAAATTTGCTAACTGTTCTTGTGTGATTACCTGGACGTGACCTCGGCTAGGGGAGCCAACGTCGTGCTTTAGCCTTCAATGCCGAGCTATAAGCTGGGATGATTCGAGCTCTTCGTCTAGAGAGATATCTCGTCACGGAGAGTATGAACAAAAGAGGAGTGTACCTACGAAAGGTACTCCGATACTTAAGTTAGTACTGAGAATTCAATGTATCATTTGAAGATAAAATATCATACCTTTATAGGTGAGATAAAATAGGTCGGTTATATTTCTATTGATCATCTGAATTGAAGAGCAATTAATAGGTTTTAATAAATGATAATGTCTAGTCAGACGTTTTTATTCCAGGATGTAGTCCGTTGAGTCTGATTATAACGTATAACGCCGAGTTATAACGTAAAGTTCCGAGTTATGGTGCATAATGTCGAGTTATTGTATATAATGCCAAATTATGACATCGGATTTGTAACGGCCATATCATAGCCCTCAAGCTTAGCCTGGCTATATTTTGATAAAGTAGGTTGAGCTTTTTTAGTTATAACTCGGCGATTTGAGTTATATGTATGGAGTCCCCAAATCTACTTATTTTATTAAAATAATGAATAATTTGAATTTCAGACGTGATTTGAAGTTAACCTGTATTGGAAAGTGTAGTAGTCTTGTCATTGATTATGCCTTTGATTTTTCCAATGTAATTTTGAACCGTTGATTTAATAGATGCAACGGTTAGGATTTTTCATGGAACTGAATAGTTAATTTGAATATTTGCTGAGACGATTTTGATAAAAGTGAATTGGTTGGGTGAGAATATTGAGTTAGTTCACCGTTGTTTGGTGATTTGATTGAGTTTGACTCTGCATGTGTAAACGATGTGACTTTGAATTGAAGAGTTGTAGCGAATGGATAAGTGTTTGTACTTGTATGATATGTGATTGAGTTTGTTGACTGTTGATAGTCATAGTTCAAAATTGAAGATTGAGTTTGATTGCGCATGTGTAAATGATGCGACTTTGAATTGAAGAATTATCGCGAATGGATAATTGATTGAAGATTGTGTTTGATTACGCATGTGTAAACGATGTGACTTTGAATTGAAGAATTATCGCGAATGGATAATTGATTGAAGATCGTTGATATAGATCTGATGATAGTTGATATAGATTTGACAATGACTGATAATGATTGATATAGAAACGATAATGATTGATATAGCTCGGATAATGATTGATATAAATCTGAAAACAGAGATAATAGATATAGATTTGAAAATAGAAAAACAGATATAGGTCGGTGAATAGAGATAACAGATATAGGTCGGCAAATAGAGATGACAGATGTAGATCGACAAATAGAGATAACAAATATATAACAGATGTAGATTGAAAAATCATATATAGATTAGCAAATAGAGATATCAGATGTAAATTGGCAAATAGAGATATCAGATATAAATTGGCAACTAGAGATAATTGATAAAGATCGGCAAATAGAGATAACAGATATAAATTAAAAAGTAGAGATGACAGATATAGATCAGAAATCAAATAACAGATATAGATCGGCAAATAGGGATAACAGATATAAATAAAAAAATAGAGATGACATATAGATCAGAAAAATAGAGATAACAGATATAGATCGACAAATAGATATATCAGATATAAATTAAAAAATAGAGATGACAGATATAGATCGAAAAAATAGAGATAACAGATATAAGTTAAAAAATAGAGATGACAGATATAAATCGGAAAAACAGAGATAACATATATAAGTTGAAAAATAGAAATGACAGATATAGATCAGAAAAATAGATATAGATTGGTAAATAGATATAACAGATATAGATTGACAAATAGGGATAACAGATATAAATCAGAATATAGAGATGATTGATATAAATTGGAAAATAGATATGATTGATATAAATCAGAAAATAGATATTGATCGGCAAATAGAGATAACTGGTATAAATCAACAAATAGAGATGATTGATATAAATCGAAAAATAGAGATGATTGATATAAATCGAAAAATAGATATAGATCGGCCAATAGAGATGACTGATATAAATCGACAAATAGAGAAGATTGATATAAATCGAAAAATAGAGATGATTGATATAAATTGGAAAATAGAGATGACTGTTATAGATCGGCAAATAGAGATTTTTTATATAAATCGGCAAATAGAGATGATTGATATAAATTGAAAAATAGATATAGATCGGCCAATAGAGATGACTGATATAAATCGGCAAATAGAGATGATTGATATAAATCGAAAAATAGAGGTGATTGATATTAATTGAAAAATAGAGATGATTATTATAGATCGACAAATAGAGATGATTAATATAAATCGGAGAATAGATATAACATATATAAATTGGCAAATAGAGATAATAGATATAAATCGTAAAATAGAGATGATTGATATAAATCGGAAAATAGAGATGATTGATATAGATCGGAAAATAGAGATGACTGATATAAATCGGCAAATAGAGATGATTAATATAAATTAGAAAATAGAGATGACAAATATAGATCAGAAAAACAGATATAGATCGGTAAATAGATATAACAGATATAGATTGGCAAATAGGGATAACAGATATAAATCGGAATATAAAGATGATTGATATAAATTGAAAAATAGAGATGATTAATATAAATCAGAAAATAGATATAGATCCGCAAATAGAGATGACTGGTATAAATCGGCAAATAGAGATGATTGATATAAATCGAAAAATGGAGATGGTTGATATAAATCGAAAAATAGATATAGATCGGCCAATAGAGATGACTGATATAAATCGGCAAATAGAGATGATTGATATAAATCAAAAAATAGAGATGATTGATATAAATTGGAACATATATATAATTCGGCCTGGTTTGGGCCTTAATGATTTACTATATGACCTTTGTTTACAAAGGTGCAAGTAAGTTTGAAGTCATTGGAAGGAAATGGGGCCTATAGAAAGAAGGGTGTTCATTTCGAGGCCCCACGGTGGGCGCCAATTGTTCTTGTGTGATTACCTGGACGTGACCTCGGCTAGGGGAGCCGATGCCGAGCTTTAGCCTTTAATGCCGAGGTATAAGCTGGGATGATCCGAGCTCTTCGTCCAGAGAGATATCTCATCACGGAGAGTATGAACAAAGGGAGAGTGTACCTGCAAAAGGCACTCCGATGCTTAAGTTAGTACTAAGAATTCAGTGTAACGTTTGAAGATAAAATATCATACCTTTATAGGTGAGATAAAATAGGTTGGCTACATTTCTATTGATCATCTTAATTGAAGAGCAATTAATAGGTTTTAATAAATGATAATGTTTGGTCGGACGTTTTTATTCCAGGATGTAGTCCGTTGAGTCTGATTGTAACGTATAACGCCGAGTTATAACATAAAGTGCCGAGTTATGGTGCATAATGCCGAGTTATTGTATATAACACCAAATTATGACATCGGATTTGTAACGGCCGTATCACTAACAATGGAAGATAAAAGGTAAGGCTATTTAGGTAAGTGAGCTAATTGAAACAATGGCCTCAATCATATAAGTGCATTTATACACAAAATAATGGACATAAAGAATCAAACAAATCAAATATTACAATCATAGAAAGAGAATAATACACACAAGAATGAAAGTAAGTGGTTATATGATGTAACCACACAATTAGGCTCAAAATTCACATGCTTGTGTTCTTAGCTCAAAAACCATGTTTCAAAAAAAATTCTTTCAAGCAAGTTCAACCATAAGAAATTTTTCAAATTGGTAGGGTGTCCTAAAAATAGTTTCTTGGAAAAGAAGTCATCACCCTAACCAAGTAGTCCTAACATAAAAAGAAGTGGTAAAATATGAACAAATTCTAACTAACATGCAACCTATCATGCAATGCAACAACTAATCTAACAAAGAAAACTAAGAATTGGTGTTGAAAGAAAATTGTTACCCATGGAAGTCGGTCGGAAGACCTCCCCACACTTGAAGATTGCACCGTTCTCGGTGCATGCAAAGAAGAGCAAGGTGGATGGGTTGCTACAACTGATGAGTTTCTTCAAAAGGTTGTGCGGATGAACTTGTTTGTGGCCCCATTTTAAAGCTTTTACGTTCCCTCTCGGTGGCCAACCTAAAAGGAGAGAAAAAGAAAGAAAATCAAGCCTACAATAAAGATGTCAAAGCAAATAGAACATAGGCGGGGGCTAATGCCAAATAAGAGTATGGTTCTCAACTATATGGTAGCTACAACATGTGAGTGAGAAAACAATGTAAGCTAAGGCATATCAACTAATACTTAATGCAAGAGTAATATCAAAACATAAGTAAATGTCATGAAGAGCATGTTCGGCATCAAGTTCAAACAAGAAAGAGTGGGTCATGAATAAAATTGAAAGTCCATGTCAATGCACAAAGAACACAAGAGTCATAAAAGATTAAGCAATGATTTAAAAGTTTCATCACTCATCAATACCAAACAATTCATGAAGAACTAAAATAATCCAAAAAATTATCAACAATTAAGTAGAAGAATTCAACACCAATGTTAAAATAAGAAACTTAGAGAAGAAAATAAGAACTAGCTACAAAAATAAAATTAAAATGCAATGAATGATAATATGCAAATGCAACATATAAAAGAAAATGAAAATAAGGAAAATAAAAAGTAGAATTTTGAAAAGAGAGGAAGAGAGAGAAAGTAAGAAAGGAATGAGAAAGAAGAAGAAAGGAGAAAGAACAAAAAAGAAAGAAAGGAAGAGAATAAGGGAGAAAGAAAACAGGGCAAAAATAGGGAAAAACAGGGCGCAGAAAGCGACGCGTAAGTGTCACCCATGTGTGCGCATGGAAGGCAGAAAAGACAAGCGACGCGTAAGCATCGCCCACGCGTACGCGTGGGTCGAGATTGTGCTATTCGCATAAATCCTGCACCACTCCAGCCTAACTCTCGGGTTTTTGTACCGGGAGTACCAAATATGGCATACGACGCGTACGCGTCGGCCACGCTTATGCGTGGCTCACCACTTTTTTTTTTACATGGAAACAAAAACAAGGCACTCTCTTAATCTACAAGCATTCTAAAACAATCAAAATTCAAATTTAACAACAAATCTTTTTAGTTTTTGAAAAATTTTCAAATACAAAACAAACAAAACTTACACTTCAAGAAAAATATATTTCAACAACAACTATTCTAATCAAAACATGAATTTAGCAAACCACTTATCAATCAAAGCAATGTGTATAAGAGTATAGAAAATAAGAAAAACTACCTACATTGGCAACTCAATTAATTCATTGATTATATATACAAGAGAACGGAAAGAGGTTACCATGGTGGGGTGTCTCCTACCTAGCACTTTTAGTTTAAGTCCTTGAATTGTTCCATTGATGGGGTCCTTACTATGGTAGCTTATGCTTGAATTCATCCTTGAATACCCACCAATTTTTGCATCTCCAATGTCCACCGGGATCCCAAATTAGGCGCATAAAGCCTTCAAGTAAGCTTAAGTAAATGACAAGGCCCCAATCAAGTGAGAAAGTAAATCTTAGGGATAGAAATTTTACCCACTTAAATATTGTGTTGGGTGATGGTGACTTAGGAAGGGGGACTTCCCCACACTTAGCCAATGCGAGATCCATTCCCTTGTGCTCTTCCCTTGCAACTTCCACCTCTTTACAAGCTTCTTCAATTTTAATTCCTTGCTCACCAACTTTTTCTATACACCCCTCATTGCTCAAATCATGTGTCGAAGGTTGTGCACGGTCCTCCTTATCATCAATTTCATAATATAATGGGGGAGGTTCATCAATTTCAAAAGACACATTGGTTGGTGTGGAATCATCTTCAATAATGGAGCTTACTTCTTGCTATACCTCTTTCCCTTGGTAGCTTCCTTCCAATTCGATCTCTTCTTCTTTAATCTCTATGTCAAGCCCAATGAAAGAGGGTTCAATTATATATAGGAACTCCACAATGATTGAATACATCTCTTGATCAACCTCTTCAAGGTCTTCAATCATGATATGCATTGGAGGTTGCGCACCCTCCTCAACATCAATGTCAAGCTTCTTGGAAGAGGGCTCTATGATTCTACATTCCATGGACTTCCAACATCTCCTAGGTCTTCAACCACTCTTTCCATTTCAATCATCTCTACCCCCTTCTCTTGTTGCACTCCTTGCTTCAACTCCTCTTCTCTACCTTAAAGCACCAAACTCACTCCCTCACTATGCTCCTTGATTGCTTCTCCACATTTAACAATGGGAGTGCCTTGATCATATGAGCTTAGGCAGGGGGCTATGTGGCTAATGGCTTCATTCATAGTGGCCAACATGGCCTCCAACCCCTTATGCTCTTCTTCTTGCTTTTGAAGGCGAGAATAGAGGTTTTTTTTTGTTCTTGCATCAGGCGGTTGATAGATTTGCCCGATGGAGATGGTGGGGGAAGAGATGGTTCATTGTTTGAGAGAAAGGGTTCATAATTGGAAGGTGGTTCATCTTGGTAAGGGTATGGAGATGGTATATATGGAGGTGGTTCTTGGGAGTAGTTGTGTTGGAATCATTGTGGTTCTATGTATGGCTCGTATAGCTCATAAGGTGGTTGGTATGGTGGGTAAGGATTAGGGTCATAATGAGGTGTTTGGTGGTAGGAGGCTTGTAAGTATGGTGGTTCAAAACTAGGTTGAGGGGTGGCTCATAAGCATATGGTGGTGGTTGTTGACAACCACAATGAGGATCACCACATCCATTAGATAAATATGCATTAGGAGTGGGATTATACCTATAAGAGATCGGAGGAGGTTGTTGCCAAGAAGGTTGATCAATCCTTTGAGGCTCCTCCCATCTTTGATTGTTCCATCCTTGATGCATGTTATCATTGTAGCTCCCAATTCCTACAACACAATTTGAGCCAAACTCATAGGCAAAAGGGTGAGAATTTATAGTAGCAAATAAAAACAAAAGCTAACAAAAATAAGCAACAAAGTCCTAAACCGAACAAAAACTAACAAACGAGCAAAAGGTAAACATATTCACATATTCACAATAGCCAATAGCATAGCACCGTTGCGATTCCCCGGCAACGGCACCATTTGATGAAAGAAAGAATAGTTTATCGGTAAAGAATTTCTCAATGAAATCTCGTTGCAAATATAGTTCTAAACCAACAAACAATCCTCCCAATCAAAATTTGGTTGTCACAAGTACAAACCCTAATAAAAATTAACCGAAGTATTTAAACCTCAGGTCATCTCACAAGGAATTGCAATGAAGTGAATGATTATTGGCTATGAAAGAACAAGGGGTTTGATTTATGGAAGGGCAAGAAAAATAAATGGTAAGAGAATAAAGGCAACAACTAATGAAAACAATTAATAAAGAGAGACATTCATGGTAAGGATTGATAATATAGACTTTCTATCCTAGTCACTAGTCGTAACAATGATTAACAAGAATTTATCTTATCTAGTTAACTCTAGCATTGGAAGAAGATACAAAGTTATCTTCACGCGAGAGAAAGTCAAATAAGACTAGCTAATCTCAATCCAAAAGTCCTAATCAACTCACTAATTGAATTAGCAAGAGATTAGAGTCAATGGAAATGATATTAACTAACAACTCTAGATCACCAATCCAAATTGGGTGTTGATGGCTCAAGATTGCCTAATATCTCCTTCCAAGCTAAGAATGCTCAAAAAGTTACTCTAGCATCCAACCAAGCATTTTGTCAAATACTTGGAAGGTAGAAAAGGAAAGCACGGTAAATTGAAAGAAATAGTAAATTCTACCACTACCCAATGCAAGAAAAGTAAGATTAACAACTCAATTCAACAATAAAAGGGGCATAAAACATCAATTGCATTAAAGAAACCAAATCCAACAAGAGTTCATCAATAACATAAAAGTGACATCAAAGGGAAATTAGCACTACAAATTAAGAGAATGAAGATGTAGGAACAAGAAATTGTAAAAGAAAACAAGATGAAAAAAAGAGTTAAAACCTAGATCTAAGATGCAATTGACCCTAAGAGCCCTAATTCTAGAGAGAAGAGGGAGTTTCTCTCTCTAGAAAACTAACTACATGATACCTAAGCTACACTAAGTGCTCTCCCTTGTCCAATCTTCAATTCTTCATGAAATAGTCTCTGGATCAAGTTGGATTTGGGCCTGGAAAGCTCAAAAATCGCCCCCAGTATTTTCCCTTAAATGAGGTCATGTGCGAGCTGTGACGCGTACACATGGGTCACGCGTACGTGTTGCATGACATTTTACCATCCACGCGTACGCGTCGAGTCACGCGTGCGTGTCGATGTATGCACTCTAAATCCTTGATTTCCATGAATTCTCCACTTTGCATGCCTTTCTCTTCACTCCTTTGATCCATTCCTAGCCTTTTCAACCTGAATTCACTAACAAATATATCAAAGCATCTAGTGGAATCAAAGGATAATTAAAACTAGCAAATTAAAGTCCTAAAAATATGCTTTTACACTTAAGCACAAATTAAGGGAGAATCACAAAACTATGCTATTTTGTTGAATAAATGTAAGAAAAGTTGATAAAATCTCCCAAATTAAGCACAAGATAAACCACAAAATTGGGGTTTATCAAACCTACTAAGAACTCCTCAGTTCTTACCCCATATTTCTATCCTCTTGCTACAGCTGTGAAGGTTCAGTGTGGAGTTACAGGAGCATAGAAGATTATGTTTACAAGTTGAGTTGTTAGAATTTAATTTTCTCTTGTGGTTTATTCTTTTTGGTTTTAGAGGGGTAGGACTTGTAATTGAAGTTCTTTTACTAAGTCTTTATATATAATGCTATGTGGATATATATACTTTTGTGATTAAGTGGTCTAAAATAAAGTCTCCTTTCATTTTCTTAATAAGAGTTTCGGTTCGTATTTGCGAAGGCTCAATATGAAATACACATAGTATATAATTAAAGGAATAGAGGTAAGTAGCGCTCGGACTTTTAGTACGATTATGAGTTGCTAAAAGTTAGGGTGTTACACTTTACACTTATGTTCATAAAACAGAGGTGGTGAGGTATTACGACCTCTAAAAATAAACTATATATGTATAGATATAGTTGAAGAAAGTAGTATCTAGGAGCCTTGAAGAAAAAGGTTAAACAAAATGCCCAAAAGAAAACTGCATCACACTCAAAAATGTAAACTGGAAAACAGATAAGGATAAGACATGAAGTATATAAAGGATAGATTACCAAAATAATAGGATATCAAGCTCCAGACTCGACCTGCAAAGCCAAAGCTGACCGGAAAATATTTGCATACATAGGTATAGATATACAGCACAAAGTATGCCAAAATAGAAGACAAAAAACATGTTTCTCTACGTCGACCTCTATATATATATATATACACACACACACACACACACACACACACACACACATAGGAGAGTCTACAAACTTAAATACATAACAACAGCCCAAAATATAACAACCCAAAAGGGAGACTTCGCTTACTTAGAACTCCAGACGCTCATCAAGATATGTATCAACCTGCATCTGAAAACAACAACATAGATATGGAATGAGAATAGAGGTTCTCAGCATGGTAATGGTTCCCACACAAATAATATATAAGATTCTGGAAAAGCCAAAGACAATCCTAAAACTTTGACACTCAGATCTAAAACTTAAATATTAAAACTGGAAACTATTAGCAGGGTAGTTCGTCTAAGGCTCTTAATCCTAACTCAATTCTAACTTAATTCTAACTTATTCCTTCAGCTTCTTTCCTTCCTCCAATGCTCTAAAACTCCAGTAGAACTGCCCTCGTCGTCACTCTTCCGCCAGACATGGGGCCTCTCAGTTGCACAGACATACAATACAGACAAAGAAAACACAGATAGAATGCAATTACAGTAGGTAGAACATATAGAAAATAAACATAGATATTCAAATAGGCAAATCTAAGTAATACAAACTCAAACAAGACAAAAAAAATACCTATGAAGAATGCCTTTCCTACTGGTCGTGAGCTCACATGTCGGTTACTTTGGCAGAACCCGACACACCCAGTAGCTAACCTGGATATCGTCTCTCTAACATGCCTCCACACTCTTGGGATATAGTGCCCTTCACACTCTTGGAATATACCGTCCACCACACTTATAGGATATAGTGCTCGTCGCATTTCCTGAGTTAAAGTGTTCCTCGCGTACGCTAGTGAGGAAAAATGATACCCCCGTGTACGTGCAACATGGGACACGTACGCAAGACCCTATTTTTTAGCAACTTTGTGCTTTGTGATTTAAACATTATTTCAAACTTTTAAACCTCTATTTTTACTTTCTAAGACCTTAAAACTTGGTTCTAGTCATAGTGAGGAAGTTGAACCTTGAGAGGGAGGTAACTTGGAAGGGAAGAAAGTTTGTGAAGTTGTAAATTATGATTGAGAAGTGCAAAAACACTGAGTATATGATGAATATTGACGATGATGAATAAGAATAATTGAACTTGAATGAATAATGATAAAAGAGGATGATTGGTGATGAGTATGTTTGAGTTTCTCTCTGTTGTAAAGTGTGTCAGGCACTATATCCCATGAGTGTGTCAAGCACTATATCCCAAGAGCATGGAGGGAGCTATATCCCAAGAGTGTGGGAGCACTTTCACCTAGGAAATATGTCGGACACTATATCCCATGAGTGTGTCGGGCACTATATCCCAAGAGCGTGGCAGGCGCTATATCCCAAGAGTGTGGGAACACCTTAACCCAGGAAATGTGACAGGCACTATATCCCATGAGTGTGGCGGGTACTATATTCTAATAGTGTGATAGAAACTATATCTCAAGAGTGTGGAGACATGTCAAAGAGACGATATCCAGGTTAACTATCGGGTGTGTCGGGTTCTGGCAAAGTAACCGACATGTGAGCTCACGGTTAATAGGAAAGGCATACAGCATATGCATTTGTTTGTCTTGTTTGAGTTTGCATTACTTGGGTTTGCGTATTTAAATATCTATGTATATTTGCTATATATTCTACCTACTATAACTGCATTCTATCTATGTTTTTCTTGTCTGCATTGTATGTCCGTGCAACTGAGAAGTCCCTTGTCTAGCAGAGGAGTGACGAGGGCAGTTCCACCGGAGTTTTGGAGGATTGGAGGAAGGCGAGAAGCTGAGTAAATAAGTTAGAATTAAGTTAGAATTGAGGATTAAGATCCTTAGACGAACTACCCTGCTTATGGTTTCCAATTTTAATATTTACGTTTTAAATCTGAGTGTCAAAGTTCTAGGATTGCCTCTAGCTTTTTCGGGATCTTATATATTATTTATGTGGACACCATTATCATGCTGAGAACCTCCGGTTCTCATTCCATATCTATATTGTTGTTTTCAAATGCAAGTCGAGACGTACCTCGGTGAGTGTATGGAGTTCTGAGCAAGCAAAGTCTCTCTTTTGGGTAGTTATATTTTGGGTTGTTGTTATGTATTTAAGTTTGTAGAATCTCCTATATATATATATATATATATATATATATATATATATATATAAACTTGTGTTTGTCTCTCTTAGAGGTTGATGTGGAGAAACAGGTTTTTTGTCTTCTGTTTTTGCATACTTTGGGGTGTATATTTATACCTATGTATGTAAATATTCTTCGGCCGGCCTTGGCTTCGCAGGTCGAGTTTGAAGCTTGATATTCTGTCATTTTGGTACTCTATCCATTATATACTTCATGTCTTATCCTTATTTGTTTGCCGGTTTACATTTTCGAGTGTGATGCGTTCTTCTTTTGGAGATTTTGCTTAACCTTTTTCTTCAAGACTCCTAGATACAACTTTCTTCAACTATATCTATACATATATATTTTATTTTTAGAGTTCGTAATACCTCACCACCTCTGTTTTACGAACTTAAGCGTAAAGCTAGGGTGTTACAGTAAGGGGTATGGTATGGGATGCGATTGACTTATCCGAGTTAGCTTGATTCGAAAGAAGGGTTGTTGGGAGATCAGGAGATATAATGACAAACACATATGCACCATTAGGATAATTTCACAAGATCATGTCAAGTTGAAATCAGACACGATTGCAGATGTTATCAGGCCGTTAATTGAAGCAGACACATCAATAAAGGTGAAATCTATTATTGCAAAAGTTCAATCCAGGTTCAACTATACTGTAAGTTATCACAAGACATGGTTGGAAAAACAAAAGTCCATCACAAAAATTTTCGGTGATTAAAAAGTTTCTTACCAGACTCTGCCAGTGTGGCTAAAAGCAATGACCACCTATATGCGAAGGTCTTATATTCAAATAAAAAATCTGCCTGTTTATCGTGAGAGTGAGAAGGTAATCGGTATAAGAGTTCTTCATTGGATATTTTAGAACTTCTATATATGTATTACAACATTTAGACACTACAAGTCATTGGTAACAACAACAATAATAATAATAACAACAACAATAATAATATTCATACTAGTACTACTATATTAACAGCAACATTAATAGCAGTAATAATAATAACATAATAATAAATACTCATATTGCACTACTAATAATATTAACAGTAATAATAATATAACAGTCGTGTACTACACATAACAACAACAACAGCAGCAGCAGCAACAGTAGTGCTAATAACAATAATCATATTATCAATATTAATATTCCTAATATTAACTAACACAAATAATATAACAAAAACAGTGAATAGTCATAATAATAATAATAAATAAATAACTGTGTACTACTACTACTACTACTACTACTACTACTACTACTACTACTACTAATAATAATAATAATAATAATAATAATAATAATATACTAATAAAAAATAAAAAATTCACATATTAAAGGTTATCTAAATGTTCAACAAAATGTTCTTTGCAACTAATGTAACATCACGAATTATTTTACTTAAATTAAACTTTTTAAAAAATTAAAAATTTGTGTCAATGAAAAAACAAGTTCAAATTTTTCACATTCTCTCTACACACGAAGAAATTGCAAAACGCAAATGATGGATGATGGTGCAACGGGTATATAAAGGAGAAAAAAAAGGAGAAAAATAATTAATGTGTAACACGTGTCACACATGTATTGAGTTGAAGAGTGTTGCACCTGCAAAATGTAAGTAGTGCTTGGGTCAAGTCACCTGCAAAATGCATGTTATGTTTTGCATGGTCTTGGTCAAAGAACAGACACGTTTCATCCATGCAATCCCTCTTAGTGTTTGCTTTTTTTTTGTGTAAAACAAAAGTTGCATTTGGCAGATATAGTATTTTCTTTTGAGTAAAGAGAATTTGTCTCTTGTGCTTAAAAGCGGGACACGTGGGAGTTTGGTTTCTGTAACGGAGTAGGTTGTGGGGGTTGAGATTTGGAGGAGGCTTAGAAGGCTTTGATGTGGTGAGCCTAGCCGGTAATTAGTGAGAGCTATTGAAAGAGGGTTGGATGGGTGGGTGGGCCATTGTGGCTATGGGCTTTGGTGGAAAAAGGTTTTCGGCCAAGGTCTCCGAAAAAAAAAGGTGTGTTAATGTGAAGAAAGGGAAGTATTGTCTCCAGGGGTGTTCGCAGTGCGGTTTGGATTGGTTTTGAGTAAAAAACTCATCTTTACTTGCGGTACAGTTTGAATTGGATGTTTTTTTTAAAAAAAATCTGATCCGATCCGATCCAATTTCAAGCGGTTTGGATTGGATTGGATTTGCGGTTTTATAAATTAAAAAAATTAAATACATATAACAAGTCTCAACATCAAATTTTAAATAATCAACAATGATATAAAAAGTCTCAACAATATCTTAAAAAATCAACAATAATATAACAATATAAATAAAATTATAAGTTAATTAAAATAAATAAATAACATTTTGAACATAAAATATTTATTAAATAATAATAATACATGATAATATAAAAATATAATTGAACAAGTTATAAATATAATTGTAAATATAATAATAAAATAATAATGTTATAGCACATTGTACGGTTTGAATTGAATTGCATCGGTTATGATTCCATTAAAAAAAGATAAATTAAATAAAAAATTAATTATAGGTATTAATAAAATCATAAACGTTGGTGTGCATACCCTGACCCAACACTAAGGCCCAGGTCCAAATCAGATAAAAAAGCCTAACCCATAGGTTGGCCTCCCCACACAACCGACCTCCTCGGAAGAGGTCGGATTCGACACAGGCCTCACCTCAAGGAAGTTGGGATCAAAGGTTAGCTGGCAGATAAACACTCCTTCAAATAAGTAACTGCCCCTAAAATCTCTCAACCCACTTCTAGGAGCCATATCTCAACTTCTCTAAGATAAAAGAACAGTTATCCTCCTTAAAAGGTGGAACTACTCCAACGATGGTTATTGGTTCACCACTATAAATACACTGATACCCATCAGCTATCTCTAAGTTCCAATACTCTCTCAAAACCTGTTTATACCCCTTGCTGACTTAGGCATCCGAGTGTCTTTGCAGGTACCACCCCCATTCCTTCATACGCACAAGTCGGACGGCGGCTCCCAGACGTAAACCGAGTCGGAGGCCACCTCCCACAGACGATTGGGCCAACCTCACAAGTCCAGCCCACTAAACTCTGGTTACCCATCGTAATAGTTGGATTCCAAAATAATATTAAGAATAAGATTATTGAGAGTATTAGAACAAAAATACGATGTAAAAAAAATCCTAAATTAACGTTTTCACGTTAATACTTAAAATTTAAAAAAAATGTAACATATTTGATTAAATACTCTTATATATATAATTTATATTTCTTATTTTTAATATAAAATATATTTTGTTAATTTTTATATGTTATTTTATTTTAATAAATAAATATTAATTTTATTATAAAATTAATTAATAAGATGATTCAAATATCTAAATTAAAATAATAGGATAATATAAAAAAATTATTTAAGTTGATGTCTACTTTAGTAATTTTTTATTTAAAAGTGATTTTGAGTAGTGTAATCCGAACAATATTTATTTTACTATAATTCATTTTGATATAAAGATGGTCAAATATAAATCACTTCAATATAAACTTACTTTTTACCAAAATCAAATTTACAAAATCAATTTTATACAAACTCTCATTTATAATCTGTAATCCAAACACACTTCACCAAAAATTTAGTCCATGCGCATTTATTCTTTCTCTTCTTTTATTTTGTTCGGGTTCATTTGGGTCATATAACCTTTTTTTGTGGTCAAGGGTCATACAACATAAAGTTACTTAATCTTGCAGTATGCTTTTAACTCATTCCTCCCTTTCAACCATGATGCCCCCGCGGCCCACTCATATCCAAGGCCTCATATAGAGTCCATCCAACCCAAGCCCAATCCTCGCACATCCAGGTGCAGCACCTTCTATCCAAACGGAGCCAATTTCCTTCCAGCATGAGCTACTCGGCTTCGTGGTTGCTTCACGTTACACCGTTCAGCAAACAATCAGAAGCGGCTCTCTCGAGATACCTATCAGCACGAGATAACTCCAAAAGGAATATCTGTATCCTCGCATCTGTACCCTATAATTTTTCTATGTTTTGCATGGTCTTGGTCAAAGGACAGACACGTTTCATCCATGCAATCCCTCTTAGTGTTTGCTTTTTTTTGTTTGGTGTAAAACAAAAGTTGCATTTGGCAGATATAGTATTTTCTTTTGAGTAAAGTATTATTTTTGTCTCCAACGTTTGGAGAAAGTCTCAAAATTATCCCTAGCATTTAAATCGTCTTATTTAATTTAAAATTGGCTTAATATTATCCTGCCGTTAGGAATCTATTAACATAATTGACAGCGGGACAAAATTAAGACGATTTTGAAATGTTAGGGATTTAAATAGGATGAAAATGTTAGGAATAAAAACGATACATAAAAATAAATTTTATTTTTATCCTTCAATAATATTAATTTTTTACTGTACATAGTTATTCAATTATTTTTTAAAAAAAAACTTTTCTTCAATAATTTCAATCATTTTAATTTTTAATAAATTTTAATCTTTTCTTCAATAATTTTAATTTTTTTTACAACAAATAATTACTTAATTTATTTTTTAATTTTGTTCTTATTAATAAAAAATAAATTCACTTAGAAAAAAATAATGTGATTAAGAATAAATTAAAAAATAATTGAATAATTATCTACTGTAAAAATTTGATATTATTGAAAAATAAAATTAAAAATAAAGTTTGACTAAATTAAACATTAAAGAATTTCGATACATTAGAGACAAAAGGTACAATTCATACTTTATTGTATATGTTCTATTTTTTGTCTTTTTCGCATGTTTATATACTAGTCATTCTACAAATATTTCATGATTAAAAATATTTAAGAGTAAAATTATAAAAAAAATTATTTAGAATAAAAGTAATGTGATTAAGTATAACTTATATGTAATTAAAAAATAATTAAATAACTGTGCACCGTAAAAAATTAATATTATTGAAGGATAAAATTAAAATTTATTTCTATGTATCATTTTCTTCCGAATGTTTTCGTCCTATTTAAGTCCCTAACGTTTCAAAATCATCCCAATTTTGTCTCGCCGTCAATTCTGTTAACAAATCTCAAACGACAGGACAATATTGAGGCAATTTTAAAATGTTAGAAGCTTAAATAGGACGATTTAAACGTTAGGGACAACTTTGACACTTATCCCAAATGTTGGAAATTAAAACGATACTTTACTCGTTTTCTTTTCTTTCTTTCTTTTTTTTTTTGTATAGTGTAAAACGCAAGTTATTTTTGGCATATAATGTTTTCTTCTTTCTTTTTTTTTTTTCGTTAATAGCAAAATGCAGATTGCGTTTGCAGCCATGTAAATGTATAAGTCCACAATTCTGCATAACACACCATGATACAATATGTGTGACTAATACTATTTTTTCTTCCACTCTTAAATTATTTTGTCAAAATTGTTTCCTTTATAATTATCCCTCCTTTATTGGCCATAACTAAAAGTAATTTCCGTCGGTTGTAAAATGTATTGATATTGTATTTGAAGATGGTTCATGGTACACCAAGCTTAGACCAAAATATAAAAATAAACAAAAATGTTATTCGTACACTAAAATCGATTATTAAAATTGGTCACTACTATATTGTGTATAAAATATATGTATAGTTTAATTTATTTTCAATGTGTTTTTATATTTTTACATGTATTTTCTACTGGTAGATAATTTTAGTGGCTGATTTTAGTGTACACGTAGTATAATCAAAAAATAAAACACTAGAAAAGAGAAAGTGACAAATGGCTCTTGACCTGAAATTATAAAGAAGAGTTACGATAAAAAAAGAAAATAAACAAAAAAAAATAAGAATTCAAATTGAATAAAAAAGATATATTAAAATTGAAAAGAATAACCTGAAATTGAATATAAAAAGAATCATTTTATTTTTCATCTAATATTTTGATGCAATAAAAAAGGACTCTTCAACTTAATTTGTGCACACTATAGTTTGAAAATTGAATCATAGATACTCACTCAACCTTCTATCAAATTTTTCGATGAATGAGGAAAGAATTCACTCAATCTCATTTGTCCATGTCATGATTTCATCACGAAATTAAAAAAATACTTTGATACACCTTTAATCTCTCTATCCGACAACTACAATAGTTTAGAGGGTATTTATAACTTTTTATTATGTCAAAATAAAAAAAAAATTATAAATCTACAAACATAAAATCTAATCTAATAACTAAATAAACAAAATTAAAATATATAAAATTAAATTAGACATTCTAATATTTAATAATATAAACTAATAACTACTAAATAATACTTGAACTATTCATATAAGAAACATTTGAAACACGTATTATTCTCCACCTCTTTAAAATAGACTCGTCATCAAAGCTTGTAGTTAAAAAAATAATATATGAAAATAACAAATATAATAAAGATAATTTTTTTGCCTTCTTTTTTTATTTTTTATTTTTTTTTTTTGTACTGTATACTTTTTTTTAAAAAAAATGAAATCAACAAGAACGAAAAAATAATAATAAAACACAAGCATAAGAGACAAAGACGACAACAATATAAAAGAAGGATGCAGGATGTGAGAGACATTAGAATATATTTTTTTTCAAGACATAAGAAAAACAAATGTAAATTAATAAGAATTAATTTAATATTTAAAATTTGATACCACATGATAAAGAAAAATAAGATGAATAAAAATATAATGATTGAAATCGAAAAAGAAAAAAAGATTAATCGAAAATAAAAAAACAAAAAAATAAACTAAAATTAAATACAAAGAGAATTATTCTATTTTCTACTTAATTTTTCGATACAATAAAAAATTAAGACTCTTCAACCTAATTTATCCACACTATAGTTTGAAAATTAAATAGAAAGAACTTACTCAACTTTCTACCCAATTTTCAGATACAATAAAAAAAGACCCATTCAATCTCATTTATTCACACCATGATTTCATCACAAAAACAAAAAGTATCTTAACACTTCTTTAATCTCTCCGTCCGATGATTACAATAGGTTAGGAAGTATTATGCCGAAATAAAAAAAATCTTATATCCACTAATATAAAATTCAATCTAATAATTAAGTAAACAAAATCAAAATACATAAAATTAAATTGAATATTCTAATATTTAATAATATAAATTAATAATTACTAAATAATAGTTAAACTTTGTATGATTTAATCACAAATATTTGAATGTTTGATTACTCTGTTAGTCCCTATAGTTTCGCAAAATTTTCAATTAGGTCCCTATACTTTTTTTCGTTTTAATTGGGTCCCTATACCAATTTTTTTTTTTTAATTGAGTCCCTATATTTTTTTTTCCTTTTATTTGAGTCCCTACACCATTTTTTTTAGTTAAATCCCTATATAATTAAGCCAATTACTACTAAAAGGGACTTAATTGAAAAAAAAATTAGTGCAAAGACCCAATTAAAAGAAAAAAAAGTATAAAGACCTAATTGAAAATTTTGCAAAACTATAAGGACCAACAGAGTAATTAAATCATATTTGAAACACTTATAAGATACCATGGGAGAGTTTTTTTGTATTTTTGCACCGATACTTTGGGCCTTGGCATTTTAACCAACCCCATCTTTGAGCAATATGAAATTATGAATGACCAGTTTTTTTCAACACCAGAGAAGAAAAAAGGAAACATCAAATATGCTGCTGTATTTCATCCGAAAAAAATAAACTATTAAGTATTAACACCAGATAATAGAGATTTCGATTATGAAAAATGCATATGACATAAATTATAAATCATCTCCATCTAAAGCTTCAACCATACTCCTAAAAAGGGCTTGCTACATGGATAAGCAATCAGCAAATTCTTATCCTTTTTTTCTATATACTGAAAACAAAAGGAAACTTCACCCCTATATTTCCTGCTGAGAGGGGCAAAATTTTGTCGCTTTGTCTGCACTTCTTTATCTCAACATAATCTATGAAACAATAAGTCAATAAACATATAGATAGATAGATAGATAGATAAATTGGGTCTATGCTCAATGGGAAATGATTCTACAGTGAGCAACTAAAGTAAATGCATCCTTTCCACATAAGGGTGGAGTAACCATTTACTTAGGGGTTCCCCACACCCCACAAAACAGCCTGAATTGCCGTTTTCAGTGAAAAATGGAAAACTGAATATGTGCAGCAGTTCATGCACTGCCTGTCTAACCAGGGAGGTACCTGTCACCCTGCTCCTCCGACCCCATCCGGTCACAATATCAATCCGACTAGGGATGATCCCAGATATCAGCATCTCTTTGCGAAACCAAGCAAGTGTTCTAGACAATGCCGTCACAGCAGTTCCATCAGACATAACATGAAGATTTATGAGCCAGTAACAAGAGCTTTTCTCCTTGACAGCATCTGGATACACATTTCTTTGTGCTGCCACTTCCCAAACCGAACCGGCCTCCTCCTTGAGTCCGGATTTGTGAAGAAAATCCACCACTGCATCAACAAGTCCCCGTTTGCCCTCTCTATCCTCAGAATGCATAAGATCCAAGAACTTGCTGACATGATCCCGCACATTTTGACCATCAGGCCCTGCTGCCGGCATGGAGACTAGAAATGCATGAGCAGGATGGCGAGTAATTGCCATAAGCTCACAACAGAATCCCATGTCATAAGGTGATTGTGCGTCCGTGCAACAACTGAGAAGCAAAGTATAAGTCTGCAAAGAAGGGTTTAGACCAAGAGCCACCATGCTTTGCAGAAGATTATATGCATCTGGCAACCGATGCATCCTGAGGAATGCTCTGAGAAGGGAATTGCAGGTTGGTACATTTGGAAGCAAACCTGCAGTCAGCATTGCCTGATACCACTCCCAAGCCTTCTCAACATTACCAGACTTTCCCCACAGGTCTACTAGAAGACCATAAACAGGTTCATCCGGCACCCAATTTTTCCGTTTCATCTCAATGAAAACTGCTTCCGCTTCCTCAAGATACCCACAGTGGCCAAGCACCTCCATTACTATGCTATAAGTAACCTTATCAGGCTCAAATCCTGCATTCTTCATGTCACGATATAGTTTCAATGCTGTCTGATAGTTCCTCGCTTTAGCTTGCAAAGCAATCATGATGTTGTATGTGACTAGATTAGGAACACAACCCTGATTAACCATCTCACAAAATAGCCTATGGGCAGCAGCTAAGTTACCCGATTTTCCAAGACTGTGGATTATGACACTGTAAGTGAATGTGTCAGGAGAAAGGCCAGCTTCCTGCATTCTGTCATACATAGACATGGCAACATCAAGATATCCTGCTTTTGCATGGATATCTATGAGTGTACAATATGTGACACGATCAGGCTCACATCCCACCTCTTGCATTTGATTGAACACATTTAGCGCTTCCTTCAAGTAGTTTGCACGGCCATAGCTGTGAATCAGACGATTATAAGTTACAACATTGGGCTTGCATCCATCCTTGACCATCTGCTCAAGCAATTTGTTTATTGCCCCAAACTGTCTTGCACGGCCCAAGATTCCAACCATGGTGGTGTAAGTATGGCCATCATGATAGAATCCAGGGTGTCGCTTCAACCAGTAAAAAAAGTTTAGAGCAAGTGAATGGTCCTGAAGGTTCTTCAGGATTTGATTAGCTTGATATGGATCAATGGAAAAGTTCAGGTTAGATAGAGCCTTCTCCGTAACAGGACCCCACTTTAACTGCCGCAATATGTCTGAAACTATTTCTACAACACGCCCTGTGTTTGTAAAGTGCCTGTTGGACGAAGCAATTCCAGCTGACATTTTCATATCCCTGGGGTGTCTATTGAAACTTTCCCTAAATGTGGACATTTGTGGATTTTCAGGTTGCATGCTGGAACCAGAATTTGACACAAAGCGGTTTGAGTGAGTTCTTGTCCTCTGTGGCAAGGCCCTGCGGTCTTGATTGTTTAAAGGGAGATTTGGTGCCACCCCTGACTTCTCTGTCCTTGAAGAAGCATCATGCTTAAATCCTGTAGCTATGTTTGTTTTACCTTTTCCCTTTGCACCATGACAATTACTTGTATGGTTTGATGGCTGCTCTATAGGAGTAGAAACAGGTGGTTTGGGATGAACACTAGTAAAATTCTCTCTTCTTATTTGTCTCACATTGGAAGATCTGATGTTGGGTAGGGCCCTTGCAGGGTCAACCATATTTTTAGAATAGCTTAGTATTCCCATCCCATCTGATATAGGAAGCTTATAATTTACTAAATCAGAAAGAAAATTGACAGCTGCAATACCGGCCCTATAAAACTGGTCCGCATTAAGGGGAGTTGAGTGTGCAGAATGGTTCTGAACACCATCAGCAAGACTAGCGTATGTTACAGAGTTTGGTATACTTGATGGACTAGAAGTAGACCTGATTTGTTGTACACAAGTGGATTGGTCAGCACCTTCAATCTTGTGGGAAGCTGGCCCATTGGCTGAATTTCCTGAAACCAGCACTTCTACTCCAGATATGGCTCTTGATGCAGCAGAGGATGGTTTCTGTGCACTTAAAACCTCATTTTTCACGTCCTGTCTTCTTGACACACATGTTTCATCCTCGGAGCAAGTGCATGAATTGCCATCGGCTGCATTACATCGTGTACCACCAAGGAGAAAAGTTCTAGCACTGCTTGAAAGTGTACCAATCTGCTTGGCTCGTAACATGTTCTGCAGGAAATGAAGTTGAATAGATCATTATCATGACATACGTCCATATCATCAACTAAAGTTGCACTTTGGATTTTTGGTAAAGGAGAAGAAGCATCAAGGCCCGAAACACCAACACCACCTACCCAGCTAAGCCAAGACACAATCTAAGAAGGTGTACACCATAATCATCAAGGTGACCTTGTATCAGAGCAGCTACTATTAAGACACAAAACTTAAAGTAAAAGGAAGGTAAATGTAATGGTGCCTTAACACAATTTCATCCATAAAGACCATATCCACTAACCATCAGCGGAAAATCCTACTTCCCAAATATAATAAGCAACTAAACAACACTAAACCAGTCACATAGAAACTTCGAAGAAATGGAACACTCTGTATAGCTCCTCTATCCAGCATCTCCATAAGATTTTCTTCTCTCCATGGCCATCACAAGTCTAACTAGGACCGGAACAATGACATGGATTTTATCCCATGTCAGACTCACATTAGGAGCAACATACCAAAATCACTATAACAGAACCAAAAAGGAGGAAGGCCCACAAAAAGCACTCTCAATCGACCAAGATTAATTAAAAATCCAAATATGTAACTCAGCATACAGAGACTTCTGCTTTCTAGCTAAATTGAATGAAACAAACTTTTCCAAGAAAATAGGCATGCATGACAGCAATTTCCCAACTAATAGAGAAAATTAATGATAGATCACAAGCAACTAAACTTCCACATCCCCTTTAATCTGTTGGCAATTTAGACCTCCACAAAACCAAACAACATAAACCAGAACACCGTAGTTCTACTAAGTCTGAGGAACCTGATACATTTCACTGGGCATATAACTGTAAAATTAAAAAAAATGCTTTTATTATTATTATTTGCAGCATAAACGCGTCCAAGAAGCACAGAAAACGCGTTCCAAAAGCAAAGAAAAGGGAAAAGGTGAAAAATTGAGGATTGACCCATTAAACAATGCAGCTCACAAAGTAAACTCAGCCCTCAAAACCGGAAATAAGAGAGAAGAGAGGGAAGGGTTACCTGCATGGTTGAGGTCAGTGTTATGGAACCATAGAAGAGAAAGGAGAAGGAGTGAAAGAAGAGAGAGGTGGCGGCGGCAAGGTTTGTGCTGTGTGGCGTCAAAGGAAGAGACTTGTCCAAGCAAATTGGGGAGACACGCGTGTGTGCCCTCAAATATTCAGTCTCTCCCCCATTTTCCCGTTCCTCTCATTTCCTGTTTAATTATTATTAATCAATTAAGTAATTACTAGTATTTTATTACACCTAAACGGTGGTGTCTGTGTGTCTGTCACTGCCTTGTGGCACACGCGTGACGTGGTCATTAGAAAGTTCGTAAGGCTTTACGTTTGTTTTGTTTAAGCCACATAATCATATTTTCATTTATGAATTAATCTTAAATTATCACTTATGAAAATTATCCAGAATTTTTTTTTGTATGGAAGCTATATTGGTGCATTGGCCCAATACTAAAAAGAAAGGTAAATAGTCAGATTGTGGATGTCAATTTTAATACGTTGGGAACGTGGTGACAGGGTCTCAGAGACGTGGCAGGCGATGAAAACACGCATGGAGGCGTGATAAGGTGGCTTGCAGTGATGAGTGGTACAGTCTCGGCAATATACAGGGAGACGTGTTGCTTCTGAAACTTGGCAGTGCAGCAGGGCTTGGCAACACGTAGGAGTTGTGTTGCCTCTGAATCTTGGCAATGCAAAAAGGTCTTTGCTCTCCAAAGAGTCTGGAACAATACGAGGGCGTGTTGCAGGTGGTCTGCATACGGGAAATAGCCCCCACTCCGGTAACCAGTAACGTTCAAAGAAGTTTTATAAATTAAGCTTTTGTGGACCATTTTTATGCATAAATATTATTGTTGAATGCTTCACAATTTTATAGTGAGAGGAGAAGTTGAGAGGCTGAAGAAGAGTGTTAGAGTTAGGATTATTTGAAGGAAAAAAATTATATAAAAAAATTATTAATTTGTAGTAATTAAAATTGGTACATAATTATACGACACCCGAAGAACATATCAATAATTATTTGGATCATCTAGTTTATGTAAGTTCATAAATTTTATTATTTTATGTATTTAAATTAATTTCTTTTTAATTTTTGTTGTTGTTAGTACTATATGAAAATATAATGTTATTATTTTAGTATTATTTTTTAATAATATTTTCAAATAATATTTTTAGTTGTCTAATATAATTATATATTTTGTTTTATATAAATGTAAATATTATTTAATTTTTTTTCAAATATAAATGTTATTTATATTTATTTATTTTTGAATATAAATATTATTATTGATATTTATGTATTTTCGAAAATAAATATTATTTATATTTATTTATTTTTGGAAATAAGTATTATTTGTGTTTATTTATTTTCGAAAATAAATACTAATTATATTTATGTATAACATTTAAATAAGTAAATGTTTTTTTATAGATGAATAGAAACAACAATATTTTATATTGAACTAAATTATAATTATAAATATTTATTTCTAATAATTTTTATTTATTCAAACTAATATTTAGTGAATAAATATGTTTTTGTTGAACTAGCCAAATAGGAATTTGATGGTTCGTAAACTGGATCCGTCGCTGACGTGGAATCCGATAGTCGAAAACTACTTACGCTCAACGGGATTCTACCACGTTTTTAGGATTGGGTTGATAAGAGGATCTTACCTCTTATTAGCTACTTTGGTGGAAAGGTGGAGGCCAGAAACTCATTCGCTTATATTGCCGGTGGGTGAGGTTACTGTGACATTGGAAGATATCGCTAATATATTTGGCCTACCCATTGATAGAGAGCCTGTGAGCGGATAGACAAATAGTAGTAGCGACTTCCTACAGAGCTAGAGCATCGCGATATTCGGTCGTGAACTGCCTGTCAGTAGTTCTTCAAAATCTTATATAAAGTTAGGTTGGGTTCGGACTATTAGAGACGCAGAGCCATTGGACACCGAGGAGTCTATTGAGAGATATGTTAGGTGCTAGATTTTTTGTTTGTTGGGTTCGACCCTATTCATGGATAAGTCGACCGCATATGCCCACGCGAAATACCTACCGTTGCTTCGCGATTTCGAGCGGATCCATACTTATAGTTGGGGGTCAGCATGTCTCGCGCATCTTTACAGAGCACTTATCGTGTATCATGGTATGATACTAAGGAGATAGATGGCCCTTTTAATCTGGTGTTTGTTTGGGCATGGGAGCGACTACTGTGTATTGCGTCTGTACCCAAACAGTCCCTTCCACCGGCTGAGATACCAGTTGCCATGAGGTAACAGTTCCTATTTTAGTCTTGTATTATATTGAGAATGCATATTTGATTAACGGCCACCTTTTTTAATTTTTTCGATGAACCGTGTTTCAAGTGGAGTCATTCGTATTAGAGCAAAACTTGGTTATCAAAGACCGTAGAGGTATTTAGGCAGGAGATAGACAACATGGATGAGATAAATATTTATGGTTCGTGTGATTATCGTATCCAAACATTAATATTAGGGTTCCAATATTCTAATATTATCTGGCAGTTTGTGTGGCGGCCGTACGAAAGATTGATCATACCCGATGAGTTATATAGACACCTTGAGGTGTAGGACATCGTTGCTATATTATTGTCATTCGAGTATATCGAATGGCACCCTGTGAATCAAGTGATACGTCGGTTCGGGTATGCACAACCCCCCTGGCAGTAGCAAGAGAAATTCCATTGAGAGAGTATTGCATCACTCTTCGCAGAGTACAGCTTTATCATTGGACAGTTTTACATGGGGGATAGGTAGAGGAATGGGCAACCACCGTAACACTCGGTTGCGGGATATGCACCCCCTTCTAGGGCCGTCAAAATGGACGGATTTTGCCTCTAATATTAAGTCCATTTAAATTTTGGGTTAATCGGGTTTAGCCCGATTAACCCGAAAAAAAATGATAGGTTAAACGGGCTAGCCCGCGGGCTAAATGGGTGGTCCGTTTATTTTTTTGTTTACATTTTATTTAAAAAAGTAGCACTTTTAGTTAATATTTCTTCATATCCGACTTGAAAATTTGACCCATCAACTAAAAAAATATTATTTTTTAATAGTTTTTTACTTAAAAGTGATATTTTTTGTCAAAATATTTTTCAAAAAATAAAATAAAATGATAAATGGGCTGGCCCGTTTGACCCATCGGGCTTACCATAAACGGTCCGAGCTAGAAATTCTGGCCCGCGAATAAAGTGGGCTTAAATTGGCTGAGCCTAAATAGGCCTGGCTAGTCCATTTGACAGCCCTACCCCCTTCCGAATTGGGACTTTAGACCGTCGGTGGAGTACCAAGATTGGTACGTGGGTTTGTACGGACATCTGTTGAGATTGTCAGAGCATGTTCCTCAGCATCCATACCAGCCACCAATCCCACAGCCACCAGCACAGAGCCAACACCTCAGGGACCACCTCAGTATGTAGTATTTGAGCCGTTTCCTTATTATATACCACAGGCACCAGACCACAGTCATGGTAGCCATGACAGTCACCATTGCCAGTACAGCCACCACAGTCAGTCCAGCGACCACGGCGAGGCCAATCATCACAGTCGGCGTAGTCAGCATAGTAGACACAGTCGGCACTCTCAGTAGGGTCAGTCCAGTCGGTACTCTCAGCACAGCTAGCAAGGTCAGTCCAGCTGGCACTCTCAGCACAGCCAGCAGGTTCAATTTGAGTCTCGGCACTCTTCCGTGTAAAAAATTTGTTTAATCGATAATACGTTGCTCGAAGGAGTGCCAACACAGGGAGGTTTTGGGCACCCTTCAAAACTGAATTAATGCACTCCACAAGGTTCGTCGTCATATGGCCCAATCGATAACCCACATCAAATGCCAATACCCAGTGTCTAAGTCCAATGGCATCGCACCACCAACCATATGCCTCGCCTCGCTCTTCCAACCTCTTGTAGTTGATGTTGTACTCTTCCACTGTCCTTAAGTACCCTATGTTGACAACAAATTTTTGCAAGTGTGGGATTTTGAATGCCCTTAAAAAGTTGCTACCGATGTGCCTTATACAAAATATCTACCATGCTCTCGGAGGTTGCCAATCACTACCGGAACGATTTACTACTGCTCGGATTGACTCATGTCAGTCTGAGATCATACCCACGCTGTCTTTTCTAATAACATGCCTTCATAGATTCCTTAGAAAAAAGTGCCACGCATCAGCTGTCTCGCCCTCCACCAGGGCAAAGGCAATAGGCACAATGTTCTGGTTCTCATCTTGTGCAACAACAACCAGAAGTGTACCTTTATATTTTCCGTACAGGTGTGTGCCGTCAACTTGAACTAGAGGCTTGCAATTCTTGAACGCCCTAATGCATGGATTAAAACTCAAAAATACGCGGTGAAGTATTTTGATACCATCTGCCTCCTTAGTCCCGTTGTACAGCAGTTGTGTTTCTATTTGGACAATTAAGTCAGGCATCTTTTGAGTCATGAACAAGAGCCACCATGGCAAAGCTTGGTGAGAATCCTCCTGATGAGCGGATAATTTATACGCTTTTTGGCATTATTTTTATATAGTTTTTAGTAAGTTTAAGCTACTTTTAGGGATGTTTTCCTTAGTTTTTATGTTAAATTCACATTTCTGGACTTTACTATGAGTTTGTGTGTTTTTCTGTGATTTCAGGTAAATTCTAACTGAAATTGAGGGATTTGAGCAAAACTCTGAAAAAGGCTGACAAAAGGACTGCTGATGCTGTTGGATTCTGACCTCCCTGCACTCGAAATGGATTTTCTGGAGCTACAGAACTCCAATTGGCGCGCTCTCAACGGCGTTGGAAAGTAGACATCCAGGGCTTTCCAGCAATATATAATAGTCCATACTTTATTCGAAGAATGACGACGCAACTTGGCGTTGAACGCCAAGTACACGCTGCTGTCTGGAGTTAAACGCCAGAAAAACGTCATGATCCGGAGTTGAACGCCCAAAACACGTCATAACTCAAAGTTCAACTCCAAGAGAAGCCTCAGCTCGTGGATTAATCAAGCTCAGCCCAAGCATACACCAAGTGGGCCCCGGAAGTGGATTTATGCATCAATTACTTACTCATGTAAACCCTAGGAGCTAGTTTATTATAAATAGGATGAATTACTAATGTATTAGACATCTTTAGTCTCAGTTTTGTTTTATTCTTCATCCTAAGAGGCTATTGATCACGTTTTAGGGGGCTGGCCATTCGGCCATGCCTGGACCTCTTTCACTTATGTATTTTCAATGGTGGAGTTTCTGCACACCATAGATTAAGGGTGTGGAGCTCTGCTGTACCTCAAAGATTAATGAAGTTCTATTTTCTCTTATTCAATTCTCTATCTTATTCTTATTCCAAGATATTCATTCGTACTCAAGAACATGATGAATGATGATGAGTTAGATAACCCTCATTATTATTCTCACCTATGAACACACGTGATTGACAACCACTTCCGTTCTGCATGCAACAAGGCTTGAATGTGTATCTCTTAGATTCCCCAACAGAATCTTCGTGGTATAAGTTAGATAGATGGCGGCATTCATGAGGATCCGGAAAGTCTAAACCTTGTCTATGGTATTCCGAGTAGGATTCTAGGATTGAGTGACTGTGACGAGCTTCAAACCTGTAACCTGCTGGGCGTTAGTGACAGACGCAAAAGAGGGATTCTATTCCAGTAGGGGAGGGAACCGACCGGTGATTGACCGTACTGTGACAGAGTGCGTGAGCATTAGCTTTCACTGCGAGGATGGGATGTAGCCACTGACAACAGTGATGCCCTACATAAAGCTTGCCATGGAAAGGAGTAAGAAGGATTGAGTAGAAGCAGTAGGAAGGCAGGCGTCCGAGAGCTCTACAGCATCTCCATTCCGCTTATCTGAAATTCCCACCAATGAATCTGCATAAGTATTTCTATCCCTTTTATTATTCCTTTTATTTACAATCCAATAATCACAATTACCTTTTTAATCTGCCTAACTGAGATCTACAAGGTGACCATAGCTTGCTTCATACCAACAATCTCTGTGGATTCGACCCTTACTCACGTAAGGTTATTACTTGGACGACCCAGTACACTTGCTGGTTAGTTGAACGGAGTTGTGAATTCAAGTTAAGAAAATAAACAGTGCCCTAAGGGTATATTCATACTAAAGCTCAAAAGATAGAAGAACATAGTGATCACAATTTCGTCCACCAAGTTTTTGGCGCCGTTGCCGGGGATTGTTCGAGTATGGACAACTGACGGTTCATCTTGTTGCTCAGATTAGGTAATTTTCTTTTCAAAAACTTTTTCAAAAATTTTCTTTTCTTTTTCGTTTTTCCAAAAATGTTTTTCGAAAAAAATTAATAAAAATACAAAAAAATTAGAAAATCATAAAATCCAAAAATATTTTGTGTTTCTTGTTTGAGTCTTGAGTCAATTTTTAAGTTTGGTGTCAATTGCATGATTTTAAAAATTTTTCTTGCATTTTTCGAAAAATCCTTGCATTCATAGTGTTCTTCATGATCTTCAAGTTGTTCTTGATGAGTCTTCTTGTTTGATCTTGATGATTTCTTGTTCTGTGTCTTTTCTTGTTTTTCATGTGCATTTTTGCATTCATATTTTCCATGCATTAAAAATTTCTAAGTTTGGTGTCTTGCATATTTTCTTTGCATCAAAAATTTTTCAAAAATATGTTCTTGATGTTCATCATGATCTTCAAAGTGTTCTTGGTGTTCATCTTGACATTCATAGCATTCTTGCATGCATTCATTGTTTTGATCTAAAAATTTCATGCATAAAGTATTTTTGTTGTTTTTCTCTCTCATGATTAAAAAATTCAAAAATCAAAAAATTATCTTTTCCTTATTTCCCTCCAAAATTTCGAAATTTTGGGTTGACTTGGTCAAAAATTTTCAAAATTAGTTGTTTCTTACAAGTCAAGTCAAAATTTCAAATTTTAAAAATCTTATCTTTTCAAAATCTTTTTCAAAATCATATCTTTTTCAAATTTTTTTATTATTTTCGAAAATTTCAAAAATATTTTTCAAATTGTTTTCAAATTCTTTTTCTTATCTTTATATGTAATTTTCGAAAATTCACTAATAATTAATGTGATTGGTTCAAAACTTTGAAGTTTGTTACTTTCTTGTTAAGAAAGGTTCAATCTTTAAGTTTTAGAATCTTATCTTGTAGTTTCTTGTTAGTGAAACAAATAATTTCAAAATTTTTGAATTAAATCTTTTTATCTTTTATTTTATCTTTTTCAAAAAAACATTTTTTCTTTTTCAAAATTTGATTTCAAAAATATCTTATCTAACTTACTATCTTCTTATCTTTTTCAAAATTTTAATTTCAAATCTTTTTCAATCAACTAACTAACTTGTTGTTTGTTTCTTATCTTTTTCAAAACCACCTAACTACTTTTCCCTCTCTAATTTTCGAAAATATCTCTCTCTTTTTCAAAAATTCTTTTTAATTAATTAATTGTTTCATGTTTTAATTTTAATTACATTTTATTTCTACTTTTTGAAAATCACTAACCCCTTTTCAAAATTATTTTCGAATTCTCTCTTCTCTTTTCTTCTTCTATTTAATTATTTAATTATTAACACTTCTCTTCATCTCTCTTCATCAAAAATCCGAACCCCCTTCTTCATTCTTATACCCCTTCTTTTTCTACTAACATAAAGGAATCTCTATACTGTGACATAGAGGATTCCTTTTTCTTTTCTTGTTTTCTTCTCTTTCATATGAGCAGGAACAAGGATAAAGGCACTCTTGTTGAAATTGATCCAGAACCTGAAAGGACTCTGAAGAGAAAATTAAGAGAAGCTAAATTACAACAATCCAGAAACAACCTTTCAGAAACATTAGAACAAGAGGTGATGGCCGAAAATAATAATAATGCAAGGAGAATGCTTGGTGACTTCACAAAGCCAACATCCAAGTTTGATGGAAGAAGCATCTCCATTCCTGCCATTGGAGCCAATAACTTTGAGCTTAAGCCTCAACTAGTTGCTTTAATGCAACAAAACTGCAAGTTTTATGGACTTCCATCTGAAGATCCCTATCAGTTTTTAACTGAATTCTTGCAGATCTGTGAGACTGTAAAGACGAATGGAGTTGATCCTGAAGTCTACAGACTCATGCTTTTCCCTTTTGCTGTAAGAGACAGAGCTAGAGTGTGGTTGGATTCACAACCCAAGGATAGCCTGGACTCATGGGATAAGCTTGTCACTGCATTCTTAGATAAGTTCTTCCTCCTCAAAAGCTGAGCAAGCTGAGAGTGGATGTTCAAACCTTCAAACAAAAAGATGGTGAATCCCTCTATGAAGCTTGGGAAAGATACAAGCAGCTGACCAAAAGATGTCCATCTGACATGTTTTCAGAATGGACCATATTAGATATATTCTATTATGGTCTCTCTGAATTTTCGAAAATGTCATTGGACCATTCTGCAGGTGGATCTATTCACCTGAAGAAAACGCCTGAAGAGGCTCAAGAACTCATTGACATGGTTGCAAACAACCAGTTCATGTATACTTCTGAAAGGAATTCCGTGAGTAATGGGGTACCTCAGAAGAAAGGAGTTCTTGAAATTGATGCTCTGAATGCCATACTGGCTCAGAACAAATGTTGACACAACGGGTCAACATAATTTCTCAAAATCTGAATGGACTGCAACATGCATCCAACAGTACTAGAGAGGTAGCTTCTGAAGAAGCTTATGATCCTGAAAACCCTGCCATGGCAGAGGTTAATTACTTAGGTGAACCTTATGGAAACACCTATAACTCATCATGGAGAAATCATCCAAATTTTTCCTGGAAGGATCAACAAAAACCTCAACAAGGTTTTAACAATGGTGGACGTACTAGGCTGAATAATAGCAAGCCATATCCATCATCTTCTCAGCAACAGACAGAGAATTCTGAACAAAATAATTCTAATTTAGCCAATATAGTCTCTGATCTGTCAAAGGCCACTTTCAGTTTCATGAATGAAACCAGATCCTCCATTAGAAATTTGGAGGCACAAGTGGGCCAGCTGAGTAAGAAAGTCATTGAAACTCCTCCCAGTACTCTCCCAAGCAATACAGAAGAAAATCCAAAAGGAGAGTGCAAGGCCATTGATTTAATCAAAGTGGCCGAATGCACTAGGGAGGAGGAGGACGAAAATCCCAATGAGGAAGACCTCCTGGGGCGTTCCTCAAGCAAGAAGGAGTTTCCTATTAAGGATCCTGAGGAATCTGAGGCTCATACAGAGATCATAGAGATTCCATTGAATCTCCTTCTGCCATTCATGAGCTCTGAAGAATATTCATCCTCTGAAGAGGATGAAGATGCGATTGGAGAGCAAGCTGCTCTATATTTAAGAGCTATCATGAAGCTGAATGCCAAGCTGTTTGGTAATGAGACTTGGGAAAGTGAACCTCCCTTGCTCATTAGTGAACTAGATACTTGGATTCAGAAAACTTTACCTCAAAAGAAACAAGATCCTGGCAAATTCCTAATACCTTGTACCATAGGCACCATGAGCTTTGAAAAAGCTCTATGTGATCTGGGGTCAGGGATAAATCTTATGCCACTCTCTGTAATGGAGAAGCTGGGAATCATTGAGGTACAACCTGCCTTGTTCTCATTACAACTGGCAGACAAGTCAGTGAGACAAGCTTATGGAATAGTAGAGGACGTGCTAGTAAAGGTTGAAGGCCTTTACATCCCTACTGATTTCATAATCCTAGACACTAGGAAGGAAGATGATGAATGCATCATCCTAGGAAGACCTTTCCTAGCCACAGCAGGAGCTGTGATAGATGTCAACAGAGGTGAGTTAGTCCTTCAATTGAATGGGGACTACCTTGTGTTCCAAGCACATGGCCATCCCTCTGTGACAAAAGAGAGTAAGCATGAAGAGCTTCTCTCAGTTCAAGGTCAAGAAGAGCCCACACAGTCAAACTCTAAGTCTGGTGTTGTGAGGCCACAACCAAACTCTAAGTTTGGTGTTCAAACCCCATATCCAAACTCTAAGTTTGGTGTTGGGAATACCACACTTAAATTGACCTGATCACCTTGTGGCTCCATGAGAGCCACTGTCAAGCTATTGACATTAAAGAAGCGCTTGTTGGGAGGCAACCCAATTTTATTTATCTAATTTTATTCTATCTTGTTTCTTTGTTATTTTTGTGTTTTATTAGGTACATGATCATGAGGAGTCACGAAAAAAATAAAAAAAAATTAAAAACAGAGTCAAAAACAGAAGAAAAAATTTTTCAACCTAGAGGCAGCACAGGCTGGCGTTCAACGCCAGTAAGGTGCATCTATCTGGCGTTCAACGCCAGAACAGAGCACCATTCTGGCGCTGAACGCCCAAAACAAGCAACAACCTGGCGTTAGACGCCAGGAATGTGCACAGAGAGGACAAACTGGCGCTGAACGCCAGGAACAAGCATGAAACTGGCGTTCAACGCCAGAAACATGCATTACATGGGCGTTGAACGCCCAGAACGTGCACCAATGGGCGTTTGAACGCCAGAATGATGCATGAAGGCATTTTACATGCCTATTTGGTGCAAGGATGGAATTCCTTGACACCTCAGGATCTGTGGACCCCCACAGGATCACCTCAGGATCTGTGAACCTCACAGGATCCCCACCTACCTCGCCCTCTCTCTCCCCATTCATGGTCATCCCTTCTGTTTTTCATTCACCACTCACCCTTTCCCATAAACCCCACTCACCTTCAAAATTCAAAATTCTTTCCCACCCAATCCCACCCATATAGCCGAATCCATCTCCCCTCACTCACCTCCATTTTCTTCTTCTTCTTCTTCTTCTCTTCTTTCTTCTCTTGCTCGAGGGCGAGCAATATTTTAAGTTTGGTGTGGTAAAAGCATAGCTTTTTTGCTTTTCCATTACCATTAATGGCACCTAAGGCCAGAGAAACCTCAAAGGGAAGACAAAAGCTCCCACCACTGAGTCTTGGGAGATGGAAAGACTAATATAAGCTGGAATAGCTCAGTTGGTTAGAACATGTGGCTGCAAATCAAGGGATCCCTGAGATACCTCAGGGGATAAGTTGTCCTCCACACAACTATTGGGAGCAAATAATGTTAAAAACACCAAAATCACTAGGGATCATGCAACAGAAGCAAGGAAAAGACATAAAGAAGCTCTAAAAGCACCATTGGACCTTCAAGAAGACGCCACCCTCACTCAGGTGGATTCATTCCTTGCTCTTTATTTCTCTCTGTTTTCGGTTTTTAAGTATTATGTTTATCTATGTTTTGTGTCTCTACTTCATGATCATTAGTGTGTAACCATGCCTTAAAGCTATGAATAAAATCCATTAATCCTTCATCTCTCTTAAAAGAAAAATATTTTAATTCAAAAGAACAAGAAGTACATGATTTTCGAAATTATTATTGAATTTAATTTAATTATATTGATGTGGTGACAATACTTTTGTTTCTGAATGAATGATTGAACAGTGCATATGTCTTTTGATATTGTTGTTTATGAGTGTTAAAATTGTTGGCTCTTGAAAGAATGATGAACAAAGAGAAATGTATTGATGATCTGAAAAATCATGAAATTGATTCTTGAAGCAAGAAAAAGCAGTGAAAAAAAAAATTTATGGCTAAAAGAGTATATAGAAAAAGAAGGAGCAGTAGAAAAAGCCAATAGCCCTTAAAACCAAAAGGCAAGGGTAAAAAGGATCCAAGCTTTGAGCATCAATGGATAGGAGGGCCCAAGGAATTAAAATCCAGGCCTAAGCGGCTGAATCGAGCTGTCCTAACCATGTGCTTGTGTCATGAAGGTCCAAGTGAAAAGCTTGAGACTAAGTGGTTAAAGTCGTGATCTAAAGCTAAAGAGTGTGCTTAAGAGCTCTGGACACCACTAACTGGGACTCTAGCAAAGCTGAGTCACAATCTGAAAAGGTTCACCCAGTTAGTGTCTGTGGCATTTGTGTATCCGTGGTAATACTGGAGACAAAGTGCTTAGGGCCACAGCCAAGACTCATAAGTAGCTGTGCTCAAGAATCAACATGCTTAACTAGGAAAGTCAATAACACTATCTGAATTCTAAGTTCCTAAAGATGCCAATCACTCTGAACTTCAAAGGAAAAAGTGAGGTGCCAAAACTGTTCAGAAGCAAAAAGCTACAAGTCCCGCTCATGTAATTAATTAATATTCATTGATATTTTGGACCTTAGTATCTTCTCTTCTTTTATCCTATTTGATTTTCAGTTGCTTGGGGACAAGCACAATTTAAGTTTGGTGTTGTGATGAGCGGATAATTTATACGCTTTTTGGCATTGTTTTTATATAGTTTTTAGTAAGTTTAAGCTACTTTTAGGGATGTTTTTCCTTAGTTTTTATGTTAAATTCACATTTCTAGACTTTACTATGAGTTTGTGTGTTTTTGTGATTTCAGGTAATTCTGACTGAAATTGAGGGATTTGAGCAAACTCTGAAAAAGGCTGACAAAAGGACTGCTGATGCTGTTGGATTCTGACCCCTGCACTCGAAATGGATTTTCTGGAGCTACAGAACTCCAATTGGCGCGCTTCACGGCGTTGGAAAGTAGACATCCAGGGCTTTCCAGAAATATCTATAGTCCATACTTTATTCGAAGATGACGACGCAACTTGGCGTTGAACGCCAAGTACACGCTGCTGTCTAGAGTTAAACGCCAGAAAAACGTCATGATCCGGAGTTGAACGCCCAAAACACGTCATAACTCAAAGTTCAACTCCAAGAGAAGCCTCAGCTCGTGGATTAATCAAGCTCAGCCCAAGCATACACCAAGTGGGCCCCGGAAGTGGATTATGCATCATTACTTACTCATGTAAACCCTAGGAGCTAGTTTATTATAAATAGGATGAATTACTAATGTATTAGACATCTTTAGTCTCAGTTTTGTTTTATTCTTCATCCTAAGAGGCTATTGATCACGTTTTAGGGGGCTGGCCATTCGGCCATGCCTGGATCTCTTTCACTTATGTATTTTCAATGGTGGAGTTTCTGCACACCATAGATTAAGGGTGTGGAGCTCTGCTGTACCTCAAAGATTAATGAAGTTCTATTTTCTCTTATTCAATTCTCTATCTTATTCTTATTCCAAGATATTCATTCGTACTCAAGAACATGATGAATGATGATGAGTTAGATAACCCTCATTATTATTCTCACCTATGAACACACGTGATTGACAACCACTTCCGTTCTGCATGCAACAAGGCTTGAATGTGTATCTCTTAGATTCCCCAACAGAATCTTCGTGGTATAAGTTAGATAGATGGCGGCATTCATGAGGATCTGGAAAGTCTAAACCTTGTCTATGGTATTCCGAGTAGGATTCTAGGATTGAGTGCTGTGACGAGCTTCAAAACTGTAACCTGCTGGGCGTTATGACAGACGCAAAAGAGGGATTCTATTCCAGTAGGGAAGGGAACCGACCGGTGATTGGCCGTACTGTGACAGAGTGCGTGAGCATTAGCTTTCACTGCGAGGATGGGATGTAGCCACTGACAACGGTGATGCCCTACATAAAGCTTGCCATGGAAAGGAGTAAGAAGGATTGAGTAGAAGCAGTAGGAAGGCAGGCGTCCGAGAGCTCTACAGCATCTCCATTCCGCTTATCTGAAATTCCCACAAAGAATCTGCATAAGTATTTCTATCCTTTTATTTTCTTTTATTTTATATTCGAAAACCATAAACTATTTTAATCTGCCTAACTGAGATCTACAAGGTGACCATAGCTTGCTTCATACCAACAATCTCTGTAGATTCGACCCTTACTCACGTAAGATTATTACTTGGACGACCCAGTACACTTGCTGGTTAGTTGAACGGAGTTGTGAATTCAAGTTAAGAAAATAAACAGTGCCCTAAGGGTATTCATACTAAAGCTCAAAA